>NC_044069.1:12493111-12580611 GCF_902167405.1 Gadus morhua
CAGCGCAAAGAGCCTGGAGCGTCTGCGGAGCCAGCAGGAGGCCCTCCGGTCCCTGCAGCCCCAGGTGGTCTATCTCAGAGACCTGGCGCAGGGTCTGGTGCAGGACGCCCCCCAGACACCAGGGGGCGGCAGAGAGGGAGCAGAGAGGCTGCAGCAGCAAGCCACCGACACTGAGAAAGAGTATGAAGACGTTACAGAGAAGGTGAGAAGGGATGGGGTCTTCTTTATAAATTGTACTGATAAAAAAAAAAAAAAAACACGTGTAATTCACTATCATTATGAAGAAAGTGGAACAGTGCCTATTATACACTTTTTTTCCCCAGCAAGGCACAGGGGAAAAGGCAATGAGTGAGATCCTAAATTATTACTCTTGAGTAGAAAAAGACCAATGAGAACAGCTCTTAATGTGCGAGTGAATTTAGGTCAAGGCTGTGTATTAGACGGCGTGGACCAGTGTCCAGGCGGTTGAGAAAGTGCAGAGTCCCGGGCTGTCAGCAGACTAGCACTATTTGAGTTACAGCTAGTCTTATATGGGCATTGTGGACGTCGTGGCTCTTTTAGTCATCGTTTGAAATGTAAACCACATGTACTGGAACACAAGGTACTACAGTATAACCATAACTATTATAACCATATTTCTCCTCTCTCGTCTCCAAACTTCCCCATACAAGGTCATTCTGACCCAAACCGTTCGCCAGGACTATCGTGCTCTTATTTATCCTGTCAATTATCTGCTTGTTTCACTTTAATAAGTTGGTCTGTTGCTGCTATTGCACAACCTAGTTTAGCAGTGCAGAGTAGCAATGCATATCAGAAATACAAGGTGAATAACTTTTTTTATTTTATTTGCCTAGTGAACAGCCACCACATATGGCGTATCAAAGTGCTTTCTAGATTATTAGTTATTGTATGATTATAATTGTAATGATTTTAAGTTACACCTAGATATTACATACATAAACCCTTTGTCTTCCACTTAGATTGAGTAGCATTAACTCTGTTGTGTCTCCCCCCCCCCAGGTGGAGCAGTGCTCGGCGGCCCTGGAGTCGCGGCTGCAGGGCGTGGGCGAGGTGCAGACGCACGTGCGCGACGTCTTCTCCCGCCTGGCCGACCTGGACGACGAGCTGGACTCCCTGAGCCCCGTGGGGCGCGACGGCGACTCGCTGGCCTCCCAGGCCGAGGCGCTGCGCGGCCTCCTGGCGCGCGTGGGCGACCTGCGGCACCAGCTGGACGGCCACGGGACGGAGTGCACCGCCATGCTGCGGCGGGAGGGCTCCTCCCCCGACCTGCTGGCGCTGCGCCGCGAGACGGAGGCCCTCAGCAGGCAGGCGGGCAAGGTGAGGGGGGGGGGGGGGGGGGGGGGGGGTGAGAGATGAGTAGGGGAGGAAGGTGAAATGTGTGGATGAAGAGAGATAGCAGGTGGGGGTGAGAGAAGGGGAGGGGGAAAACAGGGGAGAGACAAAAGGAGAGGAAGGGGAGAAGATCGAAAGGGGGAGACAAAAGAGATGGGAGGGCGAGGACATGGCTAGGGGAGAGTGAGTAGGAAGGCGAGAGGACGACAAGGATGGTGGGAGTTGGGGAGACGAGGGGAGAGATGATGGGGTGAAGAGAGGCAGTTGGGAAGCCGAAGTGGTAGCGGAGTTAAGGGAGAGAGGTAGACATAGAGAGGGAGGGAGAGAGACAGGAAGTGGAAGAGAAGAATTTGCATGTTGTAAAACTCATACACACACGACCACTGTTATATTTCCTTCATCGAAGCTGACCTCACTCCCTCCTCTCTCTCTCTCTCCCCCTGCAGCTGAACGAGCGAGGCCAGGTCCGCTTGGGCCAGATTGAAGACGCCGCGGAGAAGGTGCGGGAGTTCTACGGGCTGGTGGCCGAGCTGCAAGGCATGCTGGGAAGGGCCGAGGAAGGCCTGAACGCCCAGGGATTGGTCGGCACGGAGGTGGAGATCATCAAACAGCAGCTGCAGGAGTTCAAGGTAGGAGCTGAGTCTCTGTTGTGTGTGTCATCATAGAAGTGTTTGTGTGTGTGTGTGCATAGGCGGGAGTGAGAGTGATGCTGTGGTGCTTTCTCAGCATTACTCACCTCTCAGGGGATCATTGTGCGTGGGCACGTGCCCATGGCCACGGTCGTAGCGTGAGGTGGTTCCAGGAGCCGCACGCTTGTCATCCCTTAGCTTGATCCTGGAGAGCTTTTCACACACACACTCACTCTCTCTCTCTCTCTCTCTCTCTGTCTCTCTGTCTCTCTGTCTCTCTGTCTCTCTCTCTCTCTCTCTCTCTCTCTCTGTCTCCCTCCCGTAAAACATTCAAACACTATAGCCTTCGAGTGTGTGCGTGTGCAAATGTGCCTGCATGAGTGTGTGTGTCTTCCAGGATCAGGGTTATTACACACTTTCTGTCGTAATTTACAAAATAAAAGTATGATGCGCCCCTTTTGTCATGGCGGAAGTGTGTTGGTTGAAGTACACACAAGCCCGCCTGGAACCCGGCAGAGATGCTTCACTGCCTCCGCGATTACCGCCACCAGACTGTTGTCATAGCAACCAAACTGGGCACAGTTGGCAGCGGTATGAGTGAGTGATCAACACAGATGTATCTTGAAAGGGATCGGGCTGATTATGCCGAATAATAGAAACACATTGCATTCAAATGCCTTGGATACATGTTTTGTGTGAGGGCACAGATGTGAGATTTACAGTCATTTTTTTTCAGTATTTTGATTCAAAGAGACCCAAATGGTATTTGGTCCAAAAGTTAAATGAAGATAATGTGTGATTACTGTTTCTCTTTCCAAGTCAGTTGTTTTGTCAAAGGCCTTCCCTTTTACTGAGTCAAATTAATATGTATGATAGGAAGACGGAACAAAGAAAACCACAAAGACAAAGCAGTTGTCTAATTTTGATCATGGGATGGGGATATGTTGTATGTGATGTATCCTATGTCCTGCTGTAGTCAGCATTGACACTTTCTTGACTTCCATAAGGGCTGATGATTGATCACCTATAGACTCTTTAGAAATAGACTTATGAACGACTGAACACCAGCAAGACACTCTCCCCAGGTGGAAACACGATTACTATGAAAACGTATGATGCTCAATACACAACACATGTCGATGGCTGAGAAAGTGCAAGAGATTGTACACATGCTATTAATGCTAAATGTCTTCACTGCATTGACGCAATGTCCAGATGCGCTGAACGCGTCATCATGGTCCGTTGTAAATAGCTTTTCCTGTTGGGCTGGAGTCAGCGTTTGATGGCTGGGGACCCAACAGGGACCTCTGTCTCTTGTGTTTTTCCCTTTTCACGGGTGCTGCGTCTCTGCCCATGACTTCACCTCATGTCTGAGGTCTGCCAACAGAGCAGGTTACCCAAGCTCGCTCTCTCTAGACGGTTAACTTCAAAGAGAGCACTTCCTGGCCGCAATGTCATATCCTGTCCAGTGGTGAACGCTGTGCAGGTACGCAGCTATGCAGGACTGCAAAAGCCTGTTGAACTTTGCAAGTAAAATGAATAAATCACGGGGACTTTGGGGTGAGCCGTGTCTTTGTGACCGCGTGATGGGCGTTTCGGATGAGAGGCCTGGTCCAAATTGTTTTTGTGCTTTTTAAATATTTAGTAGGAGTGCACTGCACGTCTCCGGAGTGTTGCCGCCATCAGGACATGTGGGAGGTTGAAAGAACATCTATTTTAATTTCCTCTTTCTCTTTTTCTTTCTGGCTTTCTGCTAAGCCTTCCTACCTTCGCCTTGTGTCCGACACACATGTCTCTGATTAGTGTGTTATTTGTCCTTTTTCTTATTTTGCCGGTTGGAATGTGTGAGGACGGTTATTGATCTAAATGGCAACTCCAGCTCTCTCTCTCGCGCTCTGTCTCGCTCTCTCTCTCCCCTTTCTCTCTCTCTGTCTGTCTTTGTCTCCCAGCCTCCTGCACTCCCACTCATGTACCCCTTCTGTCATGGCAGGGAAGATAAAGAGACCCAGATAGAGAGTAGGAGGTGGGTGAGAGAGTGAGAGACAGAGAGAGAGAGAGAGACAGACAGACAGACTGAGAGAATGAAGAAGATATGCGATGTAATTCTTCCTGAGTTGGACACGGACAAAGAGAGCGAGAGTTGCAGTTTTTTTTACATCTGCCCCTATAAACAGATATGTCTACACGCTGTGTGCATGCATAATGTTTTATTTCAATGGACTACCGACCCTTGAGAAAGGAGGTTCCTGCAAATATAAACACACGCACGCTAAATGGAGAATGAAATGTGAACACAAATATAAATGGTGGCAGAAATAGTCTGTTTGTCTGCCTGTCTGTCTGTGTACTTTAATTTGAGCACGAAGACTTTATTCATAGTGGGCAAGAAGTGGAGAAGAGGATATGTATATACATCTGTGCACTGTTTAGATATATGTATAGTGAAGAAGTGGAAGGGTTGACTCTTAAGGACAAAGAGATGCATATACTCGAAAGTATCACCCCCCCTCCCCTCTCTCCCTCCCTCGCTCTCTCTCTCTTTCTGTAACTGATCCAGCTCGGTTCAGTTTGAACCTAAACATGTCTGTCTGGGCCCAGACCCCTTCCTCCCCCCTCCCCAGAACCCCATACACCCCCCTCCCAGCCCAGACCTCCCCTCCCCCACCAGACCCCATTTCCAGTCCAAAGCGATGATATCATTCCTCCGTTCACAGGGGGATGGGGGGGATGACATCTGTGTGTGTGTGTGTGTGTGTGTGTGTTTGTCTGTGTGTGCTCGTGTGTGTGTCACAGGGCCGTAATGGCTCCATTAAAGAGAGAGGTTATGTTTTCAGGTCAGGTCTTATTGTTGAAACTTCCCAACAGTGATCTCATAGCCCAGGTTCAGTGGGACAGAGGGAGGGTGGGGGTGCGGGCAGGGTAGTAGTAGGCACTCAAGTCTTTCAAGTCGACTCTCAAGTCATTCATTTGCAAGTGTTTCTGCTAGGGCTTTTTATTGAAAAGGCCAAGTCACCGTGTTAGGGAAGTGAACGAGGAACAAGTTCTTCTCTATGTCTGTGTAGAAGGGACTCTGGAGGACTTCTCCATTCTGATTGGCTTTTTAGTAGCTAATTGGATGTCTTTGTTTTGCTAAAGCTTTTTGGGGAAAATGTATTAATGTGGCCTCCGCCTGCAGTTCTGATTGCCATAATCCCCTTGCACACGAATGGATGAAGGAATAACGAAGGGGTTAAAACCTTTCTTTTTATTTGCATCTGATGTTCATTGGTAAATTTTATTCTTCAGCTTAACAAGACATAACCTGGGTGTGGTGTCTAGTGTACTACATTTTAACCACTTTTACATGTTTTATTGTGAAGAAGTGGAATATAGTCTGTGCTTCATTTGAACTTCTTGGTTAGGTGTGTGTGTGTGTGTGTGTGTGTGTGTGTGTGTGTGTGTGTGTGTGTGTGTGTGTGTGTGTGTGTGTGTGTGTGTGTGTGTGTGTGTGTGTGTGTGTGTGTGTGTGTGTGTGTGTTTGCAACGGGGGGGGGCATGCTTGGACAGCTGAGATTCCTGTTGCACCCTAAAAAAGGGAGACAGGAATTACAAACATCTACTTGTGCAGAAGGCACACACACACACTCACAAGCATAAATATAAATCTATGTATAATATATATATAACACTGGGTGGGGTGCAAACATCCATGTACATGTCCCTGCGCCCCTCTCTCCCCAAACAGCTGACACGGTCCTTGGGTGGGATACTCACACACCTTGCCTGACACACAGAAAAACCATCCCTTTTCTGGAATGTCCATGTGCAGCTGTGTGTGTGTGGGTGCTTTAAATCATGAACGCACACATAGAGCTGTCCTCACCTCTCTCTCCCTCCCTCTCTCTCTCTCTCTCTCTCTCTCTCTCTCTTTCTCCCCCCCCCCCCCCCCCCCCCCCTATAGTCTCCAAACCGCCCTCCCTTGTCTCCACATTACTTCCTATTGCCTCCAAACCACCTCCCTGTCTCTACCTTCCTGTAAACCCCCTCTCCCATCATATCACGACTCCCTCCATATATCATCCCATAGTCCCTCCACCATGCCCCTCCCTCTCCCCATCCCATCCTAAGGCCTTTTGCCCATCTCACCATGAGTCACGGCGCTCGCCCACCAATGATTATGTCAGCAACTATTTTTGCGCTGGTTCTGGGTTCCAGTATAAACTGGCTAAAATGGCAGAACTTCTAAAGCAGTTCTAACAGCCTCGTGCATATCCTTGTGGTTGTTTGTGTGTGGACATGAGCCATTGCAACACATATTCTCCAACTTTATTACTTTGTCTAAATACTCATTTGATGTATGTCTGGGTTGTTGATGAAGTTCATCTTATTTCCCAGATCACTGATAAAACTATTTGTGCGATTTGGTTTGGCCATATTGCAGTCCATATTGCAATCTCCAATACTCACAAAAGTGCCTCATTGCTGCTTGTCAGATCTGGTATGTTCACCAGTATTTATGTATAACTACATCCTCTTTGAAGACTTGCTTACATAGTGGGATGTTGGTGTTGCCTGTGTGTGTGTTTGCTGGGGTGTGTTTGGTGTATTGATGTCTAGAGTTAGAGTTCAGTTTGTGTGTGTGTGTGTCTGGGCGTGTGTTTGAGCTGATGCGTAAGTGTTAGAGTTCAGTGTGTCGACTAACCCGCCCTGATCTAAACCATACGTCAGCCTGGTAACCCGATCTACCAGCCCTATTTACGCATCCAAACACGGCCCTTCCTGGACCAGATTCTCTCAGTTTCTCTCTCTCTCTCTCCTGGACTTTGTTATCTCTCGCTTTACCTCCCTCCCGGTTAAGTTAATCAATTCTGTGTGTGTTTGTGCCCAAGGGTCTGATTAAATCATGCAAACATAATTTCTCTAATCTCAAGAAGTTATTAATCTATCTGGCCCTCTCCTTAACCAATTCACACACACTCTTTCTCATCATGCCCCTGTCTGTTTTATTTTTATTCTATTTCATTTTTTTCAAACGGGCATGGTTAACAATATCTTTAAAATGATTTGCTTCTTCTACTGCGTCTGTATGTGTTTGTTGTCTTTATGAGTGCGTGAAAGCTGCATTGTTTCAGCTGTTGGAAGCTAAAACTACAAGGTCAGGCTTTCTCTCGCCCTCTTCCCACAGTTCTCTCTCTCTCTGTCTCTGTCTCTGTCTCTGTCTCTGTCTCTGTCTCTGTCATTCTGTTCAGAGTTGGTCCCACCAGCACACAGAAAGCAATAGATCATCTATAAATAACATATAATCCAATTTTTCCAACATGATCCGATGCAGAAGATAGTGGATGTTCCGGGAGCGACAATCTGCTTGTTGTTTAATACCCCTCAATATTATCTGACATTGCCGATCTCAAAACGAGGGCTCTGGTCGCTGAGTTCCCCAGAAGCCTCCACCTCCAGGCTTCATACAGCAGCAGAGGTGTGGGGAAGAGGTGGAGAAAGTAGAGTGAGAACAGCAAGAGAGGAAGAGAATTGGGTGGAGTGTAGAGACAAGAGGTTTTTGTCTCTAATCTTAGTGCGTCAGGAGTTGAAGGTGAGCCCGTTTCACCTGTTCAGCTTCTAGTGCCTTGATAATGTGGAAAAGACCTGACCAAATCAATAACACATGGGCCGTTAAATAGGAACACGCACGCACACACACACACGCACACGCACATACACGCACACACTGCTTTAAAGGCTGCTGTCTGATATTTTCCATTTCAGCTTTATGTTCTTAAGACGATGTCCACACACACACCGTAAAAAACAAAGACAAAATCTGTCCCAGAATCTGCAGTGTGATATGAATGTGGTGAGGAGAGGATGATTGACGGGCCTTATTGAGACAATGAAGCGGGGGATGGGACTTTGTGTGCGTGTGTGTGTGTGTGTGGGTTAGGGAGTAAGAGATTTGTGGGTGCATGCAGAGTTTCCCAGTTTCTTTGTCTCTGTCTGTCTGCCCTGAGGAGGTGGGGAACATTATCTGCTTTCACTTACACACGCATACACATACACACACACACACGTGTGCGCACACAGACAGACAGAACACTGTGCTACTTAATATAATGCTCCCCGGGAGACTTGCAAAGAGTGGATACCCACCAAGAGTGGTGCAGCCTGCATTTCTTAAGCTGCCTGGTTACAGGAGAGGGGGAGGGGAGGAGGAGAGAAAGAAAGGGGGAAAAAAAGAGAGAGACGACACATTATGTTTCAGGAGAGAGAGTGGTGTATAAAAGCGTTAAAGACAGAATTTAAACTGCACGACAAACTGCCTTTGTGTTAGCAGAATGGGGTGAGAAATGCATGTAAAAAGAGAGGGACAGGAGTGTGCTTTGCTTTTGACAGGTGCTCTCCTGCAAGGTACACAGCGACCCAGGAAAGTCACTAATGCACGTTCCCTGTTAGCGTGTGTGTGTGTGCGTGCATGTGTGTCAACCACTAAGTAGTTTGTTCTCAGGGGGCAAACAAAGGAAACCTGAGCCCTCTTACCTGTGGCCTAATAATGGCACGTTTAACCAGGCCTGTTAAGAGATACGAAATTGGGAGTATTTACTTTTTAATGCAAACGCGGTACAAAGATTGGCAGGGCTGCCGGTGGGGTTGCTCAGCAGGATTGTTTGCTGGAAATCCACCAGAGTCCTGAGGAAAGCTACCAATATCCTTTAACTGTATTCAGCCTCTTCAACATCCCCGAAGAGGCGGACAACATTGCGCCTCTTTGAAGATGCGTCCCTCTGTTGGGGACGTCCGTCTGTCTGGGACGTGTTTGAGAAGAATTTCTAGTCCTGCCCTGGTAGGGAGAACTACTCGTTAGAAGCCTGGACCGACGGCGGGGGATGTGAACCCTTAAACCGTGGCCGTGTTCCTTCCTGCTTTATCGACCGCTCCTCTGGCCCTGCTAAGATGTCATAATATTAAATGAATGATGGTTTGAAAGAGAGTGATGGATCAATCAATGGATGGATCCTGGGTCATGGTTGGATGGATCAGGGTTATGTGGCGGGCGGGGTGGTCAGGGTTTATGGGTGGAATATTTGAAAGTCAATAGTGAAAGCAAGGACGGGTAGGGGGGCGGTGGCTTTGTTTGAATCAGCGAATGAAATGACGGCTCCCTCTTCCCAGTCCCTCCTCCCACCCTTGGTAGCCTTCCCACATCTGTAAATACTTGGAGCTAATTGTGGTCTAGTCCGATAGTGTACTGGCCAGCCACAGGTCCCGCTGTGTGTGTGTGTGTGTGTGTGTGTGTGTGTGTGTGTGTGTGTGTGTGTGTGTGTGTGTGTGTGTGTGTGTGTGTGTGTGTGTGTGTGTGTGTGTGTGTGTGTGTGTGTGTGTGTGTGTGTGTGTGTGGAGGCCCAGTGACAAACCCCTTTTGTTTCTATAAAGACGTTTGCGTTGGATGAGGCCTTGACAGCTGCAGTGCAACTGACAGAGTGAGTGAGAGGAAGAGCGGGGGCATTAGGGGAGAGAGAGGGGGGCGAGAGCGGTTAACAAGAATGAGTGGCGTATTTAGCGTGGTTGACATGCAGATCACGGGAAAGTCTCAGCAACAGTTGAGAGAGTGAGCGAGAGACATGCAGGGAGGGAGAGAGAGAATGCTCCCTCCCTTCCATGATTATTAAGAATGTGTTTACAGGCAAAGGAATGAGAGAAGGAGTGAGCGAGTAAGAGCGAGAGAATGAAAGTTAGAGAGAGAGTGGAGGCGTAGTTCAACGGTGATCAGATACTTTTAAACAAACAGAGACTGGCTCATATAAGGAGCCAAGAGGGGGGGAATTAGGAGAGGGTGGGAGAGAGAGAAGCCTAGAGGGGAAAAAGAGGGCGAGAGAGAGGAGTATGAGGAGAAATAGAACAAAGCACCCAAATGGAGGGATGCTCTTAGTGAGCACAACCAGAGAAAGCAACCGGGGCCCAAGCTCTTGCTCTCTCACTCTCTCTCTCTCTTTTACCAGGGGCCCCAGGGTTGCTCTGTCTGGCAGTACCCCCCTATTTTTGATCAGAACGGGTGGTTTGTTATACATTTTGTGAACCCCCACAAGCCAACTTTGTTTTTTTTCCATTTGCCCCCCGGATATTTCACACTTACGCACACCAATCTTCCTCAGTGAGATAGGGTTTCGATCAAGGCACAGATTGGTATGCACGAGTGGAGAATGTGAGTGCGTGTGTGTATGTAAGTGTTCACATATGGGAAGAAGGCCACACATGAAGGAATGCTTTTTGACAGTCACTACTGCTCATTGTTAAAATACCACGAATATTTCTGCTAGCGTCGTTCCAACACTGAGAAATTTTCCTCACTGAGTAAAAAAAAGCCTCTAAAAGCAGACGGCAATTAAGTACACCAAAAATGAGAGAGAGAGAGAGAGAGAGAGAGAGAGAGAGAGAGAGAGAGAGAGAGAGAGAGAGAGAGAGAGAGAGAGAGAGAGAGAGAGAGAGAGAGAGAGAGACTCTGTTTGGAAGGCAAAACACCGGGCTCATTATTGATAAGCTCGTTTTACCCCTCATTGAGAGCGTAGCTCCGCCCCCCCTCCCTCGAGCTCCCGTTCCCTCCTTCTCCTTTATTTCCCTCTGTATCGTTTTACCCTCCGCGGACCTTGTTTTTTTGTGTTTCGACGGGGTGGGGTGGCTAATGACACACACACACACACACACACACACACACACACACACACACACACACACACACACACACACACACACACACACACACACACACACACACGTGGGAGAATTAGGAGTGGATTACAAACCTCAGAATAATGCAACCATTTCACACTGGTTGACAACCCCCAACCTCTCTCTCCCTCCCTCTCCCTCCCTCCCTCCCTCCCTCTCTCTCTTTCAATGTGTCACTTCTTCTCTCCCCCCTGGAACACTGATATCATCCAGCTCCCAGTCTGCTTCCTCATCAGTTATTCTTTAACCATTTTAATTAGTTCCTCTTTCTTTCTTTCGTTCCTTCTATGCCGTTGTATGTCGTAAAAAGTGTGGGAAGGTATATACGGTTCGGACATAGCGGATGGCCTTTCAGAATCATTCACCACGTGCATATTTCCCTGGAAACAAAGAGGAATTATTCCCCTGTTCCACTCTTTTATTCTTTCCTCTCTTTCCCTCGTATCTGTCGCCCTGGCTCTCCTGGCGCCCCCTCCTAGCACTCTCCCGCAATGATAACTCTGCCTCTCTTCCCCCATGCTTTTCTCTCTCTCCCTCTTTCTCCCCCTCCCTCTCTCTCTCTCTCTCTCTCGCTCTCTCTCTCTCTCTCACTCTCTCCTGTTCCCCCCCTCCCTCGCTCCCTCTTTCTCTCACTGTGATTGGTTATTCATGCTGGGTTTTTTCCGGGTGAAAGGAAACCGGCATGATAAGAGCACTTCCTGTGTTTTAATGCGAGCACAGGAAACAGAACAAGCGGAGCAGAATTCAAACAAAAACACTGTGTGAGCAAGCGTCTGAGGAAGGAGAGAGAGGGAGGGAAAGAGAGAGAGGCAAGGGAAAGAGGGAGGGGGGAGCGAGCGAGAGGGACGGACGAGCGAGCAAGCGAGAGAGTCAGAGAGAGAGAGAGAGAGAGAGACGGAGAGGAAAAGTGGGAGATTTTTTTAGCAGCTGCAAACCATTTCAGCTGTGCAGCGGCCTGAGAACAGATACTGGGAGAGAAAAACAAGTGAGACCACAAGCCAGGGAAGGCGAGAAAGTACAGGACAAAGAACCCGGGGAAGACTCAAAGGATTAAAAACGGAGTTCACAGAAGAGGAACTGTGTCAGTGGGGAGTTTTCATACGATTCATCTGGAAGGAGTCCCACAAGAAGGGGGGGATTGTCCCAAAGAGGAAACAGAATTCAGAAGTGGGAAGTGTGTCTGCAGACTTTTGTTGTTCAATAGGAGGAAAAAAGAAACGGGGGAAGGAAGAAAAGCAAAGGTTGGACTGGAGCATGAAGGGTTGTCTGGGTCTCTGCCCCCAGGATACAGTCCCACAGCTCACTGCCTGACTCCTTGCCTGCCTGCCCCGTCTGGTTGGCTGGTCCAGCCCTCCAGCCCACTCTATCAAGCCCCAGACACACCTCTCTTTGATATCTCTCCACCACCAACACCACCACCATCCCGGGAGCTGTGGCCAGCCCGGTGGGAGAAGAGAGGAGAGGCATGGAATA
This sequence comes from Gadus morhua, assembly GCF_902167405.1. Classification (NCBI taxonomy): domain Eukaryota; kingdom Metazoa; phylum Chordata; class Actinopteri; order Gadiformes; family Gadidae; genus Gadus; species Gadus morhua. The sequence goes on from NC_044069.1 coordinate 12,505,264, forward strand.
ATGTGGATACGTCCATGGGGATTCTGAAACTATGACTGGAGGACTTTGGACTGGGCGTAACTTGTTTTTTGCTCCATCTTTTGTTGTGGTCAAGTGTTTCTCTCTGCGTTGAGAAATGCTTGATGGATAGTTGTGCTTGTTGCAAAGTAACTTGCCTGACCGGGGGAATTGTATCTGGGATAACGATGACAGCGCTGTCAGTAGGCGGGACAGGGAGACCTCTCAGACAAAGATTTGAGTCCTTCCTGCAGGCGAGCGAGCGAGACTCTTTGTGATGGAAGCAGAAGAAAAAAAAGAAAGGAATAGAATAGCAGTAGGCTGCAAGAACGCTCACTGGGACTTTGCCGGGAGAAGGAGTTGCGACTATTTGTCTTCATAAAAGTTGTATTTTTCACATTGCTCCATCCCTCTCTGCATGTGCATTGATTTTTCCTTTTTTCCTTTTTTTTTTTTACCTCAGCTTAGTACCTTAACTTTAGCCTGGAGCATTACCCCTGGATCTTTTTATTTCTCTGGACGTCAGATCTCCTAAAGTTAAGGTTTATTGTTGTTTGCCCGACTTTCATCCAACAAACATTCCCCCCCCCCACTGAACAAAAGGGAAGATGAACGCGAGAGAAAACGGCGGGTGACTTATACTTACCTATCACCACGCAAGTCTTTTTCTTTTATATAACACCGAGTGGGATTTCTCACCTTAAAAGGAGCCTCTAACACTGCCATGCTGGCTCCTCGCTGAGCATGTCAAACTCCCTGCCGCTTTCCTGTAGAGCCGCGGAGAACAGAGCGGGCCAGCGAGGCACGGTCTCCGGGACACCGAGAGGGGGGTCACTCTGGGGTTTCAATTGCGTGCACGGGGGGTCGATGGAAGTCGACGGATAAATGTCAAGAGCAAAACAAAGGGCTGATATCGGACCTCCTTATCCCGGACTGAAGCTTCTTTGGACGAAGAGGTGTTAACTGTTTATCTTGTCCGCGATACCCGTTTCAGCCTGTTCCCTCATGCCTCGTGCCTCGCTCCAAAGAAACCTGGAAATAGACAAAGTTGGTGATTAATATGTTGCCATGGGGGAGGGCTGTCTCCCCCTCTCCTGCGATGATGTCTCCCGGCAGAATGAGTGACATGCCAAGGAACAACGCTTGGTTGTTGAGATGCCATAGCCCCGTACCACGTTAAGTACCCTTGGATTTATACCGTGGATTATAAAATCTTAACAAAAAACATTGAAGGATTATATTGGAACGCAGCCTCACGGACTGATTTAATGTTTTGTTGATGGTTACATTTTTGTGGATTTTGTAAACGGGGAGGAGAGTGGAGTACAAATATTTCCTACTTTTTGTTGGAGTTTATGTGAGCTGTCCCTGTGTAGCAACCCTGCAGAGTTGCCTCAACTAGGCCCAGTAACTGACAAACACTGGTTTCTCTGGTGATAATACCTGGGCAAAAAGGGACAACATGGGGAAGCCCCTGAGCCGCCCGGACTGTCTGAGGCAGAACCCTCGCTGCCTGGGTAAGGGGGACGAGGAAGAGGCGTACATAGAGGACTGCTATGTGCCACAGCGCTCAATCTACGACACCATGCGTATCAATGAGCAGATCGACCAGGGGACCAAACTGAACCAGCCTTCCAGGGGCACCTTAGGTTCTGGAGGGGAAGGGAGGGGAGAGGGCAGCACGCTGTCCAGCAACGGCACCATCGGCACGGATATCGGCAGTGTTTTTCACCCCCGACACCCGGACAACACGGGAGTGAAACGACTGGACGAAAGGGTGATCTTTGACGCGCTGAAGCTGACGGGGGACCCACAGACCATGTCACCGCTGGTCGGCCTTGTGAGTTCTGGTTTGTCCATCACGCCCTCCACCTCTGCGTCCAGCGGGGTGGCAGCAGTGGCCAAGAGACGTCATCAGGGCAGCGACAAGAAGGACAACCCCAACCGTCGCTCTTGGAAGGCCTTCATGCCCCCAAGTTATCCAGAGTTTGCGGAAAGACTCGAGTTCTCCCCCGCAGAAAGTGCAGAGAAGCGTCTGTCCGGGGCAGGAATCCCCTTATCGCCTTTGCAGCCTTTCCCTCCTTTGCCACAAACCCTACCGACCTCCTCGGCGCCCCCTGTACCTCCTCACAGATCTTCCCCACTTTCCTCCGCTTCACATACTCCACCGGTCTCCTCGTCCGCTTCGACACCGACTGCTAGTCCTGTACCTCCCCTCCAGCATCACCCTCCTAGTCGGCAGAAGCAGCTTCATCCTCTGCTACAAAAGCATCAGAAACAGACTCGTGCTCTGCCTTCGCCCTCCAAAGAACATCCAGCTGCATGCAGCCTAGTCCCCACAGCCCAAGCCTCTGGAAGTACGTCACCTACAAACACACCTACCTCCAGACACGGTGGAAGGAGAAAAGAGAATTACAGACGGCCCACGGCTTCCCCCAAAGCAGTACCGAGAAGAATCCTGGAGGAGCCCGTTGAGGTGCCTGAAACCTCAGACTCTGAGAGTGACTCTGCTCCTTTGGAGCAGGACCAAGGGGACAATGCTCCTCTCCTGCCACCGAGGCCAGTCTTCTGTCCGCCTACCAAGGCCCGCACCTGGCCACGTGGTTTGACAAGCAGTAGGAAGAACCAGGTAGGCCTTAGGCATAACTTCCCTGTCCTCCCCCCTTTGCCGCCCCTAATTGGGGAAGATAGTGATATGGACGATGAGTCAGTTTACCTCCTGGAACCTCCATCGCCGTTCCTCCAGGAAGAAGTAGGGATGGTTTACGGTGGACTACCCCTTACCCCCTGTGTGAGTCAGGAGGGAACTGGAGAGGGTCTCCTGGGCTGGGGCAGTGAGCTCAGAGAGCGTACTGCGTCTGAGCTCAAATTCGAGGAGGATGAACTTCGGATCCTCGCAGAGCTTGAGGAGGACAGAAATCCGCCGCAGGATGCGGATGAGCTGCGGAACACGATTGAGATGGAGGAGGCAGAGAGAATAGAAGAGGAGAAAAGAGTGCAGAGAGAGGAGCGTGAGTGGGAGGCGGTGCTTAAGATAGAGAATAGAGAGATTATCGACCTCTCTTGGGATAAAGAAACACTGGAGTCTGAAAGCTGGGACATTACCGGCTCCTCAGGACACTGGCCCCTACTCACGCCCCCAATGGGCTTTGGGGGCTCTGAGGTACCCAGTACTTCACCCTGCCAAAGCTCAGGGTCTGAGTCTGATGACCTCTTCTTAGAGCTGGAAAGACAATGCCTAGAGGACCTAGGGGCGGAAGGAGAGGAGATGAACGTAGACTCCGAGCCCCTTGATCCCTACGCCCTTCCTCGTTGGGAGGAAGAGGCCAAGCAAAGTGAAGGAATAGTTCAGACTGACTTTATAGACTTGGAGGGAACTCTTCCTCTTGATTCCGTTCACAGGGAAACCCCCGATGTATATGAGCCACAGCTAAAAGATTCTAGAACTGATTCAGAGGTAGATCCCTCAGAATCCATAGAGAAAATGTTTTTCAAGTATCAGCACTTTGACTCAATGCGTACACGAGACCATGAGAATGAACATGGCTTTATCGATGACTCGTACGATATTGAGTATGCAGAAGGAAAGGTGTTGGAGGAAGACTGTAGCTACCCAACAGACTCTTTTCTCAGGCAAATCCCAGAGTCAGACTCCAGCGGCTTCCCCATGTCGTCCCAGCCGGAGGGAACCGCAACGAGTGACCACACTCAGCAGCAGCCTGTCGAGGCAGAGACGGACCAGGATAGTGGCGCTTTGTCTGGCAGAGAGTTCGAAGACGTCGGGAGTGACAGGGAGGAAAATGAGCCTGTCCAGAGAACCTCTCTCTCATCCTGCAGCCCGTATGAAGAGGAGGAGGAGGAGGGAGAGGAGGAGGAGGTGGAGAATAAGGCTTGGGAGCTAGACGAGGAAGCAGAGATGGAGACTGCTGAGTGGGATGCTTATGACCAATCAGAGCCGAGTTTGGACAGTAATGATGAGCCTCAAGAGAAACAGTCCCTCGAGAACCTGCACATGAAGGAAAATGAAGGGCAAATCGACCAAGATTGTACACAGGATGTTGACGTAGAAACTTCCTGTCAAGAAGAGCAAGTCTCTTCTGAATCTATCCACGTTGCCGTGGAAATTACCTTTGAACCAGAAGCCCCCCTGTTGTCCTCAGAGAGCCTCGGAGCCTTGGACGCAACAGACGTAGCATGGGGTGGGAGCGTGTCAGAGGAGGCCTCAGAGGAGAAAGACACAGAATCACCAACCATAGTAACCAGCACCCCGAAATCAGACGATACCCCAAACTCAGACCTTGACACTGCACACTCAGTCCCACTCTGTCCTTCATTAGAGTCTCCCTTTAAAGAAGACTATGATGGTGCGGGGCTAGCTAGTAAGGACTCGGAGGCCTTTGTGGTATCTGACAGTTTTGTTTACCTGGCTGTGTCCGCACCTCCCCAGTCCGCCGTGGATGGACCCCCCTCTCCTATGGAGGCCGCCTCCACTCCTCCCAGCCCCGTCCTCAAACAAATCACCTGTCCACAACCGGAAGAGGATGACGAGGAGGAAAGGGCCTTCCTCTGCAGCGATAGTTTCATTTACCTGGCGGCCCCTGAACGCCCGCATCCGGGGCCGTCGGACGGCAGCTCCGCTTGTGAGGAAGCCCAGGAACTGGACTTGGACTCGTACTCTGAAGGGACCCAGTCTGGGATGGACGGGGTGGATTTTGCTGTCGGCTCTATGACCGGAGACAGCGACTGGGAGTCGGATGATCCGGCCCTGGATCCCCCTCCTCGGCCCCTCTCCTTCGTGGCCGGGGACCAGGCCTGGGAGCTATTGGAAGGGGGTCTGCTGGGGGAGCTCTTCAGTCTGGCTGAGGACCACCAGGACCAGACTTGCATGCCCCAGGGAGAGGGATCTGGGTCGGGAAGTAACACCTGTGACACAAACCCCCTCCCTGAATCAGATGAGGAATTGGATGAATCCGCTACCCCCTTGCCGTGCTCTGATATCGACGCCCAAGTAGAGGTACAACAGTTGCTCTTGCTTTCTATTGCAGTGTTCATACGGTTTTATAGTGTGTGTTTAATGTGGTAATTGGTTGCAGCAGGAGTGTAGCATTGGTATTAGCTCGTAAACAGCATGGTCTGATTCGATAGTACTTCAACACACCAGTGATTCATAACGTGTTGAGATCAACCTAGTAAATCGGGTCTAGGGTCCAAGACAAGCTTGAGAGAATATAAATTGTTTTCTTTCTTCCAAAACCATGTATGGTATTGGGGCGTTTAGTCTTGTGTTAAATCCATGAACTGCTAGAGATGGTGTAGCTGGAGAAATGCCTGCTAGTGTGGAATTGAAAGTAAATGAAAGGGAATGAAATGTATGTACAAAAACTGTGACACATGGAGGGGCAAAAAGGGTGTCTTTAGAAAATGCATTAGGGATGTGGCATTCTTGACATTTCTTCATTTAAAAACGTCTAGCCATTGCTTCAATGGGCTAATTAAGAGTGACTGATTTTACAACTGCTCAGGCTACGGCCTATTGTTCTCAACTCCTACAAATCCTGTGAGCCAGAGCCTGGCCCAAAGCGATTTAATAAGAAAAGTGCTTCTTAAGTAGTAAAAAAAAGTAAAATCCCAGCTTTTTGAATGCATTGGATGTGGACACGCATGGTAACGGATGTAGCTGACGTGAACATGCTTAGCCTGAGAGGCGGCTAGCCTGAAAGAATCAGGCCAAGTGGCTTAAGACTAGCTGTGAATGTAATGCATGCAGACATAGCATGGAAAATTCATCTCTAGGAGGGGCACAGCTATGCAGACGCCACAATTAGCTAGCGGCGTTTCAGTAGTAGAGCTTTAACTTATTGCAATACGATACGTTGAGGGGGTCCTGCTACTTATAGGGAACCAGCCTACCAACCGGGGGTCATTAAGTGTGTGTTTGTGTGTGTGTGTGTGTGTGTGTGTGTGTGTGTGTGTGTGTGTGTGTGTGTGTGTGTGTGTGTGTGTGTGTGTGTGTGTGTGTGTGTGTGTGTGTGTGTGTGTGTGTACATGTTTAATGAATGTGAATGCACACATTCACACTATTATAAGTGCATTCAGGTTTTGTATATTTATAGAAGCCGTTTCAGCTAAATCATTTGTGTGTGTTTATGTGTGTGCGTGTGGCCCATAAACTTTGCTATGTTGTCTAAATGTAGTCAGGATGTTGGTCTAAAATGCGGTGTTAGCAATTGCAGTGAAACTGTGATAGAGTTCAGGAATCAGGATAGCAAAAAAGTGGCTCCGATAGTATGTTTAGACTACAATTCAACTTTTCTTTTCATTACTTATTTTATTTCTTGAGTCCCTCAATATTATTCCAAATCACACAGTGCGTCATTACAGAATGTTCACGGTGATTGTTGGTCTTGGACGGGAGTCTTGTTTGGTAATGTCACTACCTCTTTAGCTGCTCATTTGTTTGACTGTATCCAGATGAGTGTGTGTGTGTGTGTGTGTGTGTGTGTGTGTGTGTGTGTGTGTGTGTTCCTGTGTGTGTGTGTGTGTGTGTGTGTGTGTGAGTGTGATGGTGCGTGTGTGTGTCAACGTATCTGAGAGGGTCCTGGTGTATCTCAGAGTCTGTTCAGGGTGGCCAAGAATTTGCCTGATACCAACTGTGTTTGTCTGCCTGGTTGTTTGACTGCTGCACTTCTTTTAGGAAGGTGTTGGTTTTTTGACATTCGTAACAGCAGGACGCATGGACCTACAGGCAGAATGCTTTAAAATGGGTTTTTTGACTAGGTTTAGTTTTTTTTTGATAATTTTACCTCACTTCTACAAGTGTGTGTGTGTGTGTGTGTGTGTGTGTGTGTGTGTGTGTGTGTGTGTGTGTGTGTGTGTGTGTGTGTGTGTGTGTGTGTGTGTGTGTGTGTGTGTGTCAGTGAATGTGTTTATTTATATCTCTGCCCACTCAGGGAGAGTGTTTAATTAGTGTGTCTGTGATTTTTCCATCTTAGCCTATCTCCCCCGGTTACATTGTATTGGGATGCTGTGAAGGCCCTGGCTTCCAGTTACTCACAACACAGAGAGTGTGCAAAGGTAAACAGCACCTGTGCTCAATGACGTCAGTAATCACAAAGTATAAATCAGTAATAATTTAATCAAGAAACTACAAAGGGGTAAAGTGTTATTATTACAAATCTTTAAACGTAATGTTCATTTTAAGTCTTTAAGACCAGATTAGACTTAAAGTTGTATCGTTTCATTTGTAAAGGGAGCTGTGGGCTGTGACCGTCTTTACTCAGTTCTCTCCCAACAACATCCCTCTCCCTTACTCCTCCCCCTTTCCCTTACTCCTCCTCCTCGCCCTTACTCCTCCTCCCTCTCACCAAGGTTGAACGGTTTTGTTAGAGATAAGAAAGTGAGAAGTAAACAAAACAGGGCTGTCGTGTGTGTGTGTGTGTGTGTGTGTGTGTGTGTGTGTGTGTGTGTGTGTGTGTGTGTGTGTGTGTGTGTGTGTGTGTGTGTGTGTGTGTGTGTGTGTGTGTGTGTCTTTTCCTGTGTGTGTGTGCTTTCCTCTGCGTGTGTGTTTGTGCACTTTCGTCCCTGCGGATGTGTGTGTGTGTGTGTGTGCACCTGTGCGCATGCGTTCCAGTGTTTGTGTGCAGTAGATGCCAGTGCCTATATGGCCAATCAAAGCCATCAAGACTGTTTTGAGAATATAAATATAGACGGAGGATAAGTATGTGCCCGAGTATAAACTGTTCACTCTGACCCGGAGCACAACTCCAGCCCTCAGTTTACAGCACATAACTCTCCATTAGTTTGCAGCTGTGACTTTTCTTCCTCTGTATCTGACATTTACTCTTCCTTCTACTGTATTTTACCCATCTCTTACTCTGCCGATGTTTCCGTTCGTCATTCTCCATCCGTCCGTCCGTCTCCACCTTCTCCCACTCAGGCCACGGTTGTCAATTGTGTTTCTATGTCCGTCCTTGTGTCTGATGCCTGCCTGGCTTCCTGGTCTGTTTGTCTTGTCTATCTGCTGTCTGTCCCCCTTCATTCCCCCGCCTCCCTCCCGATCTCTCTCCCAATATCCCCCCCCCCCTTCTCCCATTTTCTTCTGCTCCGGTGCACAGCCAGGAATCACGAGTGTTTGTTTATTTACTGACACCCCCATGGGAAACAAACCCAAGCTGAACTTGGTCCGTTGTTTTTGTAACGGGGATATTTAGCAAATCAAAGAGAGCGGTAGAGAGCCACTTGCAGAGAGGGAGCGAGATATAGAGGAACGGGCTGAGAGTGACTGGGACAGGGAGGGAGAGGGAAACAATGAGGTAGAGGAACAGACAAGACGTTGTGGAAGGCTTTGGGTGGAGACCAGCAGGCTATTGTTTGCACGGAGGAGCACCTGCCAGACAGGCAGATAAGACCGAGCAACAATGATAAGAGAGCTGAGCTGGCAGGCAAATACACAAGCAGACGGCCCTTTGGATTAATACACACACCGTGTGTGTGTGTGTGTGTGTGTGTCTGTCTATCTGTCTCTGTGTGTGTGTGTGTGTGTGTGTGTGTGTGTGTGTGTGTGTGTGTGTGTGTGTGTGTGTGTGTGTGTGTGTGTGACTAAGTGTGTAACTGTGTGTGTGTTTTTCCTCCTGCATATGTGCATTTGTTTGCTGGCAGGAGAATAAGAGATTTACAGACAGACAAAAGGACAGATGGACTACTGTATCATGCTGTTTAAGGGCCCGGGGAGAGAGCCGTATGACCCACTCTCTGCCTGAGACCATGCGTTTTTTTCACTACTCCAACATTTCCCGGATCTATGTTTCATGTGCTTTCAGTGAAAACGTTTAAAGAGGCTCTGAAATATTCAAGTTTATGGCTATGACGACGGTGATAAGGGCAGGATCATTCAGTGACATTGCATTCAATACGTTAGAATGCGTAGATAATTAGGTGTTTTAGAGAGAACCAGAATGTGTGTTTCTATGATGTATTGAACAATTTGTAGTGTGCTAGTTTCAACAGTAATTAATTTGGGCAAATGGTAACCTTGATTCCTATGTGATCTAGTGTCTTTTTGTTGGTGCCTTTTCAACCTTAACACACCAGCCCACAATAGTCCAGTAACTGATGAAAGGACGATGGACCCAAAAAAGCACCAGACTGTTGAGAGATGGAGCAGGTTGCAGAAGGACAGAGAGGGGCTGAAATGGGAAATCATAGGAGAGAAAAACAGGGGGAGGGAAACAGCGGTTGAATAAATAAATATCAGATGTGTGAAAGGTGCAGGTGGGCATGGGTGCTCTGGCACGGGCGAGTGGGCTTTGATTGATATGATAATGATGGTTCTGAAAGATGTCCTCCCTGAAACACCTGCAGGAGAGGAGAGGGAGAGAGGGAGAGGATGAGAGAGAGAGATTGTGATGTGTTGAGAGACACACTAGTTGCAACCTGACACCATGGTGATGACTCTAGACAAGGGCCGAGTATGTAAATGGGCCCCTGTGCACGTACATGACCATGTGAATCCCTTCTCACGTATTTGAGACATTCAGTCTCACCGCCTTTCAGTCCGGACGACATTACTCAGACATTACAAGTTTTGATTTGTCCTTTTGAGACACAACGTTTGTGTGATGTGGTTTGGACTTCGGTTGATTCATAGTTCAAAAATGACAAGAAGTCCAATACAATACACATTATAGTCGTCTCTCTCTCTTTTTCTCTGATTCACTTGACCTTATAGTTCCTAATAATAATCCAAACACACACTCTCACTCACACTTGCTCTGTGGAGTTCAGCCAGATACTGCAGTGAACACTATGAATTATAGTTTCCATCCCTTCCCCTCCCTCCTCATTCTTCTCTCCCAAGTCCTGGTTCTATTGCTTGGACTGGGGGGGGGGGCGAGTGACCATCTAGTGCAGGCTGACGGTGAGGGAGGAAAAGAGAGCGAGTGGGGGGGGGGCATAGTCAGAATGAACTGGATGCTTGTTGCAGGTGTGTCATTGGTTGCAGGGAGGGAGACAAGATGCCTGTCATTCTTCTGTGAGGATACACACGGTCCAAAGTAGAACATTTTCATTTGATTCTGTTCCTTCTATTTCAATATCATTTGAAGTTTTTTGTTTTTTGAGAACTTTTGAAAACTTGAGATGTGACAACCAGGTCAGTGAGTATTAGGCGTGCACTCCCAGGTTTCACTCCCACCCAAGTTCACCAGATGGTTTTGCAAATAAGCAGACAGTGAAAACAAGGCTCTGTTCAGCTCTATTTGTTCTTAGCTCGCGGCTCTCATCAGGACACTTGGGACTTCCCTTCGGTTGTCGCCTCTGCCTTGTGTTCTCATGTATTTGTTAGTATGTAGCAGGATACACTACATTGACTTTAGCTTTTCACTGCAAGCGGACGTGTTTTTTAGATATATTCATATGGAAAACTAGTGTTGATGGGCGGGTGGGAGGTTGGGTGGGTGGTTGTAAACAGGATTATCATCTATCCTGATTAGGTTGGTTATGATTGGTAGCTGCTCAACCAAAGCATCTGGTTCCACAGTGTTATTTTCATAGCAGCTATTTTCAGTTTGTATGCAAACTTCTTAACAATCCCTCATCAGTATCATTTTGATGCAATGCCATACTGTCTTTAATCGCACATTTATTTGCATGGATTATAGTAAGAAACAGCATACGTTGGCTTCCATACAATATCAAAAGGGTTCCGTTGTAAAGTGACGGTTACTCAACACACACACACGCACACGCACGCACATACACGTCATCAAACATGCTAACCACGCCTTGTCAAGAGTTAGTGACAGGAGCCCTGTGTCTTCCCCAGGGCTCTCTGTATAGTCCTCTAGCACGCATGTGTAGATATGACAGCCCTATGTTGGTATTCAGGAGGGGTTTGTGGGCGACATTAGGAACAAGGGCGGAGGGGGTGTTTATGATGGAGAGGAAGAGGTGAGAGAGAGTGAAAGAGAGACAGGCTGCGTATTGTTTAGCTGCAGTGTCTATAGTAATTATGTCTTGTTTATTCATGAATTGGCATCTATTTTCTTCCACGGTTGGTTGGTTTTATTGTTGTAAAGCCCCTCTGTGAGAGGGATATATATAGAGAGGGAGAGAGCAAGAGAGAAGAACTACTCGGGGGAAAATAACAAATAAAGGCCGGTTTGAGTTAATGAATAACGGTTTAATGGAGATAAATGAACAGCATGAGCGACATCCATCATAATGGAAAGGGAGTATTACACAGATTAATCACTAACCAATGAGTGTACCAGATACTTTTCAAGTCATCGAGTCCATGCACGCACGCACGCACGCACATGCACAGGATGAGAGTTTGGGTGGAGCAGGCATGGCTAGAGCTCATTGTTGTTATGACCGACAGGCTTCCTGTTTTAGAAAGCAATGCTGTCCATCACCATAACACACACACACACACACGTACGCGTACACGTACAGTACAAACATGCTTACTGCATCACATACGTCAGTAGCAGTCACTTGTGAGCCTCCAATTGGGTGTTGCCCCCACCACCTTTTTGGACTCCGCCCACTGACGGACTAGCTATCTGTTTCCGACTGTCCCTCGGCTCCCATCGGAGATCAATGCAAGTGTTTTTCTTATTCTCTGAATCCCGTGGGTGGGCGAGGGCGTGGGTGGGCGTAGGGGGGCGTGGGGGGGCCCGAGTGTGTGGTCGGCGCAGAGAGGCTCCCATTCGCTCGCTCCAGTTGCACCGAATCCCGTTAAGCCTTTGATTATGCCCCCCTGCAAAGCCTAGCAGACACGTAGCCTCCGCCTAAGAGGGCTAGGAGTGTGAGGTACTCGGGGAATCAAGCTCAGGAAACACAATATAATCTGTATTTTTCATGACCTTAGTCTGGACTTGTTGTCTTTGCAATTCCCAGGAGCCTCCATTATACAATGATTTCACCTTGGGGTCCATCGTAAATCAAGGCAATATAAAATCAATGACATGAGCTCATAACATGCTCGTATTGATGTCCTCTTTGGCTGTAAGGGACACCACACCCCTGTCACACCCCAAGACACGTAGGTTCCCACACAGCCTGCCCAATTCAACTTCTCATTCCTTCTATTTCCCATTAACTCCTAAGTTGTAGGATTCGCTTCTCATCCAAAGAGACTGATGGTGAATGCATCTTAGAGTAGTAGAGGGCAGGTAAGGGATAAACCCTTTGCTCAAGAGTGCTCAACAGGAGGGCTGTTGAGCACTATTGCTATACTGTGCTGTAGCTTAATATAGTCCGTTAAAATATTCTTGGTTTGTGCTGGGTTGTTTTGGGGAGACTGGTATGATACAGGGGATTACATTAACTCGGTCTGAAAACCTTCTGCAGAGATTCTCCCACCATAAAGCAAATGATCCATTGATCCGTCACTCCATCTGGAGGCAACCTGGAGACATATCAGTTTAGGACTTGGGGCTGAGGGAGGCCAGAGTCATCTTTTAATCAAAGGTTATATGTAGTTGTTAAAGGTCCCATGGCATGCCACCAGGTGTGGTGTGATTAGCCGCTGCAAGCTGTTTTGGAAATATGCCCCTTATGACATCACAGGTGGGCGTTTCCACCTAGATGTGTGACGGATAGATGAGCAACGTTTGCTACAGTCCTCTGGGTAGGCTGGTAGACTCGCACACCTGTGATGTCATAAGGGGCAGATTTCCAAAACGGCTTGTACCGGCTAATCTCACCACACCTGGTGGCATGCCATGGACCTTTAAGTGGTGGGTATTATTAGTGGTTTGGGCGTTGTAGTGGCCACTTAAATATTGTGTGTGTGTGTGTGTGTGTGTGTGTGTGTGTGTGTGTGTGTGTGGTTGTATATGAATGTCCATCTGTGAACGTTCCTCTCCACTTGTCTTTACAGCCACTGTGTGTGCGTGTCACACCAGAATCAATGAAGGTTTCAATTGACAGTGTTCTTGTAGTCCACACACATACACATACGCACACACACATTCCCACTCCAGGAGCATAAAAAGCCATGCCACGAAGGGCGTTGTTAGCAGACCGCTGCATTCTTAGAAGTTAAGCGGTAAGCCACAATCCCCCTTCCTTGATGAGTGCTGCAGAGGCCTGGGATAGGCCGCTGTTTCAGGTTAGGAGCAGAAAAATGAAACTGAGCTCATGTCCTCCTCACCCATTTTCCATCCAGGAAAGCAGTTAGACTGTGTCTGTGTATGGGCTCTCTTTGTTGCATGGCTGGCTCCATTGTACCGATGGTTTCAGCCCCGTGCGGCCGGTGGGTTTCTGAGTAGATGTTGCCAGACAGGGGAGGGGGGAGGGGGGGGGGAGTGTGTGTCTGTGTGTGCGTGCGCATTCTCTTGTTCAAGTGGGTGTGGTTGCATGTGTGTGTTTTATGCGCGTGCTAGTGTTGACTCAGCCTTTTTTAGATGGCCCCTTACTCCTATAACTCCCATATCTCTCTAATCCTCCCCCGCCCTCCCCCGCCTCTCTCTCTTCTCCTCCTCCCTCCATTCTAATCCCTCTGCTCTTTCTCCTGTCCCGCATTCCTCTTCCAGCCATCCCATCTCCCTTTCACTCTCTGGTTCTCTCTCTGTCCTCCACCACGTTGTCTATCTTGGTGACATGTCGTTCCCACTTGTCACAACGTGTTTAGCAGCATGTTCTTTCTTCTCGTCTTTCTTTCAATTTGTCACTCACCAAAGATAGTAATGAACAGTGTGCAATGATGAATTTGAAATACTTGTCCGCTACCACTCTTTATTTTTGCATTCATTTATTCAGAGAGCCCCTATTGTGAACCTGAATTGATGGAAGAATGAATAAATTGATGGACGGATGGATGGCTGGATGGCAGTTCTGTTGCTTTCCTGCATTGTAATGCATTAGTCTAATCTCTCTCTCTCTCCTCTCTCCTCACTCTCTCTCTCTCCCCCTCTCCCCTTCTCTTTCTTGTTGTCCCTCTACCAGGCGCTGGAGCGGGAGCAGGTGGATGGCATCCAGCCACGGCTGAAGCACGTCAACGCGGTGGGCCAGGGTCTGATCCAGAGCGCCGCGAAACACACAGACACCCAGGCCCTGGAGCACGACCTGGAGAACACCAACCTCCAGTGGAACTCTCTCAACAAGAGGGTACGAGGGCCGGCAGGGTCTGGGTTGGGGTTTTGCAAGTGCAGGGCAGAATTTAACTCATGCGACGCAAATGCATGTTGAAGAAGATAGTTAATTGATCTACCATAATTTATCTTGTGTGCGTGTGTGTGCAGGTTTACATTCTTTTGTCGCTAATCCATGAGAACCGAATGTCTGGGATCACTATAGATCTTCTCTTTTTGCACGCTGAGGCTCTCTGCCTGAAGCAGCCTAATACACCATGATTTAACCAGCTGTCACCATAGCGCTGCATTCCTCTCAATCTGCTGAGCCACTCCCTTCTTTCTCACCCTTTGCTCAGGTGGCCGAGCGAATCGCACAGCTGCAGGAGGCACTGTTGCATTGTGGGAAGTTTCAGGATGCCCTGGAGCCCCTGCTAAGCTGGCTCAGTGACACCGAGGAGCTGGTGGCCAATCAGAAGCCCCCGTCCGCAGAGTACCGAGTGGTCAAAGCCCAGATTCAGGAACAGAAGGTGAGCGGGTGAATGAAGCGTGGAATACGCCTATTCTAGTAAACCCAAAGCACACACAAGAACACGCACACACACGCAATGGTTGTTTTGCCTAACAACTCAAATTGTGCCATACACATAGCCAGACTGCCATTCAAACTCTGACACACACACACACTTACACACACACACACACACACACACACACACACACACACACACACACACACACACACACACAGTGCACACATCCTAATTGGTCACATCAACAATAGGTGGCTGGCGCTTTCAGAAAAACTGAGAGTCTGAACGATTTCGCACACTCACACACACAAACACACACTTTTCCCCCTGTTTATGCAATGCACATATCCTGTGTTTGTGCGTTTGGAAGCGTGATCGTCCCAGTTGGCAGTCCATCACACGTGTTGACGTCCACGGCTGCCAACAGGGCCGTCGTCTGGGTCAGGAACACAGGAAGTTGCGGTTAAGTGCATTCCAGGGTCAGAACCCAGCAATGAAAGGGTTCAGCAAAAAGAGAGAGAGAGAGAGAGAGAGAGAGAAAGCAGGAAGCAGACAGGAAGGCACACGGTTCCAACAGGAAGGAACTCAATGACCAGTACCTTACAGAAAGTGTGTGACCCGTACAGAATGACAATATGCAACACAAACCACAGATCATGCCTTGCCAGAAGGTTTAACATTAAAGGGGGTCAAACTCAGCATGCTGTTTTTCAAATCCAAATGTGTTTGATAAAGGGCATGGAAAGGAATTACTAGTTTTCATTGAAATGTTAGGAGACTAAGGTCCCAATCGAATAATTGACTAAGGTCCCAATCGAATAATTGGGTCTCATACTTCATTGATCTTGATTTCACTCAGAAAAATTGCTGATATGAATCTATAAACTCGGGTGCATTTCTGTCAACGGCGCCAGTGGTTTGAACCACCAGTCTCCCCCGCTCCTAAAGAGTATGACTCAGTCCACCGCGTCCGCTCCTTCCTCCCCCCAGCTGCTGCAGAGGCTGCTGGACGACCGGCGGCCCACCGTCCAGATGATCCAGGCGGAGGGCGAGAGGATCGCCGCCACGGCCGACGCCCAGGACCGGGACAAGATCCAGTCCCAGCTCCAGAGCCTGGGGGAGAGGTGGACCGAGCTCCTGGACAAAGCCAGCGGCAGGTAAACTCACCGGTGGATCAACCGACTTTAACTTTTTACAGCACGACATCAGCGGCTCTTAGATTGAAAGGCCACCGTTGGCCCGGCGCGCGGTGGGAATGCACCAGTACTGGTGCACTGCGCAATAGTACCACGCCAACTCGTGGCTGATGCCAACTTTGGTCAAATAAAGTTCTCTTCTGAAGTGGAAATTGTTAGCCAACTGCTGGTGGATCGCTCAACTGCCGCACTTGTTTTGAGGGGGAAATCTGTTTGATCGGCCCTCCATGCCAGCGAGCTGACAAGCTTGCAGGCTCCAACCACAGACTGTAGTTCTTACTAATTCAAGGGGTCAAGGGTCAGCTGTGCTTTCCAAGGGTTGAGTCAGCCAGCGACACACAAAGAGAGAGATGAAGAGAGGCTAAATAAATAAGTAAAATGTGTTTTTTGCGGGGGGCTTTCGTAAGTGTTGCCATGGGCACCAAGCAGAATTCCCCTCTCCCAATATTGATGTGTCTCAGGAGCTGTGACACGAGCCACACACACACACACACACACACACACACACACACACACACACACACACACACACACACACACACACACACACACACACACACACACCAATCAAAAGATAGTGTGAATGCCTGCACAAGTGAGAAGCATTCCCCTTATTTCTAACTTTTTAGAATTTTTCGAGGTCAACTATCATCAAAGAGGGAATGCGGTCACATTTAGTCCCAGAGGTTCTCATTGTGTTCAAACTAAACACAATGACTGGGCTCCCGAGTAAACACATTCTGTGGCCCTTTTATTGAGAAATAGCGCAATGGTGTACACACACACACACACAGGCTGAAGCCCAACCTAATTCTCTAAATACACTGTAAAAATAATTTTGGTTTTGGCCAACTCGCAGTGTTTCTGTCTTTCATCTCTTAGTTTCCCTTCTCTAACACCCCACAAGTCCTCGTCATGAAAACGTCAGATGTGAAATTAAAAGACAGAAAATTGTATGAACTCTGAGAAAATTGCATCCACGGATTCGGCAATAAATGCATCAGTGGGTCCTAACAGCATTAAGATATCACACCGACAGCAATGAAACGTCGGTAATATTAAAACAACTGCTGAAAAAGCAATAAAACACCAATAACGGCACTCCCTATCTCCTTTTATCTCCCCCCTCATCTCTTCCTTTAATCCTCTCCCCTTCTCTTCTCTCCCCTCTCCTCCTCCTTCTCCAATCGACTCCCTCCCACTCCTTCTCTGCTCCCTTACTCATCCACACCCTTCTCTCCCCTCTCATTCTCTCCTATCCCCTATTCTCCTTTCCTCTCCATCCCTCCTCTTCTCTCCTCTCCTCTCCTCTCCCACCTCCCCTCTCCCCTCCCACCTCTTCTCCTCTCTCCTTTCCCCTGCCCCTCTCCTCCCCTCCCCTGCCCCTCTCCTCCCCTCCTCCCCTCTCTCCCCCCTGGTCTCAGGCAGAGGAAGCTTGAGGAGCTGCAGGGGCTGGCCCTCCAGTTCCACGAGGCCCTGGAGCCGCTGGGCGAGTGGCTGAGCGCCACCGAGCGGCGGCTGACCTCGGCGGAGCCCATGGGCACGCAGACGGCCAAGATCTCCCAGCAGATCTCCAAGCACAAGGTCAGAGCCCGGTGGGGCCCCGCGGGTCAGAGCCCGGTGGTGGGGAGGAGGGGTCGGGGGTCGGGGGTCCTGGTCGCCGCCAGGGAGAGAACCCCTGTCGAGATGAAGGAGTCGAAGGTTCCAGTACCTCAGCGACGTCGTGCCTCTGAGCAAGGCATCCGTGGCCCTCGCCGGTTCATGTGCCCATCTTCACTTTTTATCAGTTTTAATTTTGCTCTGTGCGTTTTTTGATTTATGTGATGTTATTTTTACATTCTCGTTTGTTTGTTCCATTTTTATGATTTGATCATCTGCATGTCCACGTTGACATTCTGTGTTTTTACTCTTTTCGTTTGTCCTTTTGTGTTTGTTTGTTCTTCTTCATCCTATTATTTCCCACATCCCATTCTATCTATATTACAAACACAAACACACACACACGCACACGCCCATGAACACGCACACACTCCCAGGCGCTCCACGCGGACGTGTCCTCGCGAGGGGCCGAGGTCGACCTGGTCGAGGCCCTCGGCCAAACCCTCAGCCCGCTCTGCTGCCCCGCCGACGGCCATTGGCTGCGGGAGCGGGTGGGGGCGGTGCACACGGGGCACTCTGAGCTGCTGGAGTGGTGCAGGCGGCGGGCGGGCATGCTAGAGCAGGCGCTGGCCAACGCCCAGCTGTTTGGGGAGGAGGAGGTGGAGGTGCTGAACTGGCTGGAGGAGGTGGGCCTGAGACTGGCTCAGGTCTCCGTCCAGAGCTTCCAGCCTCAGCCGCTCACAGAGCAGCACAAACACACACTGGTACGGACGTGGTACACACACAAACACTCTCTGGGATGGACCTAACACACGCGCATAAACACTCTCTGAAATGGACTTAATAAAGACACAAATACAAGCACAAATACAGTCTGGTACGGACGGGACACACCAAGACGTAACACGCATACACACAGACACACACATGCACTGCTATGGACATAAAACACATGCAAACATGCCCTGGTATGGATGTACCACACTCAAACACGCACAAAAAAAGTCACACACTCAAACATACCGATACTGGTGTAAGACACTCAAACATCACAACCACAATCTGGAATGAGTTTAGGGGCGAGGCTACAAAAAAGTCCCTCTAATATCCAATGCAGGTCGAGTTACACTGTCCCAGCCCATTTGTTAATTTGACATTAAACCCAAATATGAGCGTTTTATCATGAAAGGGTCTTTTGTGCATCTAAGCAGTTCAATAACAGCGCTTGGCCTTTGGAAAGACCCATGTCTCTGTAACGGAGTTTGGATGGAATATTAATTGAATCAGGGAGCTCACTCCGTCCTCTGCTCTCCAGTCACTGAATGAAGAGATTGTGAGCAGGAAGAAGACGGTGGACCAGGCCATAAAGAACGGACAGGCCCTCCTCAAACAGACCACAGGTGACCTCTGACCTCTAATTTCTCAAGTGATTCAATCATTGACTCTCTTTTTGTCAACTCCACGAGGCAGACGGTCATTAAAGCATGGATCACATGGCTGGAGTAATATAATGAACAGTGCAATAGTTCTAGTATTAGCAATGTCATTAACTTTATTGAGGAATTTTCCATCGTGTGTGTGTGTGTGTGTGTGTGTTAGGGCTGTCAAAATTGCTCAAAAATGACATTCGAATGTTCGTTTGGAAAAATATCACGAATTCGAACTATTCGAATATCTGGTTGCCTATTTTACGCAGTTGCCGTCAATATGTCAATAATGCGACAAAACCATGGTTCAAATTAGCGGGATATATATCTATCCTATAAACAGCCCAGTAACGTGGAGGCCTAATCATGAAAAGCCACAACTTTGTATCGCTTGCATTTCACCACCACACCTGCAAGCGCGCAAACTATAGTAATCTGAAGAAGACGCCCGCTTCTGAATGTTACAAAGTATGCTAGTGGTAACGTTCCTTGCTTTGCTTACCAAGTTACCATTTATCGAGAAGGCCTATTAAAATCGATAAAGAAAAATATGCATGTCGCCTACGTCTTCCACCATGCCAGCGAAAGGGCCAGCACTACGCACCGTTCGGATTCATGAAAAAAAAGCTGTCTCGGACTTTGCAGAGAACATTGCGTTATAGCAGCTTTCACCAGCCAGACTACTAGCTCCCTGAGCTCTACTTCGGATGCTTATTGAATGGCATAGCCGAGCTGGAATACCTATATCCAAGTACGGAAACCCCGAGGGGATAAAATACATTCGCTCTTCACAATACTAGTCTGTTACACTTGTACCGCGGGAGTGTTTTTTCACATTCAAATATTATGAGGGACATCGCGAACAGACAGAGGCTCATTCACAAAGCAGATAGAGGCGCTTGTACCGCGGGAGTGTTTTTTCACATTCGAATATTAATTTTCACGTTCGAATTCGCGTTTTTGGATACATTTCGAACGAATATTCGAACTTCGAATATTCGTTGACAGCCCTAGTGTGTGTGTGAACGTACCAGTGTGCTTCTGCTCAATGCATCAAAAAAGGCTCCTGGCTCCTTCTTCATAATTCCCTCTAACCTTTGATCTGTCCCGTCCCGTCCCCCCCCCCCCCACACACACACACACACACACACACACACACACACACACACACACACACACACACACACACACACACACACAGGTGAGGAGGTGCTGCTGATCCAGGAGAAGCTGGACGGCATCAAGACTCGCTACGCCGAGATGACGGCGGGCAGCAGCAAGGCCCTCCGCACCCTGGAGCAGGCGCTGCAGCTGTCCACGCGGTTCGCCAGCGCCCACGACGACCTCAACCAATGGCTGGATACCGTGGAGGCGGAGCTCAACAACATGGAGCCCGACGCTACACCCGCTTACCAGGAGAGACAGAAGGTAAGGACACCGTCCATGAAGATGGATGCAATGCAGAGTTGAAGGAGTTACGTTGTGTATCTTATACTACGTATGGATAAATACATTAGTAGCGTCGATAATTCTGGTGGTTGGTCTTTGATTACAGGTGAAGCTTGTGGGATGGGATCTGTGTTCATGTTTCTAGTGCATTGAGTCTCAAACATTTTACAAGGGAGATAACTTACTCCAGAAGGGCATAAAATGACAGTGAAAGTTGTGGCGTGTCGTAAACATTGTGGCTACTGGGGGGAGACATCCTGGCGGTAAAAGCTTCTCTTGAAGCTAACAGCTTTGTCGGCGTCCCCTTACTTCTCCACATCCAATCCCACGTCTCCGTGGGATTGGATGTGGAGAAGTAAGGGGACGCCGACATAGCTGTAAGCTCCGTGGGATCGGTGGGACGTCGCCATGGGATCGGCCCCCTCGGTCAGGGCGGTTTATCATCTCGTACCTCACCACATCACAGGGCTCCCCTGTTTGTGCTAAACCTCCACGACCGCATCATTCTTCATGCAATGAGACCTGTCTTCACGTCCCGCCCCCCCCCTCTCTCTCTCTCTCTCTCTCTCTCTCTCTCTCTCTCTCGCTCTCGCTCGCTCCGCTCTCCGCTCTCTGCTGCAGGAGCTGAAGAAGCTGTCAGCGGAGAAGCGTCTGGTGCTGGACACGGTGAACGAGGTGGGCAGCGCCCTGCTGGACCTGGTGCCGTGGCGGGCCCGCGAGGGCCTGGACCGCCTGGTGGCCGACGCCAACCAGCGCTACCGCCAGGCCGACGAGACCATCACGCAGCGGGTGCAGCTGGTGCAGGCCGCCATCCAGAGGTCACAGCAGGTACTGCGGCCCCCCGGAGTCTGTCGCTGACATGGTTTTATGTGGTGGTGAGGTCGTTTTTGGGATGAAACGACTAGCAGGATTTGTTTTTGTAAACTAATCCTGCCGGTCGTCACTGTAACTCATGGGTTTTTAATTACAGTGTATGTACCATACCAGTGTTGAAATACTAGTATTTTGATAGAAATGTGGAATATATAATCTTAGCCTCACTGGCTTTTTATTCAGATGTAGAGATTACAGTGTCAAAAACTTATTTTATTTATTTATTTTCTCAAATTAAAAGTCGTTTTTTCTTCTTTTAAGATGAGATAGAATGGTATTTAATTTACTTTCTTGACTGTTCCGGGTTAACTGAACTGTTCCTCCCCCGTCCTCCCCGTTCCTCCCCCTTCCTCCCCCCTCCTCCCCCAGCTGGAGGAGGCGGTGGACGCGGAGCTGGCCTGGGCCCGGGAGACGGAGCGCAAGCTGTCGTCCCTGGGGCCCCTGAGCCTGGAGCCCGACGTGACGGTGGCCCAGCTGCAGGTGCAGAGGGCCTTCAACATCGACATCATCCGCCACAAGGACACGGTGGACCAGCTGCTGGCCACCCACAGCGACATCCTGGACACCTGCACCGACGCCCAGAGGGACGCGCTGGCGGTGAGCGCCAGCTATCGCTGGGTTAGCGGGGTTAGCTGGGTTAGCTGGGTGAGCTGGGTTAGCGGGGTGAGCTGGGTTAGCGGGGTGAGATGGGTTAGCGGGGTGAGCTGGGTTAGCGGGGTGAGATGGGTTAGCTGGGTTAGCGGGGTTAGTTGGATGAGCTGGGTTAGCGGGGTGAGCTGGGTTAGGTTGGGTTAGCGGGGTGAGCTGGGTTAGCTGGGTTAGCGGGGTTAGCGGGGTTGGCTGGGTTAGCTATGTTAGCTGTGCCTCTGGCTGACCCTCTCCCACCTCTACACCTGGGAGAGGTGAATGGGTGAGGGGGGGGAAGGGGTGACTGAGAGAGGAAGAGGGGGTGAAAGATGAAAAGGGGCGCGTTTAAGACAGATGGATGGACGGGCAAAAGATATAGTTTCTTTGTAATATATTTGAAGTATATCTGAATCAGCCGTTGATTATTAGATTGATGGATGGAGGGATGAGAAAGAGAAGAGCACAGGCATGAATGACACCTTAAATGCAGACGAAGGCTGACCTTTGACCCTTCCACTGGTGCCCCCCCCACCTCAGACCAAGACGGACGCCCTGAGCGAGCGCTACGAGGCGGTCAGCCAGAAACACAGCGAGCGCTTCTCGGCGCTGGAGCAGGCCCAGGTCCTGGTGGCCCGCTTCTGGGAGACCTACGAGGAGCTGGAGCCCTGGCTGGGGGAGACGGAGACCCTCATCGCCCAGCTGCCCCCCGCCGCCATCGACACGGACGCCCTGCGGCTCCAGCAGGACCAGATGAGGGTACCTGTCCTTCAGCACTAGTTCTGACTATATGCTCACCCGGGAGCGCTGTGGTTTATAAAGCGCTATGTTGATAGTTTAAATCGAAACGCAAGTGAAAACATAGTAGCATAACATCACACATTGTTAACAAAAACATGTTCTCTTCCTCTATTTCTTTCTCTTTCTTTCACTTTTCTCTCCCTTCATATCTCTCCCCTTCTTATTTTTTTGGTCTTTTGGTCTCTTTCTTTTGTCTCTCTGGCTCACCCACTCACCCACTCACTCACACACTCACTCACTCACTCACTCACTGACACTCCCCCCCCCCCCCTGCAGCTCCTGAGGGAGTCCATAGCCGAGCACAAGCCCCACATAGACAAACTGCTGAAGATCGGGCCCCAGATGGCCCTGCTGAGCGCCCAGGAGGGCCCGTCGGTCACGCAGCGCTACGTGGACTCTGAGCGCCGTTACCTCGCCATCAAGGAGGAGGTCAAAGGTCGCGCGGGCGCCCTGGACGAGGCGGTGTCCCAGTCCGTACAGGTACTGTCCCCAAAGGACCCATTTCAAACGTCAGGGATTGTTTTAGGGATCGCTGTTCGATTAAACCATGATAGACAGTGTTTACGCTCCTGGGAGCGTAGTTTGGTAATGTTGTGCCTCATGGATGGAGCTTAGGAGACATGAAGCAAGCATTACAATAATGGCCAATGATTACTTAGGTGTACTGGTTAAGCCTGAGCTGGGGTACGCTTGTGGTTTGACTTCTGCTGCCTACCCTGAACCAGAAGATGTACATGATTACAGCATGACCTGTTTTTTTGTCTATTGATTGTTCTATTGTTTAATATTTGTCAAGATCACGGATATCAACTGTGCAATCAAAATTCATTCGTCGCTCAAACAACATAAAACTTGTGTTTATGTTGACATGATTAACTCACTTATCATTTTGTTCACTTCAGTTAACTTCAGTTAACTACAGTCGTCCTGAGACAACTGTTCTGACCATCCGCATGTAGTATTTAACTCATTATGTTTTGTTTTTTTTCACCCGTCAAACTGATCCGCATATGCCTCCGTCTCTTGTCCTCCACCTGCATCATATAATACTCTCATCCCTCTCTCTCTCTCTCTCTCTCTCTCTCTCTCTCTCTCTCTCTCTCTCGCTCTGTCTCTGTCTCTCTCTCTCTCTGTCCTCTCATCCCTTGACCATCCCTAAATACAAACCCATGTCCATTCAATGTTTAATCCTAATATCGACCAATCTTTGTACACCTCCACCCCCTTGTCATCTTGCATCCCCAATCTCCCTACCTCTCTGTTTCGCTCTCTCTCTCTGGTTCGTCCCATCCCTCCATCCCATCCCTTGTTCATTGTGGATGTGCTGTGTGTGTTGCCATGGTCACTGCTCACTGCACTCACCCAGCTGGTAGAGGTAAGCGAGACTGACTGAGCCGGGTGTGAAGAAACTCTGCCACTCAGAGAGGGGCGTTACTACTGGATTCAGACAAAGAAACAATAAATGTTTTATGTTCCAATCATAATTAAATACAATTCCAATACGTTCAGAGGATTGCCTTAAAACAGCCTATTTGTGTCTTGGATACACTGAGAATAAATAGATGCTAATAGTTAACGTAATAACAATACTAATGAATTTTAGTAGTACCAAACCTGCTTTGAGTGGCTTAGAAACTATGTTATAGCTGTCCTTTGTTTGTTAAGACAAGTCTACCACTAAAGTATGCAACTTAATATCTTGGTGGTATACTATGCTTAATGTAGTCCAGTCTTGTGAAAACCGAGTCCTTCCCTTCTTTCAGAATTGTTTACATATATTGCTCATTTTTACCAGTTAAAGTAACCCTACTCTATTCCACAACTCTGCTTCTCCTATGTGTAAGTCCTGTACAACGGTTCGACCCTGTTCATTTGTGTTGTCCTGTGGTACTAGATGATCCCTGTTCTTTCCCCGAAGACATATATCAAGATGTTGCATAAAGAAAACCTAACTTTTAAATGTAGTTTTCTCAACTTTTGCTTCCAATTTCCAATATGGATATCAGTGTGCATGACACTGGCGTACTGGAGATCTGTCACAATCTGTCTAGGGATATAGGTGTATCTCCCTATATAGCATCGCTCCATAGTATGAACATAGAGGTGACTTCTAAATAATTCTACAAATAGCCCCGTTACACCGTAACCCATTCCTCTGCAACCTCTCGGTATGACCCTTAACGCGCCACCCATCAGTCCATCCTATCCTCCCCCCGCCCCTAGCCCCCTCCCCTCCCCTCATCCACCTCCATCTACCTGCCCCGTCTCACTTCCTCCTCCCCCCCCCCCCAGTTCCACGACAAGATGGACCCTCTGCTGGAGACCCTGGAGGGGGCGGTGCAGCGGCTGCGTCAGCCCCCCCCTGTGGCCGCCGAGGTGGACAAGATCCGCGAGCAGCTGGGGGACCACCGGGCCCAAGGCTTGGAGCTGGACAAGCTGCTGCCCTCCTTCTCCGCCCTGTGCAGCCGCGGGGAGGAGCTGATCGGGCGGGCCGCGCACGACGACCCCGCCGCCCAGGGTGAGTCGCCACGGAGACGGATGATGCGTAGCGCGTTAGATAAATGCACACGCCTAAGAGTGTGCATCCCTTCGCGATATGGCTGACCCCTACCTGATCATTAATGCCATGTATTTAAAAAATTGTATTTACTGCAATGACAATGGCTGAATGACAGTAGTATGATCAATTCATACTCACATATCTACTCCATTCTCTCAAATACACACACACACCAAAACAAGTTTGTCTTAATCAGTATCACAAGCCCGTCTACCAAGTCATGCACGTGATCAGACACATAAACACACACACACACACACACACACACGCACATACACAGGGTCCTTTATGTGTCCGCCAGCCTGAATAGACCCCGTCCCCACTATAATGGAGTGTATCTCTCTATGCTCATCAATGGTTCCTCTGTTTAGCCTTGAAGCTAACACACTAAAACTCGGATCAAAGGGGTTACTGTGTACTGCACGTGGCCGTTTACTGTGGCGGTTTGGAATACTCAATTATCCAAATATTTGTATCCTCTTTTTATAAATTGTGGGTTAATCATATTCGAGAGACCAATGATAGCTGGGTCGGTGACAGGATACGACCGCTAAATGGGATCATAAAAGGATGCTATAATGAAATTGTTAATATGAATAACATTATTCATGCACGTGCCAGTTGACACCAACAACTGTTTAACCAATACACTGAAAAAACAACTAGCCACCATTCCCAACAAGAACTAAACATAATCAAACCTCCCATTTAACAGTATTGATTCCATACCCTTATAACAACTATTAACCACTTTATGAAGCCAGTACTGTCATAACCTTCTCCCAACTGTCATAACCTTCTCCCAACTGTCATAACCTTCTCCCAACTGTCATAACCTTCCTCCAACTGTCATAACCTTCTCCCAACTGTCATAACCTTCCTCCAACTGTCATAACCTTCCTCCAACTGTCATAACCTTCCTCCAACTGTCATAACCTTCTCCCAACTGTCATAACCTCCTCCAAACTGTCATTGTGGTCGATGTCCGGTTCTCCATACTAATAAAGTTTCCTGTACTGTACCCCCCCCCCCTTCAGCCGTGCGTTCCCGCCTGCTGCGTCTGCGCTCCCTGTGGGAGGAGATCCGCCAGCGGGCGGAGGAGCGCGAGGCCAAGCTGAGCGACGTGCTGGACCTGGCCGAGAAGTTCTGGGCCGACATGGCGGCGCTGCTGAGCACGCTGCGGGACTCCCAGGACATCGTGCGGGAGCTGGAGGACCCCGGGGTGGACCCCTCGCTCATCAAGCAGCAGATCGAGGCGGCCGAGGTGAGGCAGGGCTGTGGTGGTTGGAGGAGGGGGGGTGGATTCGTGACCTGCCAGCAGGGGGCGGTGCAGTTGAAACAAGGTTACGAACCAAACAACGGTTCTTTGGATTCTGAATAAAGGAATGAAGCGGGTCAAAGTGTATAGATATCAATCAATACAAATATAAATGAATATATTCATGAAGGGAGCAGTGTTTTCTGTTGCTGGGTTCAGAACAGTTTTCTGTGGAGACTAATACATATTTGAGAAGAAGAGGGTAAAGTACAGCTTTGTCTAAATTAAGTCATTGTTTCTTCTCCAGGCCATCAAGGGCGAGACGGACGGCCTGAGAGAAGAGCTGGAGTTCGTCAGGACCCTCGGGGCAGACCTCATCTTTGCCTGCGGGGAAACCGAGAAACCAGAGGTTAAGAAAACCATCGACGAGGTGAGACTAACGTATTTATAAATCAATCATTAAAACAGGAAACTCAGATTTATTTAAAATCGAGGTCAAATGTTTGACCCATGCCAAGTCCTAACATACCCATTTCCCTCTCTCTCTCCTCCAGATGAACGGAGCGTGGGAAGGGCTGAACCGGACGTGGCGGGAGAGGATGGAGCGACTGGAGGAGGCCATGACCGCTTCTGTTCAGTACCAGGACGCACTGCAGGTCTGTAACACCCTTAAGAAGGCCTTTGGACCTCCTCCTACAGGCTAGTGGATGAGTGATGACGAATTTAGTAGACCCACTCTGTTGAATGTAATCAGTACAGTTTGTAGATGTACAGGGTTTGTGTTAATAAAATTGAGGCTGGCAAGGAGAAGAAAATGGACTAATGAATGGGTGGATGATGAATGGATGGGGGGGATGCTGATTAGGTGAATGGGTGTATGATGGATGGCTGGGGGGGATGCAGATTAGGTGAATGGATGGATGGAAGAATGGATAGGATGACTGACATTATTCGGTATTGTTTCCAGGGCATGTTTGACTATCTGGACAACGCAGTGATCAAACTGTGTGACATGCCGACTGTGGGAACGGACCTGGGAACAGTCAAACAACAGATTGAAGAACTCAAGGTTAGAACCTTTCACTATGTGCAGAAACAAAACATTTGCGAAAATGAGTTGAATCTCTATTCATATAATTATTCTGACCTTACACAGACCTAACCTTTTCTTATTCTCCCATACATCCTTATCTCCTTACTTTCCTCCCTCCCTCCTGCCTTGCCCTGAGCAGCAGTACAAGGTGGAGGTGTACCAGCAGCAGATTGACATGGAGAAGCTGTGCCACCAGGGGGAGCTGTTGCTGAAGAAAGTCAGCGACCAGACTGACCGAGACATGATCCAGGAGCCACTCACCGAGCTCAGACATCTCTGGGAAAACCTGGGAGACAAGATCACGCACAGACAGGTGATAAGCCTTCAGAACAGGGTTGGCTGCCTTCAGTCTGCCAAGCGTCCATTTTAGCCAAGTGCCCTTCACTAAACAAGAGAATGAAATCAAACTAAAATAACCATCAACGTTATCATTTAATTGGTTAATGGACATATTTTATGTTTTTTTTTTATCACTTTTTTTCTACCCTATAAATTAATTATTGCTATTTTCAAAAGAAAAATACAAACCGATATAGTATATATATATATATATATATATATATATATATATATATCCAGCTTTATATACCCATAACCTGACCCCTCTTGTGTTTCCTCCCCTCACAGCACAAGCTGGAGGGCGCGCTGCTGGCCCTGGGTCAGTTCCAGCACGCCCTGTCTGAGCTGCAGGCCTGGCTCAACCACACTCACGCCACCCTGGACACCCAGCGGCCCGTCAACTCTGACCCCAAGGCCATCGAGATCGAGCTGGCCAAGCACCACGTGAGTCCCACTGTCAGGTGGAAGTTATGTGTTCTCGACTCCAACCCTCTCGCTGTAGTATCAACTCCAACCCTTTAGCTGTAGGGTTTACGGTCACCATAACAACGTGCCCCCCCCCCCTCAGGTGCTGCGTAACGACGTGCTGTCCCACCACTCCACGGTGGAGGCGGTGAACGGGGCCGGGGCCGAGCTGCTGGAGTCCACCCCCGGGGACGAGGTCAGCCACCTGAGAGACCAGCTGGACACGCTCAACAGCGGCTGGGAGAGCCTCCTACTCAAGACCCAGGAGCGCCAGAAGCTGCTGGAGGCCGCACTGCACCAGGTACAGTAGCAGCCACGTGCTAGGGGCGACTGGCTGTGAGAAAAGTCCCAGAGATTTTTGGGTTAATTTTCGAAAATAAATTGAAGATACATCTTATTAATTTCTTACAATAAATTTGGGTAAGAAGAGACAACATCAATAATAGTAATTTCACTGTCTGCAGTTTTGCTACGTTAATATAATGCTAGTATCAGCTAACCTGAGAAACATCTGAACTTGATTAAACCCTACGGCAACAAGAATATCTGAATTATTAATAATGATGAATAATATACTAATAATATTTCTGTATAATAATGTAAAACATTTGAACATCTATAAACATCATGTAAAACTTCAATCAATCTGATTGGTGCAGGCGGAGGGTTTCCACGGCGACCTAGAGGAGTTCCTGCAGTGGCTGCGGAGGACGGAGACCCAGCTGTCCGCCGCCAAGCCCACCGGGGGTCTCCCTGAGACCGCCCGGGAGCAGCTCCAGCAGCACATGGTAACGCAACGCGTCCAGCATCAGCACCACGTCACCATGGCAACCCAGCCTCCTCTTATCTGTAGTTATGACAGCATTTCGCATAATCATCAGTCATTTACTGCCCATCATTGAATTTAATTGAATGTACTCTCTTGGGATTTGGCGGTTGTGTGTCTGCTTACATACCCCGCTCTTTTACATCTCTTTGTGTGAGGAGGAATACCTCAATATTTAAAGGATATCATTTATCTAACGCAACTGTTACCAAACAATACCACACGTTATTCTTCCAGTGTGTGCGTGCGTGTGCATTCATGTGTTGTCTATCCTTAAATCGGTCTCACTCTTTCTCTCCTTCTCTCCCTTCTCTACTTCTCGCTCCGGGTCTCTCCACCCTTCTCTCCCTGTTTCTCTGGTTCTCTCTTGCTCATCTCTCCTCTCTCTTTGGTTCTCTCTCTCTCTCTCTCTCTCTCTCGCCCTCTCGCCCTCTCTCTCTCTCTCTCGCCCCCTCTCTCTCTCTCTCTCTCTCGCCCTCTCTCTCTCTCTCTCTCGCCCTCTCTCTCTCTCTCTCTCTTCCCCCCCCTCTCTCTCTCTCTCGCCCCTCGTCCCTTCCCCAGGAGCTGCAGACCACTCTGAGCCAGCGGGCGGAGCACTACCACGGGCTGCTGGACCAGGGCGAGGCCATGCTCCTGGCCCGCGGCGGGGAGGAGGGCGGGCCCGGCACCACCCAGACCCAGCAGAACCTGGCCATGCTGCAGAACAAGTGGGCCAGCCTCAGCACCAAGATCGACGACCGCCGGGTACGTCGGTTCTCACGTTACCGCCTTTTGTTCAGCCCGTCGAGGACCGCCTTCTTGTTTTGTATCCTGCTATTTTGATATTTTGTATTTTATATTTCTCCTATGATTATTCAATGGTTTTGATCAATATAAACAATCTATTGGTATTTATTTGATATGATTTGAATTAGAATTTAGTTCATTGTGTTAATTTTTCTATCTTTAAGTAGTATGTGACACATTTCAGTCCCATTTCAGTCCCTTGTCTCCCAGGCGATGTGTCCTATAAGCTGTGCTCTCTGCCTCTGTCGGTCCCAGGGGAAGCTGGAGGAGGCTCTGTCTCTGGCCACGGGCTTCCAGAGCTCCCTGCAGGACACCATCAACTGGCTGACGCAGGCCGAGCAGACCCTCAACATGGCCCAGGCCCCCAGCCTCATCCTGGACACCGTGCTGTTCCAGATCGATGAGCACAAGGTACTGGTGCACTCCTCCTCCTCCTCCTCCTCCTCCTCCTCCTCCTCCTCCTCCTCCTCCTCCTCCTCAATGCGTAGCAATAGATGGATGTAGAGGTGGCAGTGTGTGGTTAGAAACTATAAATGGGATTTCTGTTAAATTTTGTATATCTTTCTTTGTTTATCTCCTTATGCTTGTATCGCTCTCTGATCTCAATCTCCTCTCCCATTCCCTCCCCTACCTGCCTCCCCCCTCCTCCCCTCGCTCCTCTCCGCCTCTCTCCCCTCTTTTCCCTCACTCCCTATCCTCCCGTATAACCCTACTCTCCTCCCCATTCCTCTTCTCCCTCTCCCTCTCTCTCCCTCTCCCCCTCTCTCCCTCCCCCCCCCAGGTGTTTGTGAACGAGGTGAACACCCACCGGGAGCAGGTGCTGGCCCTGGAGAAGGCGGGCTCCCAGCTGCGCTTCGCCAGCCTGAAGCAGGACGTGGTGCTGATCAAGAACCTGCTGCTCAGCGTGCAGGCGCGCTGGGACAAGCTGGTGCAGCGCTCCCTGGACCGCGGGCGCCACCTCGACGAGGCCCGCAAGCGCGCCAAGCAGGTAGATGACTGGGGTCACCATCAGGATTTAAATCATTATGGTGGCCCATTTCGGCAACCCCATTGGTCTGGAGCGGTCCAATAAAGATGAGATGATTAGGGATTAAAAGTCGTAGGGGTTTATTGACAGATTTAAAAGGATGTGCTTTGAGAAGGGGTTGAAGTTGTTTGAGCTATGATGAGTCACGAGAGAAATGAGGAGGGTGACTATGGTGACACTATGGTGATGATGCTCTGAAAGAATGGACGGGATGGAGCTCTTTCCCAAAGCCCTTCTGGGGATGGGTGTTGCAAATTAGCATCCGCTGTTAACACTGTGATGCTTGCATCGGAGAGCTGTCATCAGTCTATGTACACTGTATCTGTCCCTGGCCAATAAGTCAACTCTTTGTTCTGTCTGAGTCATCCGACAAGTAGGCCTGAATGGGTTTGTTTGTGTGAATACAAACGCTGGCCTGCCGTCAACGTATCGATGCTCCCGAAGGAATCGGGACGCCCCGTTCTGTTTGTGAGCGAGTTTAGGAAAAAACT
Source organism: Gadus morhua (assembly GCF_902167405.1). Lineage (NCBI taxonomy): Eukaryota > Metazoa > Chordata > Actinopteri > Gadiformes > Gadidae > Gadus > Gadus morhua. The sequence continues at coordinate 12,536,686 of NC_044069.1, forward strand.
GAACACTTTTACTTCCCGTGGTTGGATTTTTTGGAATTCGAGCTCATGAAACCAACTGTAAGGAATGCGGGGAAGAAAAAACCCAGGGCAAATGGCCGTTATTCAGGTTTGAGGTTTTAAGAAAACACCACCTATATTTAGTGTAGCGGTGGTCCACCGTCTTTCAATGCTTCCGCACGTATGTGATTGTTTGGCCTCGGAGCCAAAGAACCGCACCGCGTCGGGGGTTCTCCGTGAGCTGTATAGACGAGTGTGTTCCTTCAGCCTTGAACCCTTGTGTCTCTCTCCCTGCGTCTGTAGTTCCACGAGGCGTGGAGGAAGCTGACCGACTGGCTGGAAGAGGCGGAGAGCCGCCTGGACTCTGAGCTGGAGATCTCCAACGAACCAGACAAGATAAAACTGCAGCTGTCCAAGCACAAGGTACGGGGGCAGCAGGCGTTCACGGGGATCTGGGGGGTTGTGGTGGAGTTTTACACCCGACACGAGACACATCAATGGATTTCCGACAAGCCTTTGAGAAGGTTGCCTCGGGTCACTAATTCTCACTTCCACTTTATAGGTTTCTGAATTTCGGCTTGGTTTTCTCAGAGGCAACAAACAGTGAAACAAAAAAGGCTTTGTCGTGTTCCTCCCTAAATTCTCCCCGCTGTGTGTGTGTGTGTGTGTGTGTGTGTGTGTGTGTGTGTGTGTGTGTGTGTGTGTGTGTGTGTGTGTGTGTGTGTGTGTGTGTGTGTGTGTGTGTGTGTGTGTGTGTGTGTGTGTGTGTGTGTCTCCAGGAGTTCCAGAAGGCGCTGGGCTCCAAGCAGCCGGTGTACGACACCACGGTTCGGTCGGGCAAGGCCATGCGGGACAAGACCCAGCTCCCCTCCGACACCCAGAAGCTAGACCACCTGCTGGGGGAGCTCCGGGACAAATGGGACACCGTCTGCGGCAAGAGTGTGGAGCGGTGAGTCGGGGGCCGGGGCAAGCGTCGCTTAATGTTGTCTCCTGGTTCAAGTTAATTCCCGGCCTCTAACCCTGAATCTGTGCATAACATTACATTGTGATATAAAGTGTGAAATGCATTATATTACTTATATGTTATTTTAATGCCGTGCTGCAAAACGATACAAAATGGGTTCTAGTTAAAACAAACAAAACGGGAAGTAATGAATCCATTACAATACACTATTGATCCAATATGTGATAGTATCCACGAGAGAGGCTGTGTCTCATCAACTCGGTGCTCCTCTCCCAGACAACACAAGCTGGAGGAGGCCCTGCTGTTCTCGGGTCAGTTCGCCGAGGCCCTCCAGGCCCTGGTGGACTGGCTGTATAGGGTAGAGCCCCAGCTGGCTGAGGACCAGCCCGTCCACGGGGATCTGGACCTGGTGTCAAACCTCATGGACACGCACAAGGTCAGTGGGCTTTCAGGCTTTGACTACGCTGTATTTAGCAGCATTGTTGTTGTTTTATGTCGTTTTGTTTTTGTATTTTTGGCAAAGCTGTGATAATGTGGAAATCTACAATAACAAACGTCAAAAGACTTGTAATTGTATCACCAGGGTTATAGGTTCATACAAAACAGTTACAATGATAAAGAAAAGATCATACACCAGTTTATCAAGCTCATCCAACAGGCTAACTCATCACCATTTCCTTGTTTATGACTGTGTTGGCAATATGCTAGTTATTATACGTATTATTATTATACAAATAACTACAAACATTAACAATTTTATTATTGTTAATGTTATATGTTTTCTTTGACAATTGTATCATATACTATTTATTTCTATGCCTAATATCAAACCAGTAATAGTTTAACAGCTGAGCCCGCAACATGCTATCCGATGCCAATGTCCAGTGCCAATGCTAGTGTTCCCCACCAACCCTCCCAATGTGTGTGTGTGTGTGTCCAGGCGTTCCAGAAGGAGCTGGGCAAGAGGACCAGCAGCATCCAGGCCCTGAAGCGCTCGGCCCGCGAGCTGATGGACACCGGCCGCGACGACACGGCCTGGGTCAAGGTCCAGTTGCAGGAGCTCAGCAACCGCTGGGATACGGTGTGCGCGCTGTCCGTCAGCAAGCAGACCCGCCTCCAGCAGGCCGTCAAACAGGTCAGTGGTCAACCCTTACGGCATCACCGTGAAAAGGGTCACCTTAGTAAGAATGAATAACACTGTTTAATAATGTTATTTTAATGATGTATTTATGTTTGAAAGAAATACTATTTTGATGGTGGACGTTTTGTTAGATTTCTTGAAATATAGTGCTGTAAAATAAAAATAAAATGCTAAAAAATCTTTGTTGATGTGTTATGTGTTATTATTACTTTTCATAAGAAATGATATAAAATTATATCAAAAGTTATTTTCCAGCAATTTATAACCCACTTATTCTTACCTTGTATGCATTCAAATATATAGGACCCATATACAGGACATATACATATATATATATCTATATACCTATATATCAGTCCCCACCCGACGCTAACTCCGCCCTCACCCCGCCCCCGGCAGGCGGAGGAGTTCCGCACCAACGTGCAGATCCTCCTGGAGTGGCTGTCGGAGGCGGAGCAGACGCTGCGGTTCCGCGGCGTGCTGCCGGAGGAGGCGGACACGCTGCAGACGCTGCTGCACACGCACCGGGACTTCATGGGCACCGTGGAGGAGAAGCGCTCCACGGTCAACTCGGCGGCGGGCATGGGCGAGGCCATCCTCACCCAGTGCCACCCCGACTCTGTCACCACCATCAAGCACTGGATCACCATCATCCGCGCCCGCTTTGAGGAGGTGAGGGGGGGGGAGGAGAGGGAGAGAGGGTGGTCTGAAGTCTCTTGAGGCCGTATGGTGTGCTCTACTCGTGTAGGGTGCTTTGAGGTTGAAACGGTTCAAATAGAACAGACGATTCTCTCTTTTCGCAACGGAAATTGATTGTCTGTACTGGAAAAACTTTTGATTATTTTTCTCAACAAGGTTTTTGAAGAGGAGGGAGGAAGGAGTAACACAAGTATATATCTATTGAAAAAAGATATGCAGAACACAAATTCATGCATATTATATATATAGACACAGCTGAGAATATAAAACCTTGTAACAGTGTTTTACTTTCTTTGATTCTTCCTGTCACTATTTATATTGGATCATCCCTATGGTAGATTAAGAGACAAGTAAGTAGTCATTTGTAGCCTAGTTGAATTAATCAACGTGGTGGCTTTCTACAGGTGCTCACGTGGGCCAAACAGCACGAGCAGCGCCTGGAGACGGCTCTGAATGAGCTGCTCAACAACGCCAACCTATTGGAAGAGCTGCTGTCGTGGCTACAATATGCTGAGACCGCATTGATCCAAAGAGACACGGAGCCCCTCCCACAGGACATCACTCAACTGAAGTCGCTCATCACAGAACACCAGGCAAGTGTCTGATTGGCTGACTCGCATCCCATTCACTTTGGCAGTTGGTTTGGTTAAGTTCATCCAAATGCTCTACCTGGAACAGAACAAAAGTTTGACCAAAACGTTTCCCATGAACTCTCTTGTTTCCACGGCAGGTGTTCATGGAGGAGATGACCAGGAAGCAGCCAGACGTGGACAAGGTGACGAAAACGTACAAGAGGAAACCAGCCGAGGTCTCGAGCAGCCTGGCAGAGAGGAGAGGAGCGCGTAAGTTACGACATATCCACCACCTCTACACTCTCCGCCTTATCTATTTTCACTTTCACTTAGAGTTTGATTTAGTTCAGTAAAGTTTTTGGGGTCAAAATGTCTATGAATCACTTAACAACAAGAACAAAGGCAAACGTATCAGGCCATTCATGCAGTATTGTTTTCTTGGCTGCATTAAATCCAGCGAATTACATTTCGTACATCCCTCCCTTGAACATTTCGTCGATCTTTAACAAATTAGTTCTCCCAATGTCGCGGTGACAGACTCTACCTGGATCCGCACCAAAAGACTAAAAAGTGACCCAGATGTGTCTGCCCCCCTGTTCCCCTCTCAGGTAAGAACCAGCAACAGCAGCCGCAGCAGCACCAGCACGCGGCCATGCTGATCGCCAGCAGCAACCCGCGGCTCAACCAGCTCTGCGCCAGGTGGCAGCAGGTCTGGCTGCTGGCCCTCGATCGCCAGAGGAAGCTCAACGACGCGCTTGATAGGCTGGAGGAGGTAATTACACTTCCTGGTTCCGTACTGGCCCTGGTAACGATGTCCCAATCCCTCATAAGAACCATTGGAAAGAGATTTGGTTGAAAACAAACTCTTTTGAATATTTTGCGTAGAGTGAAATGGTAATGTGACTATGTTCATCTTGGATCTAATTATGAGCCTTTGCTAACATATGCCTCAAATATGAAACAAAATACTATATTTGGATTGAGGATCATTTAAAGGGAATGTGAAACGGTTCCCCTACCCACAACAACAATTGCCAACCTTTTGTTGTTTTTCCTTGCGGTCCTGTAGCTGAAGGAGTTTGCCAACTTTGACTTTGACGTGTGGAGGAAGAAGTACATGCGCTGGATGAACCACAAGAAGTCCCGCGTCATGGACTTCTTCAGACGCATCGACAAGGACCAGGACGGAAAGATCACGCGGCAGGAGTTCATCGACGGCATCCTGGCCTCCAGTACGTCCATCATCACGACACACTCAACACACGGGCCAATGGCAGTCCTCCCTGTACACTGTACAACTGACTACGTATCCCCGGGGGTTGAAAGTCACTGAAACAGCTCAGGACCAGCCAGACAAAGTGTATTGCAGAGTCTGGAATGTCTTTGTTTACATCGTGTTCTCGTGGTTGTCCCTCTCTTCAGAGTTCCCCACCAGCAGGCTCGAGATGACCGCCGTGGCGGACATCTTTGACCGCGACGGCGACGGCTACATCGACTACTACGAGTTTGTGGCGGCGCTTCACCCAAACAAGGACGCCTACCGGCCCACCACGGACGCAGACAAGATAGAGGACGAGGTGGGGGGCCCTGGCACAGCCGCAAACCTACTCATTCACACACACACACACACTCACACTCACACTCACACACTCACACACACACACACACACACACACACACAGACAGAAGCAACTCTGTCCTCTGATTTATACCGAAGCATATGCAGGATGTAGGATTTATTTATTTGCTGATGTTTTTTACTAACAACAACTTATATCAAAGTCTTAATGAACAAACAGAGCCAGATATGTATCATACAATAGGGTGGTAGCTACCGTCATCCGCTAACACTTTGTCCATTAAACTGCCTAACCATACCGAATCTAGAACGTTAGTTAACAGTGAATAAAAGTCTAGCAATAGTGCTCATCATGGTAACACGGTGTTGATGTGGCTGTATCCTCTGTGCCCAGGTGACCCGGCAAGTGGCCCAGTGTAAGTGCGCCAAGAGGTTCCAGGTGGAGCAGATAGGGGAGAACAAGTACAGGGTGAGTTGAGATCCTGGTTCAGCACGCTAGAACAGGATGTTTTTTATCAAGGCCGATATTCATCCTGTTTAGTCGAAAAAATGAGGGATCCATTAGAGAGTTAGAGTTAAATTGTTATTTTGTACTGAATTTTTGTGATTAAGATAGACAAATACATCATTTCTTAAATATAAATATACATAATTTATATTGTTCAATGTGTTGTGTTCAATGTTCAATTTAACATTTACCCTCTACTTCGATGCTGTATCACTTGCATTTTTGTATAACTTTTATTTTAACACAATCACTGCATGTTGGATGGTCGACATCAAGCATAAACAGAAAGTCTGTCTGTTTATGGTTCATATCTAACCCACACTGAATGGCTGTTCACGGTTCATATTCCACCCACCCTGACTGGCTGTTCATCCACCTTCCCTTTCAGCCTCATGTAGCCTGTGACCTTTCTCAAGGCACTGTCATCACACTAACCGTATGTGCCTCCATGTGAACGTGTTCACTCACCGTTTGGCCCTAAGCCCTAACATGTGTTCACCCGTGTGTGGTAGTAACATGTTTGTCTAACATCTCACAGGGTCGCCAGCTGAGCTCACCGGCAAAATAATGAAAAGATGAACCTGTAGACATGGATGCCACACAGGGGCCAGCTATGTAGTTAGCTCACTAAGATGTAGCATCAGAAGATTTTTAATAGCTATCGTTGAATGCTATTAGCGACGATCATTGTCGCAAGCATGGAAGTTTGCTCTGTGCAGATTTGATTGATCAACGGAAAAATTAATGAAATTTAAATGAAAACTAAAGGAATAAATATGAACGTATAAAGTCCCAAGTAGTCTAGCTAGCCAGTGGACGGGCCTCTGTGTGTGTGTCTATGTGTAACAGCAGTAACCTTTAGAGTGTTCTACAGCTTGAAGCGGATACGCCATTACCACCGCTACTGAGCGCGCTCACATCGTCACTGCCCTTTGGGTGATGACATCCAGTGTCTGAGGCCGCGGACACTGGAGGTTACTAACAGCATTGTTGTAGATGTAGTATTGAGTCATCTGTTCATCTGTCTCCCTCTCTCTACTGTCTATTCTCGTTCTCACATCAACTCACCCTCACCAATCCTCATCTCTCACACGCCATCATCATTCTGTCCGTCTTTTAAGAAACATTTTCACACCCACGCCATTTTCCGCATCCACCCTTTCATCTCGCTTCCTCAACTTGAGAGCGAGCCACAAAACTAACTCAACACATTGTGAAAATGAACCAGTTTATACAGAATACCACAAGCAGGCTGATGAGTTCAGGCTGAAATAGTTTGCACAACATGTTATTTCACTCTCTCTTTTTCTCTCTCCCTGTGTCCCTCTCCTCCTCCCTGTGTACCCCATGTTTTTTCTAGTTCTTCCTCGGAAACCAGGTAAAGTGACTGCCGCTGCGACCGCTGTGATTGGACGGCTGGAATCTGCTTCTGCTTTTTTTTCCCAACAATGGAGTCTAACTAGCAATATTAAAACGATAAGCTAAATTATTAGTATTGTGTGAAATGATCCAAACAATTATCAATCAATTAATATAAATATAATATAATTGACGTGTCTTTGATATACACTCCATTGTTGGTCAGGAGCCTGGCAGCAGGTTCCACCGTCCACATGTTTGCCGTGAGTGGTCGTGTTGGACGATGACAAACTGCACACTGTGAACCGGCCGAACAGGACCCGCCCGGTGGGGGGAGGGGGGAGGTGGGGGAGTAGTTACAGTTGGATGATGTGCTGGGAAAAGAATCATGCTGCTCGTTGGGTGAGAGGGGGGGGGGGGGATTCAAATACAAATATGGTTGTGTGCTGGGATTGCTTGGCCTCTTTTGGTGATGGGATTGACTGATTTATTGTTTTTTTTTGGGATGAAAATGATTGATTCGATTGTTGATCCGGTCTGTCTGGGAGCAGTAGAGGACTCCTTCTACATCCTTCATTGCATGGGGTTTTCTGTCGATGCATGCAATATAGATACCTGGCTGTGTGTCCGGGTGTGATGCCTACAACCGCCTTCACGTGTCCGCCACAGTTGCACCCCTGACTGACTCTCCCTCTTCATCTCTTTCCTCCGTTACCCCAAACACTCTGTCCTATACTTTTATTCTCTCTGTCTCCCTCTCTCCCTCCCCCTTCCATCTGTCTTGGTCCATATCTCTCTCTCTCTCTCTCTCTCTACCTCTCTACCTCTCTACCTCTCTACCTCACTCTCTCTCTCTCTCTCTCTCTCTCTCTCTCTCTACCTCTCTCTCTCTCTCTACTTCTCTCTACCATCAGTTCGGGGACTCCCAGCAGCTGCGTCTGGTGCGGATCCTGCGCAGCACGGTCATGGTGAGGGTGGGCGGGGGCTGGATGGCCCTCGACGAGTTCCTGGTCAAGAACGACCCCTGCCGAGGTAAGTCAGGGACACACACACACACACACACACACACACACACACACACACACACACACACACACACACACACACACACACACGTGCACGCACGCCAAAGGTGAAGAGAGACACACGTCTGCACCAGTTGTGGTACGCAACCCAGAGATCCGGACAGCTGACCACAAACTAGGCTGCACTACAGACCCATTCCAGGCAACCAGAATCCAACCAATAACACTTTATTAAAAATGTTCCATCACCATGGTTAAACAAGTTCCGTTGCCATGACGGCAGGTGGCGCACGAGATGCCATCGCTACTGGTTTTTTTTGTTAGTTGTTTGTTTTTCTTTGCATCACATTTTCTTTCACTTCTCTTCATTTTCTCTGTTTGGGGTCTGTACCCCGGACCTCCACTTCTGTAACCATACGTTTCATATTTGTAACGTATGGTTATGTGTGACATTCCTCTATTCCACTTTTGCCTCCCAGAGTGCTTTCCACAAATTTCATCTTTCCTTAAATTGATTTCCCCTTCCTTCTGTATACGATTGTCTTTCATCTCTTTCCAAATTTCTCCCGTTTTTATTGTCCTATAAAGACGGAAGGATTGCATTCTGCATTCATCCTCAGCTCTGTTCCTCTCCCTTCCTTGGTCTCCCACCCTCTATCTCTGCCTCCTTTCCTTCCTCCCTCCCTCCCTTCCTCCCTCTCTTCCTACTTCTCTTTCCTCAGTGCAACACCCTGGACTTAAGATTCTCCGCTGCGACTCCAGTAGCTCCATCTCATCTCGTATAGGTTGGGCTCTCTCTCTCCCTCGCTCCTTCCTAACTCCTCCTCCTCCTCACCCGCTTTGAGGTTTTTCTTTACGTTTGAAAGACCTTTGCTTTTTACTGACCTCTAGTCAGGTGTTTTCAATCTTTCTCTCTCCCTGCCATCTCATTTCTGTCGTCTACTCATCTGCTTTGTGCAGTCAAATAGACTGCTTTAAACACGCTTTTATTTTGTTATTTTTCATAACTCTCGCGTGTTCCGGTCTTGGATGGGTCCGTTTGAAGCTTGTCTCCGTCTTGCAGACTCTAACTGTGTGTACTAACCTAATGTCTTCCTCCTCTCCTTGTCCCCTCCTCACCCCTGACTGTCTGAACCCCCCACACACACCTCCACTTCCGGGCCTCACCTGGTGGATGTCTGCGTGTGTGTGTGTGCGTCTGTGTGTGTTTATGTGCATGCACACTCTTTACAACATTCCTGTGTATGTGAATCTTCATTCCACACACGTGTTTCACATTGTCTTCTGTGTCTCTTAGTGGCGGTCACTCCTGGCTATTTCTGCTGCCGAGGTACCTACCCCTTCTCCCTCCCTCTCCCCCTTGCTCTCTCTCTCTCCCCCTTGCTATCTTTCTCTCCCTCTCTCTCTCGCTGTCCATCTATCCATGCTTTCAGCCCATCGGTTCAGGCGTCTAAAACCAATGATGTCCTGTGTGTGTGTGTGTGTGTGTGTGTGAACATTGTTTGTGTGTTGTCTGGGCGTATGAATGGGCCTCGTCTCTGTGTATCTATGTTATGCTTTCCTCTCTCACGCACACACACGAAGCAGCAGGGCTTGGCTGACCCTTGTCTTGGTAGAGTCTGATTTATGGCCAGCAAATTCAACATGGACGCCCATGGAACAGGGCAAATAAGAGGCTGGAGGGGAGTTTAAGGACGAGGCTGTGGTGTAATTCTATGTTGTTGTTTTTTCTCCAGACGTCCCCAATGAAAATACCAAAAGTAGCTCCGTTTCTATTTTTCATGCTATTCGAGTATTGAAGCTCTTGGTGGTTTTATTGGGTATGTCGTCGGTTAAAAAAAGAGTCACCCGCTGGTCTTGTTATTGAAATACAATAAATGAATAAAAAAATAAGTTCCTCATGTCTTATTAAAAATACTGAATCAAAACCGCTCTTTAAGTATTGATTTCTCCAAACTAACTCAATAAGAAATACTAGCAATAGCGTGTAATCAGTAGCGGGGGAGAGAGAGGGGGACCATGTGAGAGTGGGACTCGGCCGGCCTGTGGTTCAGGGAACTCTGGCTTCCAGTGCGGCTCCTGTTTAAATGGGCTGGCTGCTTGGTGGAGGACCCAATTACAGGGTGCACCTGGGCTGGCGCGGGGGAAGTAATTGCAGGGTGCACCCATTTAATTGACCGGGCCTTTGCTGGTCCCGTTGCTAAGGGTGATGAGTGCGGCCGGTCACGCGCAACACCGTCACTGCTGCTGCTGCTGCTGCTGCTACTACTGCCACTAGCTTCAGCCCACCGCTCCTCCTCCTCCTCCTCCTCCTCCTCTTCCTCCTCCTTCTTCTTCCCTCGTTGCCCAGATCATTTGTCTCCCCCATCCCTCCTCCCACTGGTTTACCTCGTTGTTTTTTCCCTCGTTCTCAATTTAATTAACTCTCATCTGATTCTTATTCTAATCATTCGTTCCTCCCTCCCTCCCTCCCTCCCTCCCTCCCTTCCTCTGTGTTGCTGGCTGCTCTGGGCTTGTGTATTCTGTCCGCTGCCCTCCCCTGGTTCATATCACACTGCTGCTGCTGAGATGAGTGATGTGTTGGAACTCTCTGGTGTTGGTAGTGACTTCTCAATGTAGCTGATTCCACAGGCATACCCTCCCTAAAAAATAAAAATATATATTTGTATATACTGTTGAGATCATATGATGATGTTACCATATTTTTAGACTTTAACTTCATTGTAAATTTTTGGCATTTGGCATGTATCGCATGTGAACACACCTTGTGTCACGTGTGAGTGAAACATCTGCTCAAATTCTAAAGAGAATCCTACCCGACGACACCAACGTATTTGGTGTCCCCAGTCGGGAGGAAGGGTGAATTGATTGGTCTACGATGATGATTTGGTGCCCCGATGAGATGTTGAGAAATCTGTATGGGATGCTGCTCTCCACTGTGTGTGTGTATGTGGCTGTGTGTGTGTGTGTATTAAGGAATGGGTGCTTGTTTAAAAATAATATTGTTCCTAACGGTCCACTTGTTCACAATCCCCAGTCCCACGCTTCTTCGTGCACGCACACACATCCTCACCCATTTGACCCTTGACCCACCAGAGTGTGCTGGTGCAAGCGCACGTGCTATCCGCTGACCTCCGTGCACGACCTTTGATGTGTGCGGCCAGGGATGCACTGTACAACCCCCCCCATTTACACACACACACACACACACACACACACACACACACACACACACACACACACACACACACACACACACACACACACACACACACACACACACACACACACACACAGCTCCCCGACTTGCTGACACACAAAGCCTTCATTGCTTGCTATATTCGCAGCATCCTTCAGCAACAACCACAAACTTGTATGAAGATTTAATATTTGATTTTCTCTCTCTGTCTCTGTCTCTCTCTCTCTCTCTCTCTCTCTCTCTCTCTCTCTCTCTCTCTCTCTCTCTCTCTCTCTCTCTCTCTCTCTCTCTCTCTCTCTCTCTCTCTCTCTCTCTCTCTCTCTCTCTCTCTCTCTCTCTCTCTCTCTCTCTCTCTCTCTCTCTCTCTCTCTCTTCCCCCCCCCCCCCCCCCAGCCCGTGGGCGGACCAACCTGGAGCTGAGGGAGAAGTTCATCATCCACGAGGGCGTGTCCCAGGGCCTGGCGGCCTTCCGCTCGCGGGGCCGGCGCTCCAAGCCCGGCTCGCGCACCGCCTCCCCGACCCGCTCCTCCTCCTCGGCCTCCCACAGCGCCCACAGCTGCGCCTCCCTGCCCTCCACGCCGGCCACGCCCACCGCCTCCTCCTCCTCCTCCAGGGTGAGTAGCCGAGCACAGAGCGGCCCTGCCGCGACCCGGGATCCGGACGTTTGATCGATTGGTGTTATCGAGAACAGCGAACACAGAACGCCCTTTGGTGGGCGGAGTTGGAATGAGATGTTTGTATTATTTCAACACGTTTTTCTCGCAGTTGATTGATGACACTGTGAGCGAAATGTACACACAAACAACACACACACCACAACTCAATGAGAAAAGCTTCTTTGTTGTTAATGTTAAAGAGCCGGATAACCCACAACCTTCAGTGTGCTACTTGTCAGGTTATTAATATACGTTTTATGTTTGTCAGTAATGTGTCCAGGTCAATGTGTCATCATCCCATTGGTGTCAGAAGTGTGTGTGTGTGTGTGTGTGTGTGTGGGTGTGTGTGTGTGTGTTTGTGTGTGTGTGTGTGTGTGTGTGTGTGTGTGTGTGTGTGTGTGTGTGTGTGTGTGGGGAGCTCCTCGTGTCGAGGCGTCCTAGTTTTTGTTTCATTTGATGTTTATTTGTCGTTTGTTTTCTTGTGTCTGTTTGTCTCCTCCTCTTCTCCCTCACCCCCTCCTCCTGTTAACCTGGCTTTACAAATGTCCATTCTGCGCTTCGCTTGGGGTCTGTTTGAAAAAAAAAACCTTAAAAAAAATCAATCGAAACAATGATTAAATTACAACGCATCCGGGCTCGCCCTAAAAAAACACTGCGCTGCACTTCCTGCCAACTTGCCCAACTTCCTCCTCCTGCTGCCACTCCTGCTCTTCCTCAACCTCCTTTCACTTAAACAATCCATCCCTCCTTCCATCCTTACCCTACCTCCTACCGTCCTTCCCCCCTTGCCCTACCTCATTCTTTCCTTGCCTTCCCTCCTACTTCCTTCCCACCTACCTCCTTCCCTTCTACCTCCTTACCTCCTTGACCTTCCTCCTTCCCTCCTACCTCCTTACCTCCTTGCCCTTCCTCCTTCCCTCCTTGCCCTACCTTCTCTCCCTTCCTCCTTCCTTCCTACCTCCCTCCCGCCTACCTCCTTCACCTTCCTCCTTCTCTCCTACCTAATTCTCTCCTTGCCCTACCACCTTCATGCCTACCTCCTTCCCTCCTACTTCCTTCCTTGCCCGACCTCCTTCCCTCCTTCCCTCCTTCCTCCGTCCCTCCTACTTCCTACCCTCCTTGCCCTACCTCCTTCCCTCCTACCCCCTTCCCCCTCCAGTCCTCAAACACCCATTCTCGTGACTACGCCAAGCCCTGGCTTGCTCACAGTAAAACCCCGACGACCTCCAAGTCTAACTGCTGCCCGGATCAGGCGGCCCTGGGGCCCGAGGTAACTGAGCGACCCTCCCACCCCCACCCCCCCCCCCCCTTAAAACCCTCCCACCCCCACTAACTCCCCCACCCTTAACGCCAGGCCTCCCAGACCCGGTCAGCGCGCTTGAAACCGCAAAAACACCCACACTCATACATGCACAGACACCCACACTCATACATGCACAGACACACACACTCATACATGCACAGACACCCACACTCATACATGCACAGACACCCACACTCATACATGCACAGACACCCACACTCATACATGCACAGACACACACACTCATACATGCACAGACAATACACACATGCATAAATGAAAAGACACACACACACGCATGCATGCTGAGACACACACACTCATACATGCACAGACACACACACAAACTTATGCATGAACACACATGTGCACACAAACACACGTGCGCACACACCCTGACAGTCACAAACTCACAAATTCAAGGTATCTCTTTAAGATAAGCTTATTAACGGTATTATCGTTTCTTTAATCTAGAAAATATGTGTTTCCATGACCACTACAATGCTGGAAGTGTTTCAAAAGAAAGAAATAATTTAATAATATCTTTTTATGCAATTTACTTGAGTTCACAGTGTACCTGGCTACACTGCAATGCAAGACGTAGGCACGCATAGAAATGTCCCACATTTTAATATAAAGGTTGTCTACGGAGTGTGATGAATATTTAAGTCACTATTTAAAAATGCTGCGTATATATAGTCCGATTCAATCTACAAAAATGGGTTGGTTGGAGCAAATATGTTCTTTATTTTCAGTAGTCAACTTGTCCAATGGTACAATACCACTTGCAGACATTCAGGTCTAAAAGTCATTGTTTTTGTCATGTAAAGAGTGTTGGTGTAGCAGTGTAGCGTGTTCTGGGGACCCCTGTAGGGCTGGGTCTTCAGGTTCCCCTGTAGCCCCACCACCACAGTAGCGCTACATCAGGCACTGAGCTAGCAGTAGCGCTGTGCTGACGTGTGCTGGGCCCTCCTACAGGGGACGGCGGCAGGCTCCAAGCTGAAGAGGCCCACCTTCCACTCCAGCCGAGGGTCTCTGACCGGGGAGAACGGGGGCTCCACGCCCACCAGCGCCAAACCAGGCCGACCCGGTGAGAAGCCTGAAAGCGTTTTACTCAGGAGCTTCCTTATTGTGTTACTGTTGGGTTGTAGAATGAGCTGTAAACCGAACCATGTGGTCTCACTTGCTACCTGGTTTGTACAGCAGCAATCCTTTCACTCTAAAGTTCATTTCAAATTTAAAACTTTTGTTTTGGTTTTCATTATTTTTTACGCTAACTGCATAGCTTACCTTATCGCTAGCACGGAATGTTAGCCATGTTTGAGGAGTTGAAGAGGCTGAAAAGTTAGCAAAAAATGAGACGCCCTCCTTCACGCCTCAGTTTTGTTTCGTGACGGTCCAGTCAACCGCCCTCTCCTTCCTCCTTCCTCCTCCTCCTCCTCCTCCTCCTTCTCCTCCCCCCGCAGACCCCAAGCGCGCCGGCACCACGGCGGGCGCCGCCGCCGCCAGCCGCGCGGGCAGCCGGGCGGGCAGCAGGGCGGGCAGCAGGGCCAGCAGCCGGCGGGGCAGCGACGCCTCGGACGCCTCGGAGCTCCAGGAGTCGCGCTCGGTGTGTTCCGACACCTCGGACACGCCGCGGAGGCCCGGCGCCGCCAAGCCCTCCAAGATCCCCACCATCTCCAAGAAGACCCCCAGCCCCAAGGGCCCCCCCACGCTGAAGAAGTAGGGCCCCCACTGGGGGGGGGGGGGGGGATCACAGACAAATGCGACGACGATGATGAGAGAGAAAGGAACGGAAATTAAAAAAAATTAAGAATGCTCCGCACAGAAGGGTGGCTGACGTGGCAGAGCGGCCGTTTGTTTTGGCCCCTCCGATCGTGACGGGGGGTCAGAGTGGTCTGATCCAAACCTCTTTCCATAGGGCTGTTATGAGACGCTGCACTAAGACACGGGGGGAAGGGAGGGCCGGTGGTGTGTCTCATTCTCTCCGTTTCCCCCCCCCCCTCCTCGCACACAAAAACAAACCAAGGGTTCAGGGCCCGTGCGACCAGAGATGACGAAGAGGACCTCCCGGTTACGAACCCGATCCAGGTGGCCTTTCCCGGGACACTCTTGGGATCTTGTGATCCAGAAAGTTTTTCGGGGATCGTAACGAGAAAGGCTTCCACAAGGTCTCCCACTGAATCCACACACACACACACACGCGCGCGTCTCTGAGCGGGACGGGAAGCTGCCTTATGTCCCGTACCAGACCTCTGCTCAGAGAACAGAAGACAGATACGTGTTCCCCACTCTACGCCTCTACAACAGTGATACACAGAATACACACTCAAACGCACACGCAGACAGACTCTGAATAACATTTTAACAGAAGAAAACCCTCACATTGCTGCCCTGAAGTGGTCGGTCGGTGGCTTCCACCATACGGCCTCCCTAAAATACACCGCCCGCCGACACCCGGGACGGGAACACTTTGGGGGTTTTATCCGGCTGCCTCGGGCCCGCGACGCTCCTCTCAGAGATGGCAGATGGGCAGCTGCTAAAAGAAAAAAAAGAATCATTGCACGACTGTGCTGTGCTGAATTCCCCGGGTCTGGTTGGGTTGAGCGGACCGGGGAACCAGACACCCACAGCATACCTGTGGTGGGCGGGTTTAGGAGCAGAGGAAGCTTCCAGAATGAGAGTACGCTTCACTTCCTGTGTCGAAGCCAACGCCGAGCGTCCCCCCCCTCCCGACCACCGGGGGGCGACACAACCGTGGACTTTCATACCAGCGGGGTGACGAGAAGGGGCTCGCTGGTTTTGAACCGACAACCCCTTGTTTTTTAATGGTGTCAGCCGCACGGCTCAACAGCACATCGGACACACAACGAGACGAGACCCGACTATGTCTGAAGAGTGTGACAACCAACGCACACACCAGCCAGCCGTCTCCTCAGCCCGAGTCTAGCGCGTCGCCCCTGGCAACCAAGCACACGCACACGCATACACAAACAGGCACACATACAGACACACACACAAATGCGTGTACAAGTAGCTGTGTGTATAATGTGTGTCACTGGCATGTGTTACTGAAAAACTAAAGGTCACTGACTCGAGTGACTGACTCGAGTCACTGTATGCAAAACCTTTGACAAATGTTATTTTTTTGTTTTGATTTGTTTTTTTCGTCTTTGTCATTGTGTCGTTCTGGTTTATTTCTAATCCAGTTGTACTTTTGTTTATCCAACTAAAACTAAAGTATCTAACTAAAGTTACAAATCTATATTTATTTTTGAGCTCCATATCATATCAATCGTTGCAGAGCGCAATTAGTATTACAAATCAAGAAAACACGTTTTTTTTGTACAATGCAAATGTATGGTCTGATCTGCTCTTTGGACATCTTTTGTGTGTAAATGTGTTTTCACGTCATCCTAATGTTGCATTCGTCATAACAATGTTTTTTTGTTATTTTTGATGATATCTATTTACCAGATCATGACCAAAGGGGTTTGCCCTTGTGAAGAAAAAGAAAACTTCAAATGTTGATTGAAGGGTGACTTTGGCAGAGCAGGGCCAACGAAAGGGGTAACTTCCTTTCTCATGTCCCACCTTCCCTAGCATCTGTCCCTATAGGCTCGTTTTTTTAAATGTCCCACTTGATTGGATGGGACCCCCAAGATTGTGTGTCATCTCGACGCAAGAGATGAAGTTTGTGAGAAAACCTTGAAATGAATTTATAGCAAGGAAGAATGCGCAGGAAAGAACATCTTACGGTGATTTTTATTTATTTATTGTCCCGGTGAAGCAGGGGCTTGGTTTCCGTGGAGACGAACCCTCAGCCTTTTGATGCCGTGCTATTTTCTGTGTGACAACGTTGGGTTGGGTAGATGAAGTCCATTGTGTAAAACAAAAAACTAAAATTATAAACATTTTGTTCTGTTTTTCTATTAAAAAAATATGCTTGCAGTACACAGCCTCTTGTTGTAAATATATTGGGGGTCTTATTTGCTGATGTAAAGATTTGTCTCATGAAATCACTTCCCATATAATAATACAATTGGGAAGGAAAATAGTTTCCTTTTTTATTAATTTCATAAATCGAAAGTTGCGCTTTTGGTTTGAATTTATACACTTGTGTAAAAGGAGAATTTGAACACATTCTGAGATTGGCCTCAGGATCAAAATCACTGAACAATCGTACACATGCAATACGATGACTGGGCCCTACGTTTTGGATGGGGTTCATTTTTTAATTATAATTCAAATAATTATGAGTATAGTGTGTTTCATTGGAAGGAAGATAATATTTGAATTAAATTAAGAATGGTGATAGAATGTGAGACCCCAAACATTCTCCCATACTTCAAACTAACATATTTATTGTGTCGTGCAAACTTTAGTGCTCTAGCGTTTTGGCATGTGAATGTCTGTTGACCTAAACTGTGTGACGTGTGTGTGTGTTTTTTTCCCCACTGGTTGATGTCTACTTGAACATAGCAGCTTAAAGAGACCGGACGGACGTTGCCTGGTAATTGGGGGTTTCTAATTGTCCTCCACTGAGATACGGCCGCGTCCTGTGTGTGTGTGTGTGTGTGTGTGTGTGTGTGTGTGTGTGTGTGTGTGTGTGTGTGTGTGTGTGTGTGTGTGTGTGTGTGTGTGTGTGTGTGTGTGTGTGTGTGTGTGTGTGTGTGTGTGTGTGTGTGTGCTGTGGGGGGGGGGGGGGTACTGTGGGTAAGGGCTGCCTTAGTGGGTTTATCCTGAGGGATGTTCAGCACTTGTTCCATCTTGGGTAGCCTGCATAAGAACAAAACTCTCAGCGTAAACATCCTTATCTTTTCCACCTGGTTTAAAATGGCAGACAGACTGGAGGCGGGGTGTACTGTTTCCTGTTTAGATTCAACTGGTTCCACGGATATGATCTGCAGCTGTCTCTGTCGTTTCAAGCACTGCATTAACGAACACCCAAACCCCAACACCAGTAGATTGGTTTGCCTTTACGACGACTCTAAGATAAACACATTCGGTTGCATGCATTACCTGTGATTGGTTGAAATGGTTACATGGCCACCTGCTGTTTAGGTATGTAAGGGAAAACGTATGGAGAGAATCAGAAAACGAAGGATAATTATGGAGAGAAAAAAAAAGGACACACACATGCACGCATTGCTATTTGAAAAAGATTGTGACATACTTAGTAAATTAGTTTAGTTAGGGTTAGACTGGTCAACTTTTTCCGTATTTATCACATCTCCCTTAAAACTAAC
Organism: Gadus morhua; assembly: GCF_902167405.1. NCBI lineage: Eukaryota > Metazoa > Chordata > Actinopteri > Gadiformes > Gadidae > Gadus > Gadus morhua. Next base: position 12,554,937 of record NC_044069.1, read on the forward strand.
TCGCTAATTTGATAGATTTATGATCCTATTCAGAAAGATAGTTTGTCTTGAAAGTGGAAGAGGCCTTTGCTACACTTGTCTAATGATTTCCAGAGGTCCTCTGAGCACACACACGCTCCACTATCAGCTCCACATCTATATGCCTTTCTCCTTCCCGATCTTAGTCTGCCATCGTAAAAAACCCTTCCTCGAGTTACAAGCATTATCATATCCTCCCTCTCATGTTACATAGAATAAGACTGAGTCTCCAAAAGAGGCATTTGTTTGTCTATCTGTCCGTCTCTCTCTCTCTCTCTCTCTCTCTCTCTCTCTCTCTCTCTCTCTCTCTCTCTCTCTCTCTCTCTCTCTCTCTCTCTCTCTCTCTCTCTCTCTCTCTCTCTATTGAGTTCCATTGATCCACAGTGAGAGGTGAACTATAATGGTGTATCTATTGAGTGGTACTTATTTAACAATCAATTAATAATACAGAAAACACAGTCTGAGATACACATTCACAGATTTAATATTTCCCACCTGTAGTGGGCCCTGGATGTCCTCTCCTTCCCTCCTCTCCTCTTCTCTCCTCTCCCCTCCTTCTCTTCTCTCCTTTCCTCTCCTCCCCTCTCCTCTCCATCTCTCCTCTCCTCTCCTCTCCTCTCCATCTCTCCTCTCCTCTCCCCTCCTTCTCTCCTCTCCTCTCCTCTCCACTCCTTCTCTGGCATATGCGGTCCTAACCTCTGATGTCCAGGGCGTGAAGCAGTTGGAGAGCAAGGCGGCATTCCCAATTCCTGGTGTGTGGGAACGCGTGGGATGAGACTCGGGGCGGTCAGCACGGTTTGGTCAACATTATTCGTGCCTCTTTCAAAGTACCTTTCAAAGTTCACCACAAGCACTATGGGCTGCCTTTGAAGCCTAGCATGCACACACACACACACACACACACACACACACACACACACACACACACACACACACACACACACACACACACACACACACACACACACACACACACGTCTGGCACTAGCTCACTAGGCCTGCTGCTATATTTGAATCCTTCTTTCTCTTCCAAATCCCACGACAGAAATACACCGCCGCCACACCTTGTATGTTCGCAGCAAACTGGACCGACGCTTTGATTAATTATCGGACGGCGCAACAGGAAACAGGCTTTAACGCAGCAGAACGCAAACCCAGCTGCGTCCAGGCAGTGTGGCTCATTCCGTTGGATCTCCCTCGTCATCGCGTTCCAGAGAGTTTGCTGTACGCCACTGAAGGTAGACTTAGTGAGGAATTTCCTTACTGTGGTACACCATTGCTTTGTTCACCACCAAACCCACTGCGTGACACACGTTCATGTCCAGGGACTCGGAAACTGCAGGCCTTCAGCTTTGGGTATGAAAAAGAGGCAAAGAATGCCAAGGAAATGGATGCAAACGTAAATTGAGTTGTTATGGCTGAGGGCAAAAAAACGTGGGGGTATGTTATACCATTTACAAAATGGCCAATCGTGTGTTCGTTCAGATTCCCCAGATGGTAGTTAAGCATGAAAGAGAGACGCTATGAAAAGATGAAAAGATAGAAGGGTGGAGGCAAAATGAGGGAGGGAGAGATGAGGTCTCCCAGCGAGGCCACTAGGAGGGGCGATGGGTGTAAGCAGGGAGGGCCAGAGAGAGAAAGAAAGAAAGAAAGAAAGAAAGAGGTGGACATTCGACAAAGTGAGGGACAGAAAGAAGTTTAAGAGGGGAGGAGGATGGAGATTATTGGAAAGAAGTTCTGTGGCTGATGGGATAAGGGTAGGGGACTTCTGGAGCAAGCGGCAACACATTGCATGTACAGAAGACCATCTCTCCCAAGGATTACAATCAGGAAGCACTTAACAAAAAAAACTGGATTAAGGGACGCATCTGGATGTGGGTGTGAGCTCATCTTGGACGGATAAATAAATACTCAAGCCTAACTGGATAAACACTTGGAGTGATCTCGGAGGGTTCCACTCTGGACGTGGCTTCCTGTGTGGGATTGTGACCCTCTACCGTCCACAGAGCGAAACCCTAGCAGGTGTGATCTAATGCTTCCCTTCTTTTTGATGTCTGAATCCTACCCCAGTGAGCCAATCTAATGATACGCCTCTCCCGCCTCAACACAAGCGCCCCAGTGCCTGTGCTCTTAAATTAAACTCGCCGTAGTCCTCCCTTCAAGTTCCCGGCACTTCAAAGAAGAGCGCAATTTTCCAACCAGGGGTCAATGTTTGTCTATATTCAAACACATCCCATCGGCCTCGCTTGTAATCATGTCGGCGCACTCATTACGTCTGCGGTTCGCCATGCCATCGCTAGACGCCCGAGTCTGAGCAGTGTGCGCGAGGGAAGGTGAAAAGGCAGCAGTAGGAAAGAGTGAGCAACCCGACCGAGAGGTAAACAGAAGCGGCTTGGGCCAGGTAAACATGTCTCGGCTGCGGCCAGCTGTCCTCTAAACAAGCCGGACATAAATCAACACAGGGTAGAGCGTTGGTCCTCGGTGCCTTCGCGCAGAGTCCCGGAGTATCATAGGCTGCTCTGGGCAGCTTCAGGGTGGGGGGGGGGGGGGGGGGGGGGGGGGGGGGAAACCGAGAGGAGAGGAGCCAACGTTTGAGACGCGCAGACGGTCTTTGCGTCTGATGTTGTGGAGTTTATTGGGTGGAAACCTGTGGCGTTGTTCAGAGGGATTAAGGAGAACCCTGAGTTAGTAGCGGGGGGAACAACGGATTCTCTGCTGGGATAAAGAAGAGAAGAAGAAGCAAAGCGGAGTCAAGAAGGAGACGTGGGAGACGAGGCAGACAGTCAAGGCATGGGGTCGGACTATCCTTCCTCCCGCCGGACCGCGGGCGACTCTGGGAGTTCTAGGAGCCCCACACACACTCGCTGCAGCTGCAGCAACGGCAGCGGCAGCAGCAGGAGAGTCAGGGGTGTCCGCTGCTCCCCGTTCCTCCATCCCCGGACCCTGTTCCTGGTCCCCCTGCTGCTGCTGCTGTCCCTGCCCCTGTGGAGCCAGCAGGCCGAGGCCGTGGTGCACTCCAGCTTCAAGCGGCTCAGCGGCCGGGAGAAGAAGGAGATGCAGAAGGAGATCCTGTCCGTCCTGGGCCTGCCGGGGAGACCCAGGCCCCACCCCCCTCTCCGGCCGCCCTCCTCGGCCCCCCTGTTCATGCTGGACCTGTACCACGCCGTGTCGGCCGAGGGCGAGGAGCAGGGGAACGACATCCTGGGTAATAACGGAGTGAGGATGGGCGTGGCCGATGGGCGGGGTCACGTGATCCACGGCGTGCTGCCGACCCTCAGCACGCACACGCCGCCGCTGGGGACGGTGATCAGCGAGGCGGACACCGTGATGAGCTTCGTCAACCTGGGTGAGTGGTGCTGCCACTGGAGGTGCTGATCACCTGAGTGATGTCACTGGAGGTGCTGATCACCTGAGTGATGTCACTGGAGGTGCTGCTTACCTTCATTAGTTACTAGAGGTTCTGCTTACCTTCATTAGTTACTAGAGGTGCTGCTTACCTTCATTAGTTACTAGAGGTTCTGCTTACCTTCATTAGTTACTAGAGGTGCTGCTTACCTTCATTAGTTACTAGAGGTTCTGCTTACCTTCATTAGTTACTAGAGGTTCTGCTTACCTTTATTAGTTACTAGATGTGCTGATCCTTCAAGAGATGACACTAAAGGACCAGGGGTCTCATTTATAACCATTGCGTACGCACAAAACAGGGCTGAATTTGGCGTACGTGAATTTCCACGCCAAGGTTGTGTTCTATAAAAAAAAAAACTTGACGGGAGAATGTGCGCAGCCCTAAGCAAACTCTGACCCATGCGTACGCATGGTTTGGTGGAAAAGGAGAATTGGCGACACAGATGGTGTGGTGGTGAACTGAAGTCAGACAGAAGAATTGTAGAGTGAGAAGAACGATTATGTTTTATCATCGCCCTTCATAAATGTAATTTCAACCCGTATCATGCGTTAAATCTATGCAATCAGAATAATTTAAGTCAACTGCGTTTTTTCTCAGTTGTAACTCCAGAAACATCTCCCTAGAATAGAAATAAAATAAAAATCTCTATATTTAATCCCGTCACTCCATACTGTCCACTGACGGCGCAACTGCATGGAATAAAGCATCTGTCTAACATGTGTCAATAACTTAAGATTTTATGTAAACACATAATCAAATGTCAATTAAATCCCAAGTGTGGAAAACCAAGCCACACTCCTCATCACAATCGTTGTCCTTTACTCTCGATGCGCAGCTGCGCACACTTGTAGGCACTGTGATTTATAAAGCAAAGTTTGCGTCCGGTGTGCATACGCAGGGTTTTATAAATCTGAATATTTTTTGCCGCACGCAAAACTTGGCTTTTGGGCGTACGTACACTTTTAGTAGCGATCCCACGCACAGTTTTATAAATAAGACCCCAGGTGCTGATCACCTGAGGCTACCTTTTTGTTATAATATCACAACACATCTAATCACAATAACAATGACATTAAAATGTGTTCATCTTCCATATCATCTAATCCTCGCCAATAATGGTTGAACTTCTGCTTATCGACTTCTACATGAATAAGTTGTACATGTTGTTTAGGAATAAACTAACTTGAACACCATTTTATACTTTGACAATAGCAACAGCAGATACGTATTTTGTGTAAAGATCGAATTTCAGATTAAATTTATAGATTCAGATTGATTTACCAGATTGAGGCTGATATTTGAATTTGTATACATACATTGTTTGCTTTGTATGAACATCAAACGGCTAATTTAATAACAGAGCTGGGAGTTAGTCGTTTCAGAAAGTGAAGAGTAGGGCCAAACATCTGGATATGCTAATTTAAGTAACATGTTTTTAATTAAAAGCTGGTAAAAGTCCTGGTAAAACTTGAGGGCCTAGAAATCAGATGTCTCAGATGGTTGTAAAATAAACACAGCAGGACTTTTACTTTCCTAATGTGGAAGGGCCGCCCTCGACTGATAACCACCCAGAGTCTTTATGAGCAGCCTGCACAGGGGTCAGAGCCCTGCAGCCGTCACACATTACCACCGACTAATCCTATTAGGGTACTATTACAGCACAAACACAGGGAGATTATAGAGCTGAGCTTGTGTCTAATTGCTTAAAATAGAGATTTAACACATTCATCACTCAAGTGAAAGTGTAATCGTTTTACCACAATGCTATCATATTTGCCTCATGATAACATACACAAATATAAAAATATGTTTCAAATATATTTTACTAAACCTGAAGCAATACTAAGGAATTCAACTCCATTCATATTTATATATCTGAATATAGTCACATCTAAATATAGCAGGGATACATCATAATACTTTGTAATTTCGTTTTTATTTATAGAATAAAAGTGGAATCTAATTAAATGCAATAAGTACACACTTGAAGTCAACTCCTTCAGAATAATAACCAGTTAAAAGACTGTGGAAGTAGTGTGTGTTTCAGCAGGCTAACAATTTGTTCATGCTAGATTATATCCACAGTCAGGAACATTCTGGATATCTTGAATCTTCTCCATGCCATAAACACGTCAAGGCCAAGCTTATGTTTATCCTTATCAAGGTCTGAATAATTAAACTTCCTTTCCAATGGCTTCCTTCCTCCGGGCCGCTGGAATGTTGCACCGTGGGAAAAAACACTCCGCAAAAGGTTTATTCAAATTTAGAATTATAAATACTAGAGATACCAATACCCCTTTTTTAATGAACTCCAAATTATACAGCGTTTAGTTTACTCTCATCTTAATGACTTCATTAATCATAATTGGTTAGTTTTTTCTGTAACAGTTTGATAGTCCTGATGGAGGGTTAGATTGAGGGCAATCCAGTTAGAGAAACAAAAACAGAAAATAATAATTACATTCTGCGGTTCCCTTTCAGTATTCCCCAGTATTTAGCACCAAAACATTTATGGAAGCTAGCAAATAAAGGTTTGGCAGAAAAGCATTCAACAATGAAAGAAGAATCATAGATTTATAGATTCCCCTGTGCCATGTATAGAATCAAAGGTGTCCAATGTATGCCTGCATTGTGTGTGTGTGTGTGTGTGTGTGTGTGTGTGTGTGTGTGTGTGTGTGTGTGTGTGTGTGTGTGTGTGTGTGTGTGTGTGTGTGTGTGTGTGTGTGTGTGTGTGTGTGTGTGTGTGTGTGTGTGTGTGTATGCATCACCATCCACACATCTGTGCATGGGAAGACACAGCTGGTTAGAATTACATGTCCCAGTGACACACAGGCGGAGAGCGTCAGAGACGACAGAGGAGATGAAAAAAGCGATGGAAGATGCAGGTCTATAAATACAAGCCAGGGCTGTGATTAGTGGTGTGTGTGTGTGCTGCACAGCTGCAGCGGTCAGAGCCCTTAGTCTCTCTAATTACTGTACTCTGCACCATGTGTGTGTGTGTATGTGGGGTAAAGACACTGTACTCTGCTTTAGTCAGTGTATGGAGGATGTGTTACTGTATTGTAGGCTAACCTTAATATTGCCGTTTTGTAGTGAGGGAATCCCTGATTTCGGCAAGGTGATATATATTTTGTTTGACAACTTTATATGAGACAGTAGGTTTATGTCATCCCACCCGATAAGGAATTAGTGTTTACACAGAACACCAATAAACAAACTAATTGCAGGGGGTTCTCTTGTGTTCTGTATCTACAGCGTAGCTCTTGAGTCTGCTGGAGTAAAAAGAAAAAAGCGATGTTTATACATCAGGGAGGTATAATGGGAACTCGCAGCGTGCCAGAGTTGCTCAAACCTGTATGTTTCGGTTTTGAGGAGTGTCTGCTGCCACCTTGTGGTCAGATGGGGAAACGTCTAAAGAAAACGTCTCTTTTATATACAGATAAACCTTTAAGATAAAGATAAACCTACATTTGAGCCTATAAAGTCCCATTTTTCGATAACCAAACCTTTTATAGCACATTCATATTTTCCCATGCATATTAATAATGCATATCAATGTACATTTAGAGCACACATCATCATATACAGGCGTATCCTCCATCGGAACGTGAATGTGATTTTATTCACCTGTTCCTCCTCCAGTGGAGCAGGAGAGGGATCTGCTGCAGCCCCGGCCCTACTGGAAGGAGTTCCGCTTCGACCTCACCCCCCTCCCGCAGGGGGAGACAGTGACCGCCGCAGAGTTCCGTATCTACAAGACCCTGACGATGGGCCAGCGGGCTAACCGCACCCTCCATATCTCCGTCTACGAGATCCAGCGAGACAACAGACACAGGTAGGAGCCTTCCAGAGCCGGGGGGACAGTGGGGGGAGTTCAGGGCAAGGGGGCAATTAAAAACGATAGTGGAATTATTCTCCTACAGGCTATGTTGATAGGTTGTTTAAATTATTTGATTAGGATTAGGACACAATAAGGGTGTCTTCCATTCAATTGTAGGACATCTGGTATTAAGGCCCCTATAGCAATGAAGGCAAACCAATAGGCTCTAGTCCTGGATAACTGACTTTCCATTCCTGTGTTTCTACGTTCCTTCCCAGAGAGCCTGAACTGGTTCTGCTGGACATCCAGTCTGTCCCTGCTGGCCAGGAAGGTTGGCTGGCCTTTGACGTCACCTCCGCCTCCAACCGCTGGCTCCTCCACCCGCGCAGTAACCTAGGGATACGGCTCTACGTGGAGACAGAGGAAGGTGCGTCTGGTGCCATACATAGTTTCATGTTGAAATTGGCTCACTAATCGTGCCCTATATAGTGCACTGTCTAGGAGTCAATCCATCCAGGGAATTGTTCTCTATAAATCCTGTTATTCTGGTCCTATTTTGAAGAAAATTATATATATTTAAAGGGGGTAACGCTATAGCTATAACTGTGGTTACAACTCAAGCCACTAGAGGCTGCTCATGGGATAACTTGCACAGTGCAGGTTTAAAATATAGATTTCCTCAGTGTGTTTCAAACCGTGTCCCCGCAGATCGCTCCCTGTCCGCGGGCTGGATCGGTTTGGTTGGGCGCCGGGGCCCTCGTTCCAAGCAGCCCTTCATGGTGACGTTCTTCAGGGCCAGCCAGATTCCCTGCCGCCCACCGCGCGCCGTCAAACCAAACCCCCGCAAGAAGAAACACAAATACGACCTGCCCGTCCCCAGCATACATGGTACGTTAATTAACGTGACCATCTGTTGAATATTCCTCTTCTGGTGTTTACCCACCGTTTGTCACCATTGGTCATCATTAGCACTAAAAAGATCAACTGTTGAATATACATAGTTTATTTGATAATTCATTGAGACTTAATTATCTGAGTTGAAACTGGAAACAGATTCGCAGAGTGTGAGATGATCAAATTCATTGTGATTCTGAAAGGTTTCCAGTATGAATAGGCCTGTAGTACACACCATCTCAATGTTTCACTGTATCACCGTTTGTATAATGCTTAAGTGAGGATTAAATCAAATAGGCCTACTTACTTTTCAGATCACAGTCACGCCAACAGTGGGCGCCAGGCGTGCAGAAAACACGAACTCTACGTCAGCTTCAGTGACCTCGGCTGGAAGGTGGGTCTGATTATTATTTTCTAACTATATTTTCCAAAACCATAGTTTGCCATATATGTCAGCGTAAGCGTTGATATTGACTAAAAGAAGCCATATTTTATATGTGTCATTCGTAGTGACGGTAGAAGTGCTTTACCTGTATTTCTTTCAGGACTGGGTGTTGGCCCCTACGGGCTACTCTGCCTACTACTGTGATGGGGAATGTCTTTACCCTCTGGGCTCCTGCATGAACGCGACCAACCACGCCCTCATCCAACAAGTGGTCTGTACTCAATCCACCACTCAAAGGAGAATCCTCCACAACCATTACTTTGGAGTAAAAAGGTGTCGTTGTTTAGGTTTGGTTTTGGCTCAATAAAGGTGATATGGCTCTGGCTATCGGATCACAATATTGATCTGACTTTGTAAAAATCTGCTTTGAATTAGCCTCAGCCATTGGAGAGCAAAACTAGTTTTTTTTCTTCCGGAGGATCTAGGGTAGTTCCCTTTTTGCTAGGTTTGCAATGGGGGCATGAAACTTGCGTCTTCATTTAAAATGCAATGTAAAATGACCTTTAGGCCACTGCAAGATTATTTCAGTTCCTCCTACCAAAATATAAGTTGTTTCACTAAAGTTTATTTTTGCTCCACCTAATGTGCTCCTCAGGTGCATCTGTTAAAGCCAGAGGAGGTGCCCAAGGCGTGCTGCGCACCCACCAAACTGAGTCCCATCTCGGTGCTCTTCTACGACGAACACAACAACGTCATCCTCAAGAAGCACCGCAACATGGTGGTCAAGACCTGCGGATGTCTATGATACATCATCCCCTCCCCCCAGGCCCCAGTAGCAGGAGTGTTCGGTATATGTTCTTAAGGTTGTTGTACGAGCTGAAATGAGGTGGAATGATTTATAATGGCAATTATAAGGAAACCCATTTAGGCTCTGAAGCGCTTAACCGGTGGAGGGGAAACAATTAAGTTAGAATCCTTTGGCATTGAAAAAGCCACATGGCGTAGGTTTAAATCGAATCAGTACTTATTTTGACTATAAAATTCATTGAGTAGGATAACTGGATCCATGAACATGATGTATAAGCAGCTGGATAATGGCATACTATCCACGCAATCTCAGTAATCTTTGATTACAGGGTAGGATAGGATCAATCAAGTGTTATTGCAATCCTAAAAATCTCATTAACACGCGCACTCTATCTGATCCAGATGTTTCTCTTGTGACCATCTGGAAAGATTGAATCGCATCTCTAGGGTCAAAGGTCAGATCGTCAGTTTGTTTGATCATCGTGTTTATAAAGAGTGGTACTGCATGCATAGCATAGCTGCCTTGAAGATTTATATAGGATATGTGCTGCTATGTTTTCCTAAACTGATTTAGTTCATCGAAAGATATTGCCCTTAAGCTAGAGTGGACAGTTTAACACTGTACTGTGTGATGAAACAAGATACAAGTTTGTGTGTTCAAGTCTACCCTCCAAGCTATCCAATTCCAGTTTTAAGTCGAAGTAAGACTTCCTCCATTTGCTTTTTAAAGCCACCATGATTTCACTGAATATTCTGGGGACCTCCCAGATTTTATTTGATATATAATTGTCTTAATATTATCATATTGTTTCAGAGTAGGGGAGCCTTCAACATCAATTTTGTCTTAATACTGTAAATATAAGGCCGTATACAGATACTTTAGTTACAGGAAAAATAATGTTTGTTTGAATAGACCATATTTGTACTGTTAAGTTTTTGCACATATTTTGTACATTTCACTCAGATTAACTTGATATACATGGTAGCATATGACATTTGATTTCAGAACTTCCTTCCCATTAATTAATACCTTCCACATTAAATGAGGGGTTTGAATACAACAGTGTCAACATATACCCCTTTGACTTTAACATTGCCTTTTTTAAATGTCATAATCAACCTCGAAATGGTGATCAGTCAGAAGTCATATTACAAAAGGTGCTTTGATAAATAAAGCGTTGTAGTGTTACTTTAAATACATTGCCGTTTATTGAAAAGGTTAAAAAGCAAAACATACATCAGCAGTCGTAACTAATTAGTTAGCCTTTTATACTTCAGTTGCATGATGCTGCGCAAGTTTGAATCTTTATATCTAGATATAGATATATAAAAAAAACTAGACCGCTACAACGTCTTGGCCTTTGCCTGAAATGTCATCCGAACTGTTCAGTTCACGGCAGTGAATTCAAATTAGTTGAAATAGTGATTAAGAGACCACAAGAGAGCAAGTATCAGGAGGTATACGTGCATAGTTCTGGAACCAATGGAATTCTTTTCCTTAAAAATGGAATCCTGAATGCGGCGCATGTCACCCTTACATTCTATTCCCAAGTCTTGCACAATGGGCCTCATCACCTAAAGGCCAGAACAAAGTTGGCCAGTAGTAGAATGAGGCCAGTTAGAACAACGTAACCTCAGTGCATGGGGATAGGGTGGGCAGCAGGGGTTGCATGACACAGGGTGTCTTAACATTGCAACAGTGAGGCATGGATGAACAACACCCAATACACTCAAGGTCACTAGGTACTGTTGGTCGAGGCATGACCAAGAGGAAAGAAGCAAATCGGAACCAGAGCCATTTTTTTTGCGTTGTTTGGCCTGGAAAGCCTTGGTCCCAAAAAGCTAAAAACTTTCAAACATGTTCTTTGTTTTATCCACAACTTGTATTTAATCGTTCAAAAAAAAAGCACAATGAATTTAGCTAGTGGTTTGCTGTGCAAGTCCAGGTTATTGATGCAGGATAAATGACAATGGTCATATCCATTCAAACACAAACATGACACATGTCCGTAATGATGCGCTTTGGCCTGACCAAAATATATTTTAAAGGGGGTGTGGCGGCTGTTTGCTTTGTGGTCGATCATTAGCAGTTTCAGACAAAAGCAACCGTTCTGTTCGTTATGGAACATTATGGGACACAAAGCAGATAAGCTGTTTTGCTCAAAAGACAAATAAAAAAATAACAGATGCTGGTTTACTCAGTGTTCTTTTCCCAACATGCACAGACACACAACATAGGCATCATCACCGCCGAATAAAGCCATTCTGCCCATGATATTAACAAACACCGGGGTCCCAGAAGTCACCGTTGGGGGATCTTGTTTTTCCTTCAAGTCATCGTCATTGTGTATCTGTAAGGATAAAAACAACTGATCAATTTAAATATCCCTCAGGGAGCATTTCGTACGAGAGGGAAGGAGGCATAGAGGTCCACGTTGCAGTAAAATATACAACCAGCTGGGCCAAGATAAGCGCCAGTAGCTGCAGTTTGTTCCATAAATGCAAGGGGCCGGTGTCTCTCTTACCCATCACTCGGGCAGGGGACTCCAGCCTGCTGCTCTCCTATGCCTTGACGTCCACAAGCTCTGGAGGCATGGGTGACTTGGGGTGTTTGCTCTCAAAATGCTGCTTGAAGGTCTTGGGGTCTGGCATCATTGTCTGGAGGGAGAACACCAGGCGAAATGTGATTCACCACACAGAGAACCATTTTATCATGTTGATGAATGGGTTATATACCACTGAATCCCTCCGGGTCCGGTAGAAGCCCAAAGTGCGCATTATATTGACCACCCAGATAGATTTGCATGGTGATCACGGATACTTAAAGAAGGTGCCTTAAAGCGAGTCTTAACAGATTTGACTGTATTTTGTCCCAACCAATGCTGGGATAAATCACGTGCAATCATCAATAACTAGCATGAACAACAACATTTTAATATTATAAGGAGTGACTTCTAGATAAGAAATAGAGACAAACCCACTCATGAAAAAGTAGTAGTAAAAAAAAAAAAACTAGCCAGCACTTGGCCCTATAAAACTCACCCTGCAGACAGGGCAGGTGTGGACCAGAGCTGCCATTGCTGATGACTTCTGCTCAGCCAAACCACCCTTCTTTTTATCTGAAGCCTTCTTGGCGTTCTTCTGCTGGGACTGGATCTTCTGCTGCCCTCGAGCCATGATCCTAGCTATGATGGAAGAAGCAAAGTGAGATTACAGACCTTGCAAGACCTTGAATATCAATATATTAACAGAATACCAGTCACATGGGAGTGTAATTGGTACGAATTCATATTTATTTGGGATTGAATTTAGAGAAGCACTGGAAGAAAATATATAACCCTTTCTAATAAGATATGATACGTCTTCGGTGGCTAGGTACTACGGAGTTGACTTGATCACACACATGTTTGTTGACTCAGGAATAGCGGGGGCACTGTAGTCATGAACGATATCTAATCTTCGGTTGAAACCCAACACAACACAACAAATGGTTAAGCCAACAGTCGGCCTTCTAGGTTACGATTCCGATTCGAGTTCAACTACAACCTTAATACTACCATCACACCAAGTGTTACATTACAAGTGTTATCGGGCTATAGATAATCGCCAATACTCCAACCCAAACCGACATATGTTACGGATTCATTTCTACGCATCGTTTAGACACGTCTTCTTCAACACGGTGGCCTCGCTAGGCTAGCTTCGTTAGCCGAACGCGCTACATCCAAATAGCGCTCTTCTAAATTACGATGTTGCCCGCCGGTGCACCAACATGAAACCCCTTTCCATAACGAGTGGATGTTTTGACAAACAAAATGGTGCTCTCCAATGAAAAGGATACCAAACGAGATTCTGAAAATGTACCTTGTATCTTGCTTTCTTTTCTTCAGTCGTTTCCTTTTACCACTGAGACTTTCAGAGGAATCATTAGAGAGGGCATTTGGCTACATCATTTTGCTGTAAATCTACAATACATATTATCTACAGCGCCACCTAGCGCCGCCGCCATTGATGGCTTTCGAAATGCTAAATTCAATTAGCACTCAACATTTATTAAGAAAAGCGTGAGCTGTATTGTTGCCTATTATATGTTTTCTATATTCCTACACGCAAATATTCCATATTTATTATTTCTGGCAGGGGAAAAAAAGTAACTCTATCAACATTTGCCAATGTATGAATTTTATTTTTGCTTTATTTGAGTTTGTTGTAGCAATACTGATTTGCGCGCGTGCGTGCGTGCGCGTGCGTTTGTGTTCGTGTGTGTGTGTGTGTGTGTGTGTGTGTGTGTGTGTGTGTGTGTGTGTGTGTGTGTGTGTGTGTGTGTGTGTGTGTGTGTGTGTGTGTGTGTGTGTGTGTGTGCGGCTCGATACACGCCAATGTTTTTTATTTCCCAAACTGGATGTTGGGACAGCAGGGGACGCTGTGGAGCACAGAACAATCTCCTGGCAGCTCCATCCATTAGTCGACGTCTACTTCTAGTTGACATGATCCCCCCGTCGGTTCCATTTCTTTCCACAAAAGAAACAGTTGGCCTGACTGAATTAAGTCTACCCGTAGGTGAAGTCCTACATGTCTGAAATAGGTTTTAAGTGATCACCTGTAATAGCATTCAGTGTTTATCTATGGTTGAGTATGCTGGTTTCACTTCAGCCTGTGCCTAAACAAACACAAGGCTATACGGATTTTCATATTCTGTGTTTGGTTTTCAGTGATTGTGAACAGACGCATAGGCGTCGATTACGGGAGACGTGTCCCCCCCACTATTTAAAAATGTGCAAAACAATTGCGACTGAAAAAATCCCCACACACTCAACCGAAATCGTCGAGTCTAAAATCATGCGATAGGCGCGCACGAAGACATCATTTATTAGATGGGCCTACCTAATAAACCGTTGTAACACACAAGACCGGAACCCATAGCAACGCCGGTAAACAAACCCAGAGAAGCCCAATCCCTATGAGATCTCCCCGCGCTACGGCCATCCGGAGGCGCACAGAGCTTTTGGCCGTGATATTACATGTACAATTATATTATATTATATACTATTTATATATAGAGCTCCGAGAGTCGCAAACGGCAAAAATCACTTTCTACTCCATGCTGCAGTTCACCCCGGACTGCACTGCAATAAGTTTGACGGTTGAACGCTGATTGGCTGTTACGTTACATATGTCACTCAGTGGCCACGCTGTTGAACGCTGATTGGCGTGATTGTCATCACGCGAAATTCGTGTCAAAGTTGAAATATTTCAACTCGAGCGAATTTGTCGCGCAACAAATCCTCGTGAACGCGCTCGCCTGTGCACGGCGAAAATGTGGCGCGACAAATCAAAACAAATCAAAAAAATTCGCCCGATACGCGTCTATACTTTCACTTTGTATGGGATCTTGTCGCCCCGTCCCGTTTGGTGTGAACGCACTGGGGAAGTTTCAAGACAGACAGCCAAAATTGGCATTTTAATTCAGAAAATAGCCGGTCCTTTTGCTTCCTGTAAAAGAATGTTTGTGACACTGGATAACGATATGGATGCATCATTCTAGCCTGCATGTGGAGGGCCACATAAGGTAAGAAATTGGTTTACGTAAACTTTGCTGCTGGTTCTGTTTGCTCGTGATTACCTAGCCAAAGGTTACCCACGGTCTTAAGCGATTGTGATCTGATTCTGGTTTGTGCTCCAGCTAGTATGCATTGTATGTATAGATTGCAGCTAGTAGCAGCTTCACACGATGCGATTGCTATGCCAATGTGGTTATAGTTTTTTTTTGGCTGATTGAGATATGTGACGACTTGGAGCCTGGTAGGCCTATCCTCCATGTTCTCGCACAACCTGTGTGATTATCCTAAACTGTAGGGGATTTTATTTGCGGGCAATTTGCTTATGATGTTGTAACGAGTGAAGTCTACATTGGTCCTTCGCAAGTGTTTACTGGTGGTCAGGATTTGGCAGATGCAATACTCCTCTGGGCGCTTTTTTTTTTTTTTTTTTTAATGCAGCATAACATTATGCTACCAGCAGCCCTTGCTCGGCTTCAAAAGGCTGATGCTCAGTACCTCGTTTAATTTCGTACCTCCTTTACAGTCTGGCATTGTTTGTCTTGTAAACTTTGTTGATGTCAAGATAAGTGTTGAATGGCCAACACCGTTCTTTGTCCTGTGTGTACTGTGTATTAGTATTACCTATCCCAAGCCAATACCCCGGTGTTTCCAACGCCGTTTTGCAAAACAAACCAAAAGACAAACTGTGGTTTTCAACTTTTATTGTTCGAATGGGATTTTCAACACCTGACAATACACTGTAGAACATATTGTAATGCAGCGTTGAATGGATGAATAGCTTACATAAGGGTACCCAGCACTTTTCAAACCACACTCAAACTTATGGTTATTGTCCCCACCACTTCTAAAAACAAACAGACGCCCTTGAACAGACATAAACACTTAGTTTATGTCTAAGTGTGTCCCACTGTCACTGTGTTGCATGTCCGTTTATGTTTATTCGTCAAGCTGCTATTCTCACCTATAATTGATTTCCATTAATCCCAATCAGCATTTTAAGTGGTTGATACTTTTTTGGATTTGAAATGGAAGTGTAAAGCAGTATATGTGTCCTGAATCTTACCTCTGGTTCAGGATTCCAACACTCAACATGACACTATGAACCCTGAGCGTTTTCCATGAGGGTAAAGGTTGCCAGTGATTAATATGATTAATATATATTGCGAAATATCATTGTCTTAATACAGGTTACTGGATTCTTAATACTGGTTCTGACTATTGGGGAAACTGCCATGTGCACAAGGCTTGTAGCTTACCTGTGTGGTTGGGTCCACCTGATTGGTTAAAAGGAAATCACGTAGAACTTCTTGCTAAAGCTGCTGCTCAAGGCTATAGTCTGAATGTTGTTATGGCTTTTAGGTTAATATAGAATGGTACATTAACCGTATAGTAAGATCCTCTACTCTACTAATGTGTAATAGTGTAAAATGTAATGATACACCAAATAATCATAAACACATAAACGAGCAGGTAACCAACATTTATTGACCATTATCAACTTTACAATAAAACCAGAAACATCTGTCAACATTAGCAAAATAAAGAACAAAACTCAATCCAATGTATTTACATAGACAAAGCAGATTCAGGCTCACACACAACAGATAAACAACTGCTTTGTTTGAACCGCAGCGGTGAACATAGCAAGCCTTATGTGTTCTCTTCTTCTAGAATAAGGTACAAATTAAAATTGCCTATGTTTTTTTATATTTTCTTTAAAACAAACAAGACGGAGCTTTTTTTTTTAATCATCGAGAAGGTCCTCTATAGTACACCACAAAATACTGCAAATTTGGGTTAAAATATCGGAATGTAAAAAGTCTTTTAATTTCTGATTTCTTTTTTTTGTATCTTTTTTTTGTTTTGTGTTTTTATTTCGTTTAGTTTTTTTTAACTCTTCTATTTAACAGTCAGTTCAAGTGGTGGTGGTGGTGGTCTATTATCGCTGCTGCAGTCCACTGGAAGGAGGCATCTTGAAGCAGTGGCAGTGGAGGAAGGAGGGGGAGGGGGAGGGGGAGGGGGTGCTTTTTCTGATGCCCGAAAAAAAAAGATGCTTTTTAGCTCCTTCCACTTTCCATCCTTCCCATGACCCCGTGTGACGAGGGCCGAGGGACTCCCGTCGCTTTAAATCCATGCTCCAGCGTGGCGAAGAACAGACCCACAGCACTAACACTCAAAAGCCTGCGTCCGGATACTGAAAACCAGGGAAGTGAATCTAGTGAATCTAGTCTGCCGTTACCATGACAAAAGTGGCACGTCGAAGGAGTCTCTCACATACATGTGTATATATTTACATATACCCATACATATGTCTACATATACACATATATATAAATATATATATATATGCTCTTTAATTTTCTCTTTCTTTTTTGCTCTCTCTCACTCTCGCTCTCACATGAAAAACAGTTCGTTGAGACACAGTTCACTCGGGTACAATCACTCTTTGTTTTCAGACGGGGTGGCACTCGGGCTGGGGGTCTCCTCTGTGGGTTTTGTGGCCTCAGGTGCCGGAGCGGCCTCTTCCTTGGCCTCCTCTTTGGGGGCCTCCTCCTTGGCCGGTGCTGCGGCCTCCTCAGCCTTTGGGGCAGCCTCGGCTCCTCCGGCCGCCGCCTCCTCCTTCACCTCCTCCTTCTTCTCATCTGTGGTGGCGGCGGCGGCGGCGCCGTTCTCGGCTGGCTTCCCCTCAGTGGGGCTGGCGGCGGCGGTGGCAGCGGCCTCGCCGGCCGGCGCCTCCTCTTTCACCGCCTCAGCGCCCTTCTTGGTCTTCTTAAGGTTGAGCTTGAAGTTGAAGGGCTTCTTGAGGGAGAACTTCTTCTTCTTCTTCTTGGGGGTCTCCTTGGCGGCTCCGGCGTCCGCCTTGGCCGCCTCTCCGTCAGCGGCGGGCGCGGGCTCGATGGCGTCGCCGCTGGCTGCGGGTTCCTTGGCGGCCTCGGCCGAGCCGTTGGTGGCGGCCGTTTCCCCGTCAGCCTTCGCGGAGACCTCGCCGTTGGTCTTGACGTGTCCATTCTCCTGAGAGATGAGGTTAAAAATGGCATTGATTTAATTGATGGCTTTTCTGTTATTGTCTAAGCACAAAAATAAAAAAAAACAACGTCTCTTTTAGAAAAAGACATGTTCAATAACTAGACATAAAGACAATAAGAATTGTGTGTTTTCCATTTAAACAAGAACCGAAAACGTCGTCGATGTCGTCAATTAACCACCGTGCCGCCAAGCGAGCTCGGAGGCGACGCCTTGTAGTAACGCGGTACGGCGATAGGCGGCGGTCGCGCTACACAAACCGCGGAAGGCTCGCCATCAGACGCCAGACAGAGACCGTCTTCCAACAAAGAAAAAGGTTGTGGCAAACGATTTAATGAAGTGAAGTCGGCAACTTCCCTTATCGCGATGTATTTGAAAATAAATAAACAGCTAAACGAAACCTCTCCTCTCACATCCGCACAAAAATACACAAGAAAAAATAATAATCACTTGATATGACATTTCATGGTCCTATCAACGCGAACCATACTTGTCTAGACAAGTCCGGTACCTGCTGCAGAAATTCACAAACAGCGTGTGATTCTAATTTTAATCAAAGTGAAGACTTTATTTTGCTAAACAGGTGGCCGTGCATCAAATAATAAGGCAACTAGGCAGACGCCTGCCTACGTGCGCCCTGCCTTCTCCAGACCGACCCCTCCCCCTTCATGAATGACACCGTGAACATCGTTGGGGGCTTTGGATAGGTAAAATCGCCGAACCCACCCTAGCTCCAGGGGCTCAAATACCGACAGCGAATAATATTCATCAATGAAATCAAGTCGTCTACGATAAGTATTTGTTTGGTCATGTTAAATATGAACGACATTCTCGGTTTCATTTCAAATTGGATCCTCCCGCGTCTGAAACAAGTGTCTGGCCACACGGTCACCAGAGGACAGGCGAGCTCATCGTATGATATCAACCCCCAAAAGTCTTCCATTTCACACCAAAACAAGGATAAGGCGACTTAGTAAACAGATATCATTAACTGTATGTTTTTGAAAATAAATGTTGAACCGCTGTTGCTGGTATAATTGCGCTGTAAAACAGTAATTCAGCGTAAATTACCTGTCCATTGGTTTTGACCGCTGCACCGTCGGCGGCAGCAGCGTTCGCCTCAGCGGCCACCTCTCCCTTGGAAGCCTGTGATCCCATTCTCTTTTCTGTTAATTTGTTTAAAGCAAATGAAAAAGAAAAACGAAAAAGTCGTTTTGAAGTAAATCCAAAAACCAGGTCAAATTACGCGTCCACCGGTGAAATGATGAAAAAAAAGCGTGTTACTCGTTGTTTAATGTGAAAATTGTTACTCCCCCTCTATCGCTCTGTCTCGTTTCGACCTGTCGTCCCAGCAGAAAGACACCTACTAAATTCTAAACTGATTGAACGCAACGCTTGAAGATAGCCCTAGTCTGAAAAACCACCCAGGGGTGTGGTCTATAGCAACTCTGCCCAATCACCAACCAATACTCCAACCATTCTCCTCCCTTCGGATGAAAAAAAACCCAGAGCACTCTCCTCTCCATCTCCATCACATGCTGTAGGTTCGGAATGGAGAAAAGTAATACATGGAGCAACTTTTGCTTAACAATGGTGAATGTGCGTACAACTCCATATTACTTAACATGGTGTCATCGGTTACGTTGTTGAAATAGTGACAGCGTTGTTTCGTAAAAAAAAAGCCGGTTTGACGCAAGACGTTAGTGCACTAGCCACTATTATGGTGTTTGTCTAGGAGGCTGTCATGACTGGGTTTGTTGTTCACTTCCGCTTGTCAACAACATACCAGCAGTGGAGAATGTCAACGTGATACTCATGCACATTCCTAGTGCTTCGATCCTCGCCCCCAAACATCCACTCAACTTGTTATTGATAATGTTGTTATTGATACGTTGGAAGGATATTTTCCACGATCACATGGTCTAGCTGATTTCATAGATTTGAGAACAGTGTCCATGTGTGGCTCAATTATTTGGTTTACATTAGATTCTGGGTCTAAGATACACATAGCTGCAGATAGCACAGTTGGAACTGTGTTCAAAGCCTCTGCTTTTATAGAATATGATTTATCTATTCAGCGTGAATTAAGGTATGATTACCCTACACGTGTAGCCTAGGGTTAGGGTTAGCCTACATGCAGAGGCTCTAGCTCTTTTACAACACCACCTGATCAGAGTGGGGTCCTCACACACACAAACGGTGCACAGACACACAGACACACACACGCACACAAACACACGCACACACACACACAGTGACATTGGTTTGACGGCTCTCTGGCCAATTGGATAGACTGGAAAAGCATGGACACACACACACACACACACACACACACACACACACACACACACACACACACACACACACACAGCAGATCATGCTGTATCTCTTGTTCATAATATTTCCTCTGTGTGCAGAGTGGAATGCTAGGCACGCCATGCCTCCTGGTATGGGCTGACCGTCTTTCTCACCCCTCTCATCTTCATCAGCATCCCCCTCTTCATCATGTCACCGCCCCCAAAGTGATCACCAGAACTCCAAGGGTCAGACACCTGTGTGGGGGCTTGACGTCCTGTCACAGTGATGACCGCGGTGTTTAGCGGTAATGACATCCCAGACAGCACAAGCTTGGCCCAAACGCTGTGTTCTTTAAGTGTATATATGTGTGTGTCTGTGTGTCTGTGCGTGTGTGTGTTTGTACATTTATGTGTGTGTGTGTGGGTGTGTGTGTGGGGCTTTGCATGTATGAATGTATGTGTGCGTAGGTGGTACTCGAATATCTATGCATTTGTGCAACATATCTGTGTGTATGTATGTATGTGTGTGTGTGTTTTGCATTTATTTGTTTGTGTACGTGTGCGCGCGCGCACGTGTGTGTGTGTGTGGGTGGAACGTGTGTGAGGGTTTGTGTAATATGTGCAAATAAGGGCGGCATTGTCATGGGACCGGGGAGCATCAGGGGGTGGAAGGCACGGAAAAGCAATCTTTTACGCATAGACAAACCACACACACACAGTCACAAATGCACACACACAAACACACGTGCACACAACTGACACACACACACAAAGATGCACACAGACAGCTGGGACACAGCCCATAGATAGAGTTGTGTCTAGTGTGTGTGTATGTGTGTGGTGTGTGTGGATGTGAGTGTTTGTGTGAATGGCTTCAAAGTTTCATAAAATGCCAGAATGGACTGAGAGTCAGTCTGAGCAGAGTATAGTTCTATCCAATAAGCATAGATATAAACATCATCCATTGAAACACAGTTGCTTCTTTTATTGTCAGTGTTTGGCCGGAGGTGATGTACCTGAACTGTCTCTGATTGGCAGTCTCTGATACAACCGTTCTGGATAAACATGGGACTGTCCAATCAGACAGTTTGACAAAGGAGACGCTGCAGAAACACACAACCGTTGGAAGAGATTGTATTTCAATGTGTCCATTTCAATGAGTCCAGGTCCAACAATGCCACGAGGGCAATAAAGTCAGGTTATTGGCATGATAGTGAAAGTGTCAGATGGAGCAGGCAGATAGGAGTGAAAACCCCCTGGGTGCCCGGGCAAAGTCTGTTGGACTTCAGGGTGGTTTCCCGAGCAAGGAATGACCTCACAAATACAAAGTAAACTGTTATTCTATGTTTGTGTTGATCTTGCCAGAGCCATTCCTCAGGCCCAGCATCTCCGTATTGTCCGTTGACTTCCAATTCCTGCACCCGCTAACGACAGTAAGCTACGACTTTTATGTCCCGACTATAAATCGGGGCCTGTCGTTAATTAACTGGTAGCTCTAAGCCAATTACAGAGCACCGTTTTCCCCTCTCATGTTGTTGAAGCTGCCCTGACCTACGACCCTGTCCACTGGAACCTTCTATCACATGACCACTGGACCCTGGGCTCATTTCAAAGCAATGCGTGAAATGTGTGTGTGTGCGTCTGTATGCGTGTGTTTGTCTGTTTGTGTGATTCTAAATGTCTCTCTCGCTGCCATCTCCCATATTGTCTTAGTGCTGATGGCTCTTCGTTCATGTTAGCCCCCCCCCCCCCCCCCACACACACACACACACACGCGCACAAACACACACACACACAACACTTTGCTCTCTCTTACACCACATAGGATCCAGCCCAAACGCTGTTGTACCCCTTGTTACAACTACAGCCGTTTGTCTGACTGCCATCAATAAGGCTTTCTGTAGGCATTTTTCTTGGTGTCTGCGATTGGGCACAGGGCGTTGTGATTCACCAAAGGGCCCATTGTCCTCCCCCTGGACACCCTATGGATGAGCATCACAAGCCCTGGCTCGAGGGCTGCCGAAGAGGTAACACAGAAAGAGAGGGAGAGAGAGAGCATGAGGAAGAGCCGTGTCTATGACCAGAGAATTAGCCCGAGAGGATTAGAAGCATTCTGCGGTGAATGCTACACCTACTGTTTTAATGACTTGGGTTTTTTTTCTTTTGAAAACACAAACAACGGAAAAACAGATTATAATTTGGAGGATGACCATAAAAACAACAGTAATCATATCAAGACACGGTTAAATCCGGATTAGGATCTGTGTAATTTAGTTTTTTTCTTAATCTCCAGCCCCGGCGGTGGTCACTCATGCGTGCGTGTGTGTGTGTGTGTGTATTTTTGTGTGTGTGTGTATTTGTGTGTATTTATTTGTGTGTGTGTGTGTGTGTGTATTTGTGTGTGTGTGTGTGCATTTGTGTGTGTGTGTGTATGTGTGTGTGCGTGAGTGTTTGTGTATTTGTGTGTGTGTGTGTGTGTCTGTGTATTTTTGTGTGTGTGTATCTGGCCGGAAGCGTGGACACACACAATAGCCAGCATATGGCGTGGACTGGGAGCCGACAGCTGTCTTAACGCTGGCCGGACAGAGAGCAGGGAGAAACATAATCCTGACCCCCGCTCCCGACCGCCCGGGCGGACCCTCGGGTTTTAAGGGTCAAGGCTCAAAGGCGGAGGGTGGGGGGGGGGGGTTGGGGGGGATGGTTGGAGATTGCTGATTTATAAGCTATACATATTTGATGATACATATTTCATGAAAAAAGATTGGAAATGTCTCATGAGGGTACTGAACATAGCCTAAGTAAGCCTGCTTTTCTTAATTATTCGTAGCCACGAGTAAGGTACTAAAAAAAATCACTTAGCAACTGGCATACATTCACCGGGACCTGATAAAAAATCCTTTCATACAAGGTGCGAAAGGTTGGATTGGCCCCTTCCCCACGGAGCCGAATTTTTGTTTTGTCTTGTGCGTTTCGTGCCTAATTTAATTACTAACTGTACATTAAAAAGTATTTCTGCTCAATTTAAGGGGTTGAATCTCCTCGTGACTGAATACAGCGAGCAGGCTGTATGCTCGCAGACTTGATGCGCTCCACTTTTTTCTGAGGAGAACCAGCGCCTTGAATATTTACAACAGCGTTTCTACAGCTCGATGCGGTTTCGCAATGACTCCGTCTTTACGGAGATATTCCTGAACCGCATAAAACGAAACCGGATCGTTTTCGCCCGTTTCGGCTCCGTGTGCACAGGGTTAAAACGTTACGCGTGGAACCCCTAATGGAAGATTGGGGTTGCATATACAAAATGTTTTTGGCCAAACCCTACAATATTTTGGTTGTGAACATGCATCATGTGAACATGTTTGACAATCCCTGAACATCTACTTTCTATCAATTTCAAACCATGTGCCACCACAACCAACAAATAAATGGTTTCTGGGAAAGCCTGGGGACTTTCTGCAAGCAGGCTGAGCTAATCATTCTTTGAGGCCTCTTTCACTTTCATTTTGTTCTGGATCCCTAGTTTGATAACACCACTGTTGTGCAACACAGTGAAGCAAGTTGAAGGCCTGAACTTCCCCAACAGGAAAGGTTTCTGGACAGAACACAATGGCAGGGGTTTTCCGATTGACTCAGCTTTTTCTTTTGTGAAAGAGTATTTCCATTATTCTGCGTACGTCGTTTCGGTTAGGGGATTCCATGTTACTGCAGATTCTAGGAAGGTTTATCCAAGTTAAATAATCCAACAATTTAGATAGTGTTGAACTTAGTTTGGTTGGACTAACACGCACGCACGCACGCACGCACGCACGCACGCACGCACGCACGCACGCACGCACGCACGCACGCACGCACATATTTGAAATAGTGTCAGCCCATGTCTAAATCCCTTGTGACACATGAGAATGCCAGTGACCTTATTACCATGACAACAGATTTCTACAGGACGATAACATTATGGCAACGCTGACACAAAATGACACCAAAACGTGTGCAGTCATTGTGGGAGGTATTGCTAAGCACACCGTACTATTTATTACCTCTCTCCTTCCCTCCCGTCCGCTCACTGGTTTTATATCATGATTTTGCCAGGGCCGTAATAAAAAATGGGAAATGGAAAAATCAGAAAAATGAAGCAATCGGTATTAGAAAGAAGAATTGAAACAGAATCTGATCACGCTATTGTTTGCAATTGTTCCATCTGAAAACTGTGTGGGCTATCACAGCCATTGCGAGGGTACAGGTACACTGATGTACTGGAGGAATTGAAATCCTCCTGTTCGCCCCTGGGTGCTTTTGAACACTAGATGATAGAAGGTAGGTCAGGCCTTTCACTTACCATGAATGGTGTGTGTGTGTGTGTGTGTGTGTGTGTGTGTGTGTGTGTGTGTGTGTGTGTGTGTGTGTGTGTGTGTGTGTGTGTGTGTGTGTGTGTGTGTGTGTGTGTGTGTGTGTGTGTGTGGTATACATGTGTGTGTGTGAAAAAATATGGGAAAGCCATGTGTTCAACTATTTCATTGCCTCTGACGATAGACATATATGCACATGGCCGCATATGCATGCGTGTGTGTGTGTGTGTGTGTGTGTTTATGCATGTGTATGCACATGCACGTATGTTTCAGATCTGCAAACACCCACACGTGGTTCCTAAAATAATTTTTTCTCCTTCGCGCACATGTGACTGCATTCAGCAGAAATGAGCCGACACGCCCCTCCCCCAACCTGAGCGTAGGCAACACAGAGAGGGTTTCTGAGGCACTGGCATGAGCGGAAAGACACAACCGGAGAAGATCGGAAGAGTGAAAGTGGTGTAGTTGATGGATGGATGGGGTTTGTGTGTGTGGGTGGATGTGTTTTGTGTGTGTGTGTGTGTGTGTGTGTGTGTGTGTGTGTGTGTGTGTGTGTGTGTGTGTGTGTGTGTGTGTGTGTGTGTGTGTGTGTGTGTGTGTGTGTGTGTGTGTGATTAAGGCCCCCCTAGAGCCTTGCCCTGGGGAGATGCAAGATGGGCTGATGGCCCGGCATCATGCTGAGAGAGAGAGAGAGAGAGAGAGAGAGAGAGAGAGAGAGAGAGAGAGAGAGAGAGAGAGAGAGAGAGAGAGAGAGAGAGAGAGAGAGAGAGAGAGAGAGAGAGAGAGAGAGAGAGAGAGAGAGAGAGAGAGAGAGAGAGAGAGAGAGAATGATGGCGTGCGTGCGTGCGTGCGAGCGTTCGAGAGAGGAAGAGGGAGGGAGAGAGGGAGAGACAGAGGGACAGAGAAAGCAAGATTGTAAATGTTAGAGGTGAAAGAAGATGTGCTAACGACACACTAACCCATTACTGCTGCAGCTGTATTGCCACTGGCACTGCACACACACACACACACACATAGGCACAGAGACACACACACACACACACACACACACACACACACACACACACACACACACACACACACTAACTCAGGAGGAAGTGATCGGGCGCAAGAAATA
>NC_044069.1:12585611-12610773 GCF_902167405.1 Gadus morhua
GACCCATGCCGCCGTCCCTCTCAAACCACCAAAGCAGCATCAAGACTCCACCAGCAGACAAAGAGGCAACATCTATAAACCCGAGTCAGGAGCACGAGGCCTTAGCGCGAGGGGGAGGCGGCCCGCTGTGCATCACAAAGGCATATTCACAGGTGAGGCTGTTCTGGAACGCACACCTACCTGACGCACAGTGGAGGGATGCGTATGCGTGCGTGCGTGTGTGTGCTCGGTCTTGTAATAGGACCTGTGTGGTGACGAGGGGGCCTGGGCCAGGTGTCTGCCGCGTGACTCAGCCTGGTAATCGGCGCACGGGTCAGCTCCATTAACCCCCCCCCCCCCCCCATGCCCCTGCCCCTCACTGCACATCAAGGCAGACGCGGCAGCAGCCACTCGTCCAGATAAGCTAATTGGTGGTGGGGGGGGGGCGACCGGGAGAGTGGTGGTGACCCGCTTCCTCGACGGCGAGGTAAACCCGCCGTGCCTGTTAGCCGCGGCGCTGCTGTGTTATCGCTGCCCCGCGTGGTGCAGCCGGTGAAGCTGGTGGAAGCGGTTTGGGCCGCCTTGGAAGACTAATTGACGGCAGCCGTGATGACCCTCCCCCCCCCCCCCCCCCCCCCCCCCCCCCCCCACCCTCACACCAGACAGACACCTTTTCTTTTGTGAAATTGGACAATCGTTTTTTTTTGCATGGAAACACTAATTGTATCATGGGATCCAGACCAGAGAGCAGAGGTTTGGGAGCAAAGCTACTAATTCTGTTATTCTACGTGTCAGTGGATACGCGACCAGGGGCAGATGGGGTGCTGCTGGGAAATGGCAATATGGATACGGTGCTGGGCGACGGGGAAGAACAGACACGTGAAATAGAATAAGAAGCGAGAGCAGGGTGTTTAAGATCATATTATGAGCGGTCAGAACTAGAGGGCTCAAGGCAGGTCGTTTGGGAACAGTGTGGCTGTGAGGAGAAGAGAGCCAGGACAGGACAGAGTGAAAGTGAGCGAGAGAACAACGGAGAGAATCATGACAAACACAGGACGCATGAATGCGTGTTCATAGCATAGATGGAGAAGGAGACAAACAGGCTAGCCCTTCAGACACGCGCGCACACACACACACACACACACACACACACACACACACACACACACACACACACACACACACACACACACACACACACACACACACACACACACACACACACACACACCACCAAACACCACACACCATAGACCACAAACACACACACACACGTCTGTGTGCAGACATAGATACACAGATATGCAAAATGAAAATATTACCAACCTGCATACATATTCGGTATGTGTGTGTGGTTTGTGGTGTGTAGTTTATGGTATGTGTGTTTCTACGTCTATGTGTGTGTGTGTGTGTGTGACTGTGTGACTGTGTGTGCGTCTATGGGGCTAGCCTGGTTGTCTCTAGTTCCATCAATGCTATGAACAGGCAGGCAGTAATGCATTGTGTTTGTCATAATTCTCTCTCTGTCGTTCTCTCTTACACTCTGCACATGGTCGTGCAGGGAAAGCCGGATTTAACTCCATGGAGGCTTGATGAGAATCCTGCCATGTGCTGAATTTTGTATGGCATCACATTACTGCGCTCAAGCACATGAACATCTCTCTAAAACACACACACACACACACACACACACACACACAGACACACAGACACACAGACACACACAGACACACACAGACACACACACACACACACACACACACACAGACAAACACAAACACACACATACACACAAACAAATACAGACAGAAACACACACACCCACACGCACACACTTTCTCCTGACTTTATTTATTGAACTGACTGTGCAACAGTCACAACACATAAGCTCGCCTCACATCATCTGGTGTTCTAAATACAGCATGAAACAGGACGTGACCTTTGAACTTGCCAGGTGATTTCCTGAAAACAGATACATTTATGTGATCATTTGGGGAAAACACACCAAGCATCCGAACAGCTGTCTGAAATCCAAATTGTCCCTCGGGGACATTAAAGAATTCCGATACTACTGCTGCTACCATTACCAGTACTACCATAAACAACATTGACGATGTTGTTCTTCCGTTACCTACTCTATCCCATAGTACTACAGAGGGTGTGAGTCCGATACTGAACAATCAATGGACAGTCCCCCCACCGGCCTAATTCTGTGTCAGGGCGGAGGAGCTGGTTGGTGTGTCTAAGTGTGTGGACTGAGGACTGCAGTCTCTTAGGGAAGGGGTGGGTCTGAATCAGACTGAGGACTGAGGTAAGGGATGGGTCTGAAACAGACTGAAGACTGAGGTAAGGGGTGGGTCTGAAACAGACTGAAGACTGAGGTAAGGGGTGGGTCTGAAACAGACTGAAGACTGAGGTAAGGGATGGGTCTGAAACAGACTGAGGACTGAGGTAAGGGGTGGGTCTGAAACAGAATGAAGACTGAGGTAAGGGATGGGTCTGAAACAGACTGAGGACTGAGGTAAGGGGTGGGTCTGAAACAGACTGAGGACTGAGGTAAGGGGTGCTCTGTAACAGACTGAGGACTGAGGTAAGGGGTGGTCTGAAACAGACTGAGGACTGAGGTAAGGGATGCTCTGTAACAGACTGAGGACTGAGGTAAGGGGTGGTCTGAAACAGACTGAGGACTGAGGTAAGGGGTGTGTCTGAAACAGACTGAGGACTGAGGTAAGGGGTGGGTCTAACAGACTGAGGTATCTGAGGTATCTGAGGTAAGGGGTGGGTCGGTAACGGACTGAGAGGGCTTTTGCACAGACACCATGCTGTCCCCTAAGTTCATGGGCTTCATGTGATGCAATTACATCTCAGCCTGTTGGTCATGCACACGTGCAGGCTCATTGCTCACACACACACACACACACACACACACACACACACACACACACACACACACACACACACACACACACACCAGTTCCATCAGCTGACCAGGGAGCGTGGTGTTTTCACAGTGTAGATAATATGCACCAGGGAATGCGACCATAAAAGGGTACAGGAACAGGAAATGATCTGATGAGATAGGGGTTACCCATCTCATCAGATCTGCACCTACTGCAACATTGGTAAGCCTAAGCATGCCTGACGGTTTGAGATTCACACCGTGATACATCAAATATATTCAATATATTCAAGCATGTCTCAGACCTTGTTGGGGCATTGAGAAAGACAGCAGCACAAGGATGTGAATATAAAGTTCCCCAATAAAACGAATATTCACCATTTATCATCTCTCTCTCTGTCTCGCTCAACCTCCATCCTCCATTTACCGCCTTCCCGCGTTCCCTTGAGCCATCCCACTGTCACTTCTCAACCCTAATGTGTCGGTAAAGAGCAGTCTAGTCTAGACAAGGACTGATCAGGATTACTGCCCGGGGACACTGGCCAAGGAAACGTCAGAGGGAGAGAGAGACAGAGAAAAATTGGGAGGGTGTGTGTGAGAGAGAGAGAGAGTGAGAGAGAGAGAGAGAGAGAGAGAGAGAGAGAGAGAGAGAGAGAGAGAGAGAGAGAGAGAGAGAGGGGGGATGTAGAGAGAGAGAGAGAGAGAGAGAGAGAGAGAGAGAGAGAGAGAGAGAGAGAGAGGGGATGTAGAGAGAGAGAGAGAGAGAGAGAGAGAGAGGGAGAGGGAGAGAGGGGATGTAGAGAGAGAGAGGGGATGGAGAGAGAGAGAGAGAGAGAGAGAGAGAGGGGGAGGTGGCTTTAGGTCATGCCAGACACACACACACTAACACACACACACACACACACACACACACACACACACACACACACACACACACACACACACACACACAGTCACACAGTCACACATAGACTGAAACACTCCCCCACAGACACCGAGCCACCCTCGAACACACCCTCGGACTTACACTCACACACACATGCACACACACACACACATACTCACACAGATGAACGCACTCACACACACAAACACACCCACATAGACACACACACTTGGACAGGAATCAATTGGGTGTCCCTGTTGATGCATTTTTTTGGTGGAACATGGAGGGGAGAGAGGAAAGAGGGAATTATGAGGAGGATAGAGAATGGGGGTGGGTGGGGGTGGAGGTTGGGTAGGTCAGTTGGCAGGTCTAGTTCTGCAGAGAGTTCTGTTGAACTTTGAGTGGCCGGGTGTTGTGTAACCTTGTTCCATGGGAACCGTCTCATTAAAATAATATGGAATAGAATGCGCGTAATCGTCATAACGAGTGGGACCGCAGCCTACTTCAATGTATTGAAACAGGTTAAACACTTCCACTGTCCTGTGAAGGTGGGACGATCGAGGCCTTTGATACTGTAAGGGAGACAAAGGGTGGGAAAAACCTTTAATCCAATCCACCTCTGCCTCTTCGTTAATGATTCTTTATCAAACGTTTACAATGCACTGAATTTATGATGGCCTCTTCAATATTTAAAGATGGCAAACCGATTACAGATTTATTAGGTGTCGGCCGCAAACATGTCGAAATATTGGGATGTTGCCAACGTTTCCAATAAAGTCAGGATTGACACGTTATTGGAGCGTGATGGACCGCAGAGCGCTGAGATATGAAGAACAGGTCCAGAGCGGTTCAGCTTCAGCCTGAATCGGACTGAGCCCCACACTCATCCACACACACCCTGCCATGGGGTTAGCATACCCTCCGGCATCAAGTCCTTTCGTGGCGACATAATGGCTGGTTCAGACTACACGATTCTCAGATATTCCTCCACGATTTAACGTGTCACACTATACGATCACAGAGCCAGGAAATCGGGCCTTGTCTCGTCGGAAGACTGGCCACACTACAAGATTCAAGGGTGCGATGCAAAGACGGATTAACATGACCACGGGCCCTGGACACGAACCAGCCGCGGACCCCTACCAACACGCAAATACACACACACACACTCTCATATTATAACTCAAGCAATCCACAATCACACACATTGTAATGCAGTGCGCAGCCAGGAGAGAGGGAGAGAGAGAGAGAGAGAGTATCCGACCCCGCGGCTGCGGGCATGCATAGTGCCAACATGGAATCTGTCAGGTTAATATAATTTAACTAATTTCGTTAGTTTAAAATATAAAGAATTCCGCATCGTCAGCTTGTTCTCGTTTTTTGTTAAAATTTTTTGTGATGGACGGTATTTGTTGTATATGGAAGCCCGTTTCCGCCACGTAAAAGAAAAAAAAATGCAGGTCACAACTCATTATTTTGAGATAGTATCTCATTATTTTGAGATAGTATCTCGTTATTTTGAGATAGTATCTCGTTATTTTGAGATAGTATCTCGTTATTTTGAGATAGTATCTCGTTATTTTGAGATACTATCTCGTTATTTTGAGATACTATCTCATTATAATGAAATAACTTCTCAACAGGACCAGACCAGTCATTGTAGCCTAATTGTAGCTTATCCATAGGTGCTACATATAGCCTATTATTACAGTAGATTAGCTGGAGATGATGAACTCGATTATTAAAGATTATTTCAGACGGAGGTATACAAATGCTGAAATTTTGGCTCGATTATCTATGGAGCACAACATAAACATTAGTTAAAGAACTCTAGAAAGAGTGCTTCATAGAAATCAGCCGTACACCACCAGCGTTCAATACGTTGGTTCCCCGTGCTTGGACCTAGAGTGACACAGTCTGGGGAAATGCCGTTTTCACTGCCGTGAATAAAACTTTGCATTGCGGCAATGTGTGTGTTCTCCGTCCCGCGATCCAATCTCACTTTCAATGGGCGACCATGCTGCATCACTGAATCAATGAAATACCCCGCTATAAGACATAGGTCGCTGTTAGTTGAGTGGGTGTTTAGCCAGATCATCTTTGGCGAGAACCCATCAATGCAACCACTGATGCATATCCCATACGGCTTCAATTTGTCATATCCATCTATGTGCCACACATAATTCGGGCCACGACTGACATAGACTATACGTCTCAGACGGTGCAGTGCACGGAGATCCACGCCACCACCATCCATATGACGCAGCAAGAGACGAACAGTCTCTCTGTCCGTGATGATCCCTGCCATCCAACACTTCTGTTGCATCCACCTGTAGCCATGTTGTTGGCCAGAGGACTGTAATTGGCGAAGTATGAAATCGGCTACTTCTCCGATGTCCGCCTTATTGCGTCTTCGCCACAGCAGATTCCTATGAAGCACTCTTTCTAGAGTTCTTTAACTAATGTTTATGTTGTGCTCCATAGATAATCGAGCCAAAATTTCAGCATTTGTATACCTCCGTCTGAAATAATCTTTAATAATCGAGTTCATCATCTCCAGCTAATCTACTGTAATAATAGGCTATATGTGGCACCTATGGATAAACTACAATTAGGCTACAATGACTGGTCTGGTCCTGTTGAGAAGTTATCTCATTATAATGAGATAGTATCTCAAAATAATGAGATACTATCTCAAAATAACGAGATACTATCTCAAAATAATGAGATACTTAACCTGCATTTTTTTTCTTTTACGTGGCGGAAACGGGCTTCCATAGTTGTAGGCCTACCAGGGCAGTATCTTTAGTGTCTTTTTCTTTTTTTCGTTTACGCTTTGCCGACCTGCTTAGCACACGTTTCTCCATTTTCCCTCTGAAATTGACTGTTGACCAAGCACTACGACATTGACGTCACGTCATTTTTTTTTTTAAATGTGATGTATTCATTTTGTAAATCAAAAACATTAAAGTCCCTTCATGACCAAAGTCTTGGCCATTAAAAAAAATAATAATAAAAAAATAAAAGATCTATATATATATATATATATCAAGGGCCCCCCCATTGGCCCTGGACATGTGCCCACATTGCCCATGCGGTAATCCATCATTGGTGCAATGCTCTCTACTTGTATCATTCACGTTTGCAAGATATTTTGAAAATCTAAGGTTTAGAACTGACATAAATGTTTTTTAAATTTTTGTCATAAAGGTCCCAGTAGTTTTTATATCTGCTCAATGCAGCAACTTCTCACAGTAGTTGCGCGTGACATGAGAGATACAAAGTACCCGCAACAACGTAGCTTAGCAACAGAGCGTAAACAATGGATCCCGAGTACCTAGCATTAGGCACTATGCTGGCGGTTTGAGGTTTATGATAGGTATGCTATTAGCACGTCAACAGCTGTTGGCTCCAAACGTACCAGGTAGGTCAAGGGCGTCGGCTATTTCTCACCAGGCTGTATCCCTGCTTTTATTAAGAAGGCGACTTTTGTTGTGGCTTTTTTTGTGCAAGCGTATGCAGCTTCTTCTTCTCTGGTTGCAAGTCGCAACTAAAAATAAGTAGAAGAAGAACCCCGTCCACGATCCAAGAAATGGCCAAGAACTGAGCTCACAGGAGACTTTAGCGCTGACGTGAATGGCTGTTATTCCATCAGCTCATGCTAAAAAAAGAAAGATTGATACAGAGTGCCGAGTTTTTAACCAAACATGGACTTCGAAATATTTTTTCACTGAAGTCAAAGGTAAAGCCGTGTGCTTAGTTGGTCGCTGTGTTAAAGGATTATAATTTGAATCGCCACTACAATACTAAACACGCAGAGAAATATGGCAACTTGACTGATGCAGATCGGGCACGGACATCTGAAGCTTTGCTAGCTAAACTGCAAAAGCAACAAGGCTGTTTTACCAAGCATTGCACATCCAGGGATGCAGCAGCAAAGACCAGCTTTATGATATCCCAAAAAATCGCCCAAAAAAGTAAGCCATTTTCTGAAGGGGAAAGATTGTTTGGTGGACTCTGCTGCGCTAATATGCCCAGAGAAAGGTAGGTCGATCCAAAAAGCATCGACCTACCTTTCTCTGGTGAAATGTGAACAAACATTTTTAGTGATGAAGTTTAACAAATTAGGATCCAGATCTTCTCTCACTGATGATCACCTGTCAGCTGTCCTGCGCATATCCACCTCAAACATTTAACCTCACTTCAGTGCACTTGTTCAAGCCAAGCACTAGATTTCTCTCACTGAAGAAAAAAGGAACTGAGAAACAGCTTATTGAGTAGTAAAACTAAAAACAAAAAGATAATAACACTTTGTATAAAGTTAATTTATTGCTGTTCTGAAAAACAAATGGCAAATACATGCACATTGTTTAAAATTGCTTTGAGAATACTGTTCAAATAGTGACATGTTGCCATTTTGAACGATGTCTGCTTCAGTTTTTCATCTGAAGAAAACATGTGGAAAAAAAGCTAATTCTGTAATTACACTGCAAATGAAATAGTAATAGCACTTTATAAAGTTCATTCAATGCTGTTCTTTGAAAAATGGTAAAAACATGCTCATTTTTTCACAATTGCTTTTGTGGATGTTAGTCACAGATAAGCTGTTACCAGTCACAGCTTATCAAATACCCTACATTTTACTGCTTTTTTTTTTTTACAATGTTAGGTTTTGTATGAGGCCGCTTTGTGAACTAAAGCTCTTCGCTGTTCTGGACGCGAATGATCTACGTCACCATCCGCACTTGGAACTCCGGTACAGACATGGCGATTAGCCATTAAAGACATTAGCCTTAGAGTGGCTTCGAAAAGGCCCTTAAAGAACGGGACTCGAGATTGGAGTCCAGAGTAGAACGTTCCCAAGCTGGCTTCCGGAGGCCGACAGGAACATAGGATATTAGACCTGTTTTTAGTCAATAATGCTATTATTTTAGTAAAAGTGACAAAATTACATGGTTTACTGCGTTTAGGGTCATAGAAGACATATTTACATGATTAAAACGTAAAAATATCGTAATATTAACAAGGCTCTCCTAAGTACCGCTGGGGGTGTAGTAAATATGCTCATGTTAAAATGACAGCATGTCTGCAGAATAGATGCTGAAACAGATGTTGTGTGCTACCATTGGGAATCAGAATGATACGATATTGGCCTTTTGGCTTTTATATATTTATATATAATATATTTATATTTATTGATGGAACGAATTGATGGAATGATGGATTGAATTAACTTGTTTTTGTATTAATGTTTAATGATAATGTGTGTGTGTGTGTGTGTGTGTGTGTGTGTGTGTGTGTGTGTGTGTGTGTGTGTGTGTGTGTGTGTGTGTGTGTGTGTGTGTATGTGTGTGTGTGCTTGATTGTGTGTGTGCGTGCGTGCGTGCGTGTGTGTGAGTGTGTAAGTGTGTGAGTGTGACACACACACTCCGTTGAATCCTTGATCATCCTTGCAAAATGACATATGTCAGAACACATTTTCAGGGGATTTACCCAGAGTAAAATGTTACGTAATTCAAAACACAGACAAACCATTCACACCCACCCACACTCCCACATCCACCCCCACACACACCCTAACAGACACACACACGCACACGCACGCACACGCACTAACGCTGCGGATGGGATGATAACAGAGATGCTAATGTGTGCTAATGACATTGTTATCTCCTGAGGAGTGTAAATGAAGCAAGAGATTAGCACCAAGGCAAAAGGGAGCGAGGTGTCTGTCTGTGTGTGTGTGTGTGTGTCACACATCTGTGCGATCACTGTATCTTTATGACAGAGGTGCAACTGGATCAGGGAGACGTGTGTGTGTGTGTGTGCACGCATGTGTGCACACGTGTGGGAGAGGAAATGAGAGAGAGAGAGGAGGGGTGCTCATCTACTTACCACCCACTGAGCGCCCCAAAGGAAGGAGAAGACAGATAAAGTGTTTATATAACACACACTGTCTCTCCTACACACACAAACACACGCACGCCCACACACACACGCGCGCAAAGACGCTCACACATTCTCTCGTTCTCTCTCTCTCACACACACAAGCACACTCTCTCTCTCTCACTATCAGAAACACACACACACACACACACACACTGACGCACACACACACACACACACGCGCACACACACGCTCACACACTGTCTCGCTCTCTCACACACGCACGCACGCACACACACACGCTCTCTCTCTCTCTTCACATGTATACACACAAACACTATCTCTCACACACACATAACACACAGACAAAGACACACACACACACACACACACACACACACACACACACACACACACACACACACACACACACACACACACACACACACACATCACACACATACACACACACACACACACATACACAGAAACACAAACTCTCTCTCTCTTTATCCCAAAAACACAGGCACACACACTCTTTCTCCCTCTTCACATAAAATGTGACACACACAAACACAGAAACTCCAAGATAAGTTGATGGTAGCATTTAAGGGAAACGCTATGCGTCATACATGATGTATTTTACAGCTTTATATATCTCCAGGAAGAGGTATAGTGTCATACAATGAAACACACACACACACACACACACACACACACACACACACCCACACACACACACACACACACACACACACACACACACACACACACACACACACACACACAAATTGAGATGCCAGCACACATTGCACATGCTATATTGGCCGTGCTTTCACAGGCTTGCATCATACACACCCACACATGCACGTGCCAGCACTTCTTCAAATGTTAAATAAGAAATTTCTTTGTGACATTGCCTTTGTTTCATCCTCAGTCAGTGCCACTGTAGTCTGGATGTAGAAAGCATCCTCTTTGTGGCAGTGACCCCAATTTTAGGTCTGGAAATTCTTGCGATTCAAACTTCCACTCGCATTGTTGTAACCCCTGTAGACATTCACTCATAATATCAAGTTCACAGTGGTTGTATTTTCATCATTTGCAACGAATCACATGCAAAGGCTTGGAAACAATCCACTATAATGGCGTGCCAATGGGTACGCTTCGGACCCAGCACGCCTAGGCCCAGTAGGGCCTAAAAAAAAAAAAAGTTTGGTTCCTGTTGGTTGTCAGTTGAGGTCATGGGTAGGTAGGGAATTTATTTTATTTTTTTATTTTATTTTTTCCAGCGGCAGCGAATGATAGGTAGGTTGTTTCATTTAAAAACGAGAAAATTCGCTCATCCTTGTACAGAATAAAGAGGTGCGGTAACAAAACGTAATTATAGTTTGCATCAAAAAATTATTATTATTATTATTATTATTTTTTTTTATAAAGCTCATAAAATAATTTGGGTCGCACATTAATTGACAGGGTCGGTCGGAAACCGGAACCAAACAAAAATTTTTTTTAGGCCTAGTGAGGCTGCGGCATAGACGAGCTCAGTTACGGCTTGCGTTTCCCCCGCCGACAGTACCCTTATCCTAGGGCGGGCTTTAAGCCGTATGGCGATAGGACGGCAAACTTTTGCGCGCCATTTTCTTCAATAAACAAAGCTTTAGCTGTTGTCCAGAAATACCTTGCGGGCAATGTGTTTGTTTGTTCTTATTCCCCTGTCGCACGGACACACGATTCTGTCGACCTATCAACGGACGGCGTGGGTAGCTCGAACTTGCCGGTACCCTTTCAGGCGTCACAGTACCCCAACGGAGGAGTACAGCGAGACGAGTATGGCTCAATACGGCTCAATCCGGGTCACGCTGACTTTTGGCGGTGGAAAACGCGATTCGTGCCGCACCTTTGCGAACTGGACCGATCCGCACCCTCCGGTGGAAACGCGCCATAACCTACTTGAAGAAACTATAGCCGGTTTGTCGCCACTATAGCCTTGTTGTAGCTACCACTACAGCCTGGTTGTAGCTACCACAATAGCCTAGCCTGGTTGAAGCTACAACTCTAGCCTGGTTGTACCTACCACTAAAGCCTGGTTGTACCTACCACTACAGCCTGGTTGTACCTACCACTATAGCCTGGTTGTACCTACCACTATAGCCTGGTTGTACCTACAACTACAGCCTGGTTGTACCTACCACTATAGCCTGGTTGTAGCTTACAGTGTAGCTTGGTTGTAGCTAACAGAATAGCCTGGTTGTACCTAACAGTATAGCCTGGTTGTAGCTACCACTATAGTCTGGTTGTAGCTAACAGTATAGCCTGGTTGTAGCTAACAGTGTAGCCTGGTTTTAGCTACCACTATAGCCTGGTTGTAGCTAACAGTATAGCCTGGTTATAGCTAACAGTATAGCCTGGTTGTAGCTAACAGTATAGCCTGGTTGTAGCTACCACTATAGCCTGGTTGTAGCTAACAGTATAACCTGGTTGTAGCTACCACTATAGCCTGGTTGTAGCTGCCACTATATTTTTCTACTACGGCTAGACTTGTCCGGAGAACTTTTCACCTCCTGTCCTCGCCTTGCCCTGCAATAAGTTACACTGCCCCCCCCCCCCCCCCCCCGCCCGCCCGCCCACACACACACACACACACACACACACACACACACACACACACACACACACAGACACACAGACACACAGACACACACAGACAAATACACGGAACCGAAGCCACACACGCATACACTTGCTGCTTAGGGAAAAATTTCTGTCACCCGGTCCTCAGTTCCCTATATTCTTCCCGTCATCTCCCACTTTCTCTTTCCTTTTTTCACTCTCTCTATTATTTATGGCCCATTCCTGCTCTGCATCGGGGGCTTTGGTTGAGAGAGTGCTTGCTGGGGGGGAGGGAGGGGGGGATCAAGGGGGGTTCGAGGGGGGGGAGGGGGGGGCGATGGCTGGCTTGCACGTTTTCAAACAGACTGAAATATTCATGCGTGTGTGCCTGTGTCTCAGTGGGAGAGAGCGACTTCACGTGTACCTCTTCTATATAAAGCCCTGACACAGAGAAGCAGGCAGAGATCTGGCAGTAGAAACATGCTGCTCGTGTGGATGAAAAAATATATGTGATGTATGAAGTATGTGTGTGTGTGTGTGTGTGTGTGTGTGCGCGTGTGAGCGTGTGCATGTACATTTGTGTGTCTGTGAATGTTTATGTCCCCGAGAGTTTTTGTGCTTTTGTGCGAGTAAATTGGTTTATGTGTGTGCGTGCATGCGTGCGCATGTGTTGGTGTGTGTGTGTTAGTGTGTGTGGGCCGATGTGTTTACAAGCCATGCATAAAGCAGCCTAAAATATTCTGTTGTAGTCCTCACAAAAAAACGACTCTCTACATACATACATCAATTACCCATGAATCAGTGCTGCATGCACTCACTCGACCCAAAAACCCAGAGCGGGGTTAGAAGAGGAACGCTCTCCGCGGTGGTCTGCTTAATGATCACATCTAAAACTGGCTTTACTCTGCTTGGGCGCATTCAGTGAAAATGCCTAGCCCATCACAAAATCTGGAGGCTATCAGGCTGACCCACCTCAAAGCCGTCGCCAAATGGAAATTGAACGGAGGAGGCAGCGTAAGGGGGGGGAGAACGCTTAATGACTTTTTTTGATAAAGTGTATTCTGAGCCTGTTATATCTGCGGTGCTCTGTGCCTCTGGAAGGGGTTTGAGGCCAGGGCCAACCGTTGCAGACCGCTAAGAAGTTGCTTGCTTGGCAGTTGTAGGTAAGTGTGGTGATGTTAAAGACGTTACACAAGCAGGGAGAGAAGGTTCTGGGTTCTCACCGCTGCGTCGGGGTCCTTGTGTATGTGTGGCCCGTGTGTTCCCCATCGTGTTTTGTGTGTGTGTTACCTTACATCCCGTTTCTGAAGGGGTGCATGCTGGGATATGAACCTAGCCTTGGTGAGCACTCTCTGTATGCACACACGAACATGTTTCTATGTACACACACATCAATGTGCCTTGAAATGAACGTGCGTGTGTGTGTTGGAACACATGTGAATGTTTTAATGTGTGTACATGTACTTTGTCCCTCCGAGTCTGATCGCCCCCCTCCCCCCACCCCCTCTCTCTATCTCTATTTTTAGCGCACCTCCATCTGCATCATTCAGGCTTCTAGCGCACATGGACATAAACGGCCGTGCGCAAAAAACGCGGCTGCCATCGGTTTTCTCAGCCTGCCTCTCAATGTAATTTCCACCGTCAGTTTCCCCTCTGTCCTCTACCTCCCCACCCCCCCCTCTCTCTCTTCCTGTCTATCCCCCCTCCCCCCACCCACCATCCCCCCAAAGCTGTGTTGCCTGGAGGCAGCGGCAGCCGTACATGTGTAGCCATGGTTGCTATGTGGCTGCCATGACAACCGTCCTGGATTCCACATGGCGCTCACATATCTAGCGGAAGGGAGAGTGTGAGTGTGTGTGCATGTGTGTATATGGGTTTGTGTGTGTCTGTGTGTGTGTGTTTGTGTGTTTGTGCGTTTATGTAGGTCTGTGTGTGTGTGTGTTTGTAGGTCTGTGCGTGTGTGTGTGTGTGTGTTTGTGTGTGTGTGTGTGTGTGTGTGTGTGTGTGTGTGAGCGTCCGGCCGTCCCAATGGTTCTCACGTCTCTTAAGGGAAAGGAACTCTGCCTTTGGTGGTGGATCAGGAATTTGCATGGGACTGAATTCCATACGTTTATCCCCATTGACTTTGTTGGGTGCGTGTATACATTATACGTGCATCACACATTTCTGCCAACAAATTACCATACCATATGAATACGACTAAGCAGGAATCTCCCACTCTCTTTAGCAAAGAATATTTTTACATATATCATCTGTTATGTTTGACAATGGCAATGCATTGACATTCCATGACACATGCCAGATGTCTTCTATGAGGACGACATGAAATGAACAACAGCATGTTGTCTGTCACTCGTGCATGCTCCAACGGCATCAGAATAGATCAAATCTCATTTTTTCTCTTTTTCCCTGCAATGCATATATCCTATTCATCTTGTGTCTACCTTGGATCAGAGGTCAGGTACGCTCCCTGTCTCACTTCACGTTCCCACGGAATCTAGCAGAACAGAACAGAACACAATGGGACGGAACAGAGAGAACAGCGAGGGGAGGAGAAAAGACAAGAGGAACGAACAGAAGAGGACAGAACATGACACAGGAGGGGGGAGGAGGGAGGGGGGAGGAGGAAGGGAAGAGGAGGGAGGGAAGAGGAGAAAAGACAAGAGAAGGAGAGAGAACAGAGAGTATAGATGAGAACAGAACATAACAGAGGAGGGGAGAGGTGAGAGAACAGTAAGGGAGGGAAGAGAAGAACAGACAAGAGCAATAAAGAGAAAATAATAGATGACCACAGAATATAAGAGAGCCGGGGAGAGAGGGGAGGGGAGAGGGGAGGAACACAACACAGCACACAGCGACGGTGGAACAGAGGCCAACATTGAGGAGACACTGGTCATACGTCCGTCATACAGGCCAAGCGGTTCAGCAACAAGGGATCCACTGTGTCGTCCGGCGCTGCTTTACTGTAATCTGTGTTCGCTCCGGAGCTGCCAGGCACTTTGTGTGCCAGCCTGTTCCCATGCACTCCTCAGCCCCTCTGCCCCGCTGCCCACCGCACAGCCCTGACACTGGTGTGGGTGTGTGAGTGTGTGTGTGTGTGTGTGTGTGTGTGTGTGTGGGTGTGTGTGTGTGTGTGTGTGTTTTTGTGTGTGTGAGTGTGCGTGTGTGCGATATGTGTGTGAGTGTTTTTGAGTTTGAAAAGCTTTTTTGTGTGTGAATGTGTGTGTGTGTTTGTGGGGGTGTTTCGGGTGGGTGTTCTGGGGTGTCTGCAGTGTGTGTTGTGTATATGTGTGTGTGTGTGTGTGTATGTGTGTGTGCATATGTGTGTGTTTGTATGTGTTGTGTGAATGTGTGTGTGTGCGCGTGTGTGCTATGTGTGTGAGTTTTTGAGCATGAAATGCTTTGTTGTGTGTGAATGTGTGTGTGTGTATGTGTGTTCTGGGATGTGTCTTGGATCGGGGTCAGTTTCATCGTAATGCAGACAAATCACACATGCACCTTCTCGTTACACATGTGTAATGATAAAAACTGTAATTCATTTATATTTAAAGTATTCTTGCGACGCTAAATGCTAACCAATGCAATTCCACAGCTCTTTGGTCCCCAGATTAATTCATACCAACCGTTTTTTTAAATATACCGCATAGAATTTTGCGAAAGGTGATCTCAAACAAGTAAAGGTATTCATGTAAGGTCTTTTAAGTCATGCATGTACGTTTGTAGACACATAACATGCAGCAAAACAACTGAATATCCCATGTATAAGCTTAGTACTACTGGTCTTGAATCATACTGCTATTAGAGGGGCATAACTACATTTGATTAAATGTCAACCCGCTCGTCATAGCTTGGTAAAAGAGTTGGATGTTTTTTGAGTAGTTTTAGTTTAGAATTGTCACTTGGTATCTAGGCTGAGGACACTCATTCTATCCCATTAGTTAAGTAGGTAAGTTATGGGTATAAAGTATTTTATATGTTCTTTCTAAGAAATGTATGTATAAAATGACCTGTTGACGTATGTAAGATTGCGCTGAATGTGGGGAATCATGAACACTATGAGCATAGTGTTTGTGTTAATGATTAACTAGTGTCACTCATCGACTGTTAAGAGCGAATGTTAATTTAACAACAGAAAAACACACTTTCACTGCAACTTTAGTCTCACAAATCAGGCTAATAATCTAAAGTCTGGTATCAGTGAGGCTCGATTCATACTTGTTTTGACCTATCATGTGGCTGGAGGCCGGGATTTGTAAGCACGTGATTGGCTATCAACAGCACAACACCTCGGCCAGCACTAGTTAACGGTTTGTCTGTCGAGGCTTCATCAACGCCACTCGTAGAATCCATTGGTGAAGGCCTCATCCACTCGCACTAACGACACACCCAGGCCGACCCAGGCAACCCGGCGTTTCCGGCCCTTGGCATTAGGGGGCGGGGCCAGGCTCTGTCCCGTCGGCCACGGGGTTTGCTCGATCCTAGCTGGACCGCTGGGTCAGAGACGCCGCGCCCCAAACAGGAACACCTCGATCCTAGTAGGACCGCTGGGTCAGAGACGCCGCGCCCCAAACAGGAACACCTCCTTCTATGTATCCTCAGGTTCTCAGGAGTTCCACTTTGTCACCTTTGTGACAAACGGGGCCCCTGGTCCCTCCCCAGGGGCCTCCCGCCCTGGGTCCCTCGGCCTGCAGCGTACCAGCTGATGGTCCCACGGTTGAACGGTTAAAAAGCCCCGGCGTAGTTGGGCTAAATCAAGACATGAACAAATTCAAATGAGCTCTTAAATGCTCTGTCTGAGCCAACCTGTTCCCCTCACCAGATGTTCCTCTGCAAATTGTAGACGAGAGTGATCGGCACACAGATGGCAGCGTGGATACCATAGATACATTCTTTTTTTTCTGCCTCCTTCCTGTGGCGTACGGACTGGGACACAGCCTCCGAATTCCACTGGCCAAGATTCAAGGACGGTTTTGGAAAACATGAATTCCTTATTTTGGTATGGCTCTGGTTGTTTTATGTGGAGAGGAGGACTTGGCAGT
Organism: Gadus morhua; assembly: GCF_902167405.1. Taxonomy (NCBI): domain Eukaryota; kingdom Metazoa; phylum Chordata; class Actinopteri; order Gadiformes; family Gadidae; genus Gadus; species Gadus morhua. Next base: position 12,602,912 of record NC_044069.1, read on the forward strand.
AATAAATAGAATGCAGGGAGAATGAAAGATGTTATTATAATCAATTGAAGAATATACTATAACACGGAAGAGAGCTTGTTGTACAAACAGAGAGAGACACACTCACCATACACATGCACGCACGCACGCACGCACACACACACACACACACACACACACACACACACACACACACACACACACACACACACACACACACACACACACACACACACACACACACACACACACACACACACACACATACACAAACAGGGTCTTGGCCGATGGAACTGATAGGCATCATGATCGAGTTACTCTAAAGAGATTCACAAGAGACCCATTTAAACATTCAGTCAGTGTACACTCAAGGAATTTGCATCGTGCCCACAATTTGTCACAGGCATTCCACAAACACACACACTCACACTCTCACGCTCACACTGTCACACACACACACACACACACACACACACACACACACACACACACACACACACACACACACACACACACACACACACACACACACACACGCGCGTTATTCATCCATCTCTTCTCTCTTTGAGCCTGGTCCTTATGATTTGGACACCTCCTCTTGGGTTCCCTCCAGCAGCCGTTCCGAGGGGGGGAACCCGACGCGGTGGCACCCAGAGAGGGCGGCTGGGTGTCTGAAGACCTCCTGGAGCCTGGGTCCTGGGTCAGGTGAGGGATCTGCATGCCCACAGCCCGGCTCATGACGCCGTATTAGGATGAGATTATGATTTCCGGGGCACATGGTTTGGCGCTGCCAGAGTGGCATAGAGCACCGGGCAGTGTTGCTTTGGTTTGTTTGTTTGTTTGTGAGGTCCGTCTGGTCCGTTCCGGCTGATCCCTCACACAGGATCTGTTGGAAACGCACATGGCATGGTTTTTTTTAAAGTATTCTGAAATGCGCTGAGCCGCTGCGAGGGTGAATTAGCCTTCTGTTGTTCAATAATCCAGGTCAATGCCACTTCTTTTCCTCTACGTCGAACGCTTCTGAAATCATCTGATCAAATGTTTTTCCCAACCTTATGGGCGGACACAGAAGGTTTGTGGTTTAACAATGGAGCCAATCGTCTGTGTGCTAATTGTTGCGGTCAGACACTTCGAGTATGTAGTCTCCGGTGTTCCTCCTGCAGGGCCCGTCACGCACACGCACGCACACGCACACACACACACACACACACACACACACACACACACACACACACACACACACACACACACACACACACACACACACACACACACACACACACACTCAGCGCTCTATTTTAGAACTAGAACATCAAGAGCCAAACACACAAACACACACACACACACACTCACATATGGAGACAAACACACAAACACACAAACACACACACGCACACGCACACACAGACATACACAAAACATGCACACACATGAGCACACAAGCAACATGATGTCAACTTGCAACGCTGCTCATGTAAACACCCACAAATGTACCCGGTCGTTTAATGTCATTGGCTAATCGTGTAAAATGCTAATTATATGTAGCTTCACGCTAGATGACAAGATCTGCCCCCAATGCCCCCTTCCTCAGAGACACTCCTCAATGGAGCGTCTGTGAGCACTAATCACAATTCAAAGAGTTTGGGGAAGCGGGGTCGCTATCGGAAAATTTTCAAGGATGCGTTTGGGAGGAGTCTTTCTCCAACTCGTTCTGGTGACAACAAATATGTGTGTTTGTTGTCCGAAGTGCTCTCAGAAGGTGATAGGGGGCCGTATGGGTAAAGGAGCCCGGAGGGGAAGCCCTTCAAGCGAAATGGCCGGCGGATCTGTGGACCATCTGTGAACAAAATCCTTCCCAAGGAACCAGCATGGTTAGTGTGTTTGTATGTATGTGTGTGTATGTGTATGTGTATGTGTATGTGTATTTGTATGTGTGTGTGTGTGTGTGTGTGTGTTTGTGTGTGTTTGACTCCATACAGGATTTCGTGTGTGTTTGTGTGTGTGGCTCTAGATGTTCTAGTTCTAAAATAGAACGGTGAGTGTGTTTGTGTGTGTGTGTGTCTTTCTAAGTGAGTGTGTTTGTGTGTGCGTTTGTGTGTGCGTCTCTATATGTCAGAGTGAGCATGTGTGTGAGAATATGCGTGCTTCTATAGGTGATTATGTGTGTGTCTGCGTCTCTATACGTGTGTGCGTTTGAGCATGTGTGCATGAAAGTGTTTGTGTGTGTCTCTAGAGGTGGGTGTTTGTTGGATGGTTGACATTCCGTGCGTGAATATGTTCCCCTTCACTTTGTCAGGTTTGAATATCGACACTGTGAACATCAACACATTGTCCACCGCAGCCACCACCAGGGAAACCTTTAAACACTGCTGTGACACATCAGCAGAGCAGGATCACCTGTGGCCTCAAACCTCTTGCTCCTCGTTTCAGCCTCTTAAGCTAGAGCCAAGGCTGTGTGATCCCCGGCCCCCACGGAAACATGCTCTTTGGTAAAACGAATGTAAATGATGTTGTTTCTGCTGCAACCCACTCCTTCCTTTTTCCGAACGAGGGTCACATGATCAGCAACAAACAAGAACAGTATTACATCCATCTGGTCTCTTCTGCCGAGACCTACAGCACAGCAACACGGACTACAGTGTGTGTGTGTGTGTGTGTGTGTGTGTGTGTGTGTGTGTGTGTGTGTGTGTGTGTGTGTGTGTGTGTGTGTGTGTGTGTGTGTGTGTGTGTGTTTAGTTGTAGGTTAGGGTTGACAACAGCTGCTGGAATGAGAGAAAGAAAGAACAAACAAACAAACAAACAAACAAACAAAGTGGAAAAGAAAGAAAGCTGCTTATTTAGTAAATAAAAACAGTTTATTTAAGACTATTATGTTATTATTAAGATGATTATTTCAAAACGTAAAGTGGACTGCTGTAGAACTCAGAAGGAGATGAGGATGAGGAGGAAGAGAAGGAGGACGATGATGATGGTTTTTGGCTGACTACGTGAACTCAGTACAACGGCACAATCCTGAGCGCCATTCTCACACACACACACACACACACACACACACACACACTTGCGCACAAACACACACACACACACACACACACATGTGCAAACGCATACACACACACAGACCAAAAAGACGTCCAGGTCGTCCGTTGCCTGCATGAATGGAGATGCATCCTGAGTGACGGAGCTCAGACTCCATTTGGATCGCACATCAATCAGCCAAATACAATGCAATGAGTGTGTAATAGATGGGGGGGGGGGGGGGGGAGAGAGAGAGGGGAGAGAGAGAGAGGGGAGAGAGAGAGAGAGAGAGAGAGAGAGAGAGAGAGAGAGAGAGAGAGAGAGAGAGAGAGAGAGAAAAAAAACAGAGAGCAAGAGAGTAAGAGCAAGAGAGGGAGAGGGGGAGAGAGAGCACGGGATAGAGTGGTCGTCTGAGAGCTCTCGAGGGCTCAACGGGAAACGAAAAAAAACTGGGTCAGGCGGAGGAGCGTAGAGAGAGAGAGAGTGAGAGAGAGAGATCCAGTCCCAGTCGCCATGGCAACCGTGGTCGTTGACACAGCCGTTCTCTCTCCATCTGTGGGCTCAGACGCAAGACGTGATCAAAAGAGTTCACCAGAGCATATTGTCTTGCAAGATAAGAGATGGCACATTTGTATTTTTTTTCTGTGTGTGTGGTTGTGTTATTTTTGTTTATTCAGGTGATGCATTTGTGCCATTGTCCAGCCTCATTTTGTGGATACGTTGTTCCCTTTCACTGATCTCATAGGACCATTTGTTTGCAGCGCAATTTGATACACATGCAGACAACCCGTAAAAGCACATATAACAGCATAATACACATACCTTACTTTACTAACCCTCTTCAATTTAATCATAGAACTGCATGTAATATCATTGTTTCATATTCTTGTAGTATTTCATATAAGATATTTTATAAGATATAAGATACTGTTTTCTATTTTAGAGATAGATATTTTATATATAATGGTAGTATTGTATACATTGTGTAATGTTCTAGACATTATTGCACTATTTTATGCATGTCAGATTTGATCCTGGAGATATTATTTTTCTGTTTCATATATTGTATATATATTTTATATTCCCATAGTATTTGATATACTCTGGTAGAATTGGTTCTATTCTTTCAGAATCTTAAATATTCTTGCACATTCTTGTACATCCCTCTTATTCCCTGTTTTAATGTCAAGCTACTGATAGTATCGCACACACTAAAGGGCACAGGGTTCATGTGTGACCGCGTCACCACGTAGACGTTTTGTCTGGTTTCGTAGAGGTTTTCTTGGGATTGCTTGAGTTTCCCCCTCGGAGTATCTGAAAAGCAACATGAAAGTCTGTTGCTTTCAGGACCATAACGTTGTTGCTATGCATTCAGGCCTGTAACTGCTGCTGTCTGTTTAACGCACGCACGCACACACACACACAGACACACAGACACACTTACATGCACCCAAGGACACACTCACACACACACACACACACACACACGCGCACACACACACACACACACACGCACACACACACGCACGCACATACTTACACGCACCCAAGGACACACACACACACACACACACACACACACACACACACACACACACAGACACAGACACATACACACACTTACACGCACCCAAGGACACACACACACACACACACACACAAATACAGACACGCACACAGCACACACAAACACATCCAAGCACACGCACACACACACACACACACACACAGACACAGACACAGACACAGACACAGACACACACACATAATCAGATAGGTCTCCGGGGCCCTCAGGAGCCACTGGCCCCAGAGCATGCCTATCATTTAATTGATCTGCAACTGGGGAAGACTTCGCTGGTCATATGCACTCACACACAACCCCCCGCCCCCCCAACCACCCAAAACACAGACACTAACACGCCCTCACATACTCTCTCTCTCTCTCCCTCACAAATACAGAGTCATTCATAGAGGATTACACTTAAAATGTTTGTCTCGTTACAGACAGAAGGGTGTGCACTGACAACATCATCAGCAGAGAGAGAGAGAGGGGGGAGAGAGAGAGAGGGAGAGAGGGGAGAGAGAGGGGAGAGAGGGGAGAGAGGGGAGAGAGGGAGAGAGAGAGAGAGAGAGAGAGAGAGAGAGAGAGAGAGAGAGAGAGAGAGAGAGAGAGAGAGAGAGAGAGAGAGAGAGAGAGAGAGAGAGGGGAGAGTGAGAGAGGGGAGAGAGGGGAGAGTGAGAGAGAGAGGGGGGAGAGAGAGAGAGGGGAGAGAGAGGAGAGGAGAGAGAGAGAAGAGAGAGAGAGAGAGAGAGAGAGGGGAGAGAGGGGAGAGAGGAGAGAGAGAGAGAGAGAGAGGGGGGGGGGAGACAGCCACCTCCTGGTCATTGCGGCTAGGCAAGGCTTGGATTGGTGTGTATGTGTGTGTGTGTTTGTGTGTGTGTACGAGAGTGATATGCAGGTCACTGACCATATAGAAGAGGGTAAATCTGGCTCGAATTGATTGAAACTGGTGCTTAAATCCAGGGTGTCCCACTGTGTGAGATTAGTGTGAGAGAGAGAGAGAGAGAGAGAGAGAGAGAGAGAGAGAGAGAGAGAGAGAGAGAGAGAGAGAGAGAGAGAGAGAGAGAGATAATGAGAGAAAATGAGGGAGAGAGCGAGGGAGAGTGAGTAAAGGAAAGTAACAGGTGCCATAGAGAAAAAGTAATTGCCAATAGCCTGGCTGTCAAAAACAGTGTCCATGGCGATTGCGAAGACAAGAGAGAAAATCTACAGAGGGAGGAACCAGAAACAGGCAATGACAGGGATAGAGAAAGAGAGAGAGCGTGACGTGTTTAGTAATTTGGCTTTACAGGAAAGAGAAGTGACCACATTTTTCTTGGTTTCCTTATTTCATTCTTTTACTACATTTTGTTGATACCATTGCTGGTTGTTAATACAGCACAACACTTCCTAGTGTAATCTGTGTTGGCTTAGCAAACGGTATCAACCTAGCTCCAGGCCGACGTTCACAGACACCTTTTGCCTTTCCTCGTCAGTAAAAGAAGAGGCATGGAACACAGCAGAAAGTCCACAACAAAATGTGTTAATTACAGCTAAGACATTCTGGTTGCAGAATGTCTTAGCATTCATAGCATTCATTCTGGGAGAAGTTACACCAGAGATCTTTACAGGTAGTAGCTGATTAATGGACCTCCTTAACAAATAATGAGCAAAACACTGCAGCCTTTGGCCCGATGTGTGGAAACACATTCTCTCACAACATGCCTTTCTGAATAACTGTCGTAAAGTGTTAAGGAGTACAACAGATATCAGCCACAGAGTCTGATTCATGATAAGCTTAAGTTGCTTGACCTGTCCTGAATCTCAAAGTTCCCAGAGAAAGTACCGCATCTCTCAATCACAAATACAAATCAGACACACTTATCATGGGAGTGCGACCCGCTTGAACTTAATTAAGACGCGTCCACTTCCTCCAGGAACTTGTCACCATGTGTGTGTTTGTCTCCCAACAGTATGATGTGTCAGCACCACCGGCCTGCTACACGAACACTCTGAGCCATTGCTGCAGTGATATCCACCACTGGACTCAGCGGCCCAGGAGGCAGGGAGGGACGTAGACGGGAGGAGGGCGGCCGCAATCAAGGAAGTCAGCCGGATGAGCTGGTGTTAAACAACTATTTCATTTTCAGAGGGGTCAAGCACTCCTACTGAAACTGTGTGTGTGTGTGTGTGTGTGTGTGTGTGTGTGTGTGTGTGTGTGTGTGTGTGTGTGTGTGTGTGTGTGTGTGTGTGTGTGTGTGTGTGTGTGTGTGTGTGTGTTTGTATTTTTGCTATTCACAGGTAATATACTGGCACTGACTAAGTCAATACAGACCATTTGGTTGCTGAGGATAATGCACAGAGCATAGTGCTGTTGACACCTTGTGTGTATGTTTGTGTATGTGTTTATCCATGGCCTTGTCTATGAACGTGCTATAAGTGCCTTCAGGCGTTGCATGTATGTGTGTGTGTGTGTGTGTGTGTGTGTGTGTGTGGGTGTGGGTGTGGGTGTGTGTGTGCGTGGGCGTACAGGCGTGTGACATGCTCACTTAGACACGTGTCAACTTCTGAAACGGCAAGCTGCGACCTTAATGAACACGTTTCAGTGTCAACGTGAGGACACATGTGTTCCCTCGCAGACGCTGTGACACCACAGGCCAGGTCCTCAGACTGCATCCGGGGGTTCAGAGAAACATTTGGACAGGTGATTAAGAGGACTGGCTCATGTGCTCATCTCTGTATGGAGGCCATTAACTGTACCATGGCAAGGTTCACACACTGCACGTGCAACCACACCAACCAAGTGTCTTTTGGTTGCAAGCTCAGGAAATTCAGTGGCGATATTATGCGCAGAGACAAAATGCCTCCAGTGTCTAGTAGCTGAGGGATATCATTTGTTAGAATATTTGCGAATTTGTGTTTTTTTTTTATCATTGACATTTAGTCACGCAAGCATTTTATGGCTGGTTTAAAAACATGAATCAAAACTAAAAACGTGGTCAAGGATGTTACCAACAGGATGTCATTCATAACAGTTCAATATCAGTGAGTAACCAGATATGTGTGTCTGGACTAGGCCTGCTTTTTTTTTACCCACAATCCCTGTTACCTGTTTTCTCCACGGAGTGAAAAATTCATGCTTTTACCCAAGAGCTCAGAACGATTAAACATTCAGAGATCGTCCTCTGAAAACGGAGGCTGAACACTGCTGTGTCTATCTGGCTTTGTGTGTGTGCCTGTTTTTGTGTGTGTGTGTGTGTGTGTGTGTGTGTGTGTGTGTGTGTGTGTGTGTGTGTGTATGTGTGTTTTTTTGTGTGTGTGTGTG
>NC_044069.1:12610873-12615873 GCF_902167405.1 Gadus morhua
TCTCTCTCTCTCTCTCTCTCTCTCTCTCTCTCTCTCTCTCTCTCTCTCTCTCTCTCTCTCTCTCTCTCTCTCTCTGTCCTATATTCATACTCTAATCAGGTCCGGTCTGACTTCTTGTCTGACTCTAGTAATCTTGTCAAGACAGATGGTCCACACACAAAACTACCCCCCCCCCCCCCACACACACACATGCAAATTCACTCCTTGTAATCCAAATCATGGGCAAACTGTTTTCACAGCGTCAGTGTCTTGGCCTTCTACTGCATCACGCCAATCTCATGCTAATATACACCCACACAAACACATGCAGGTACGTACGCACGCATACACACACACACACGCACACACAGATGCACACACACACACACACAACCAGACATGCATGAACGCGCGCGCACACACACACACACACACACACACACACACACACACACACACACACACTGGACACACACACACACACACACACACACACACACACGCACACAAACACACACACACACACTGGACACACACACACACGCACGCGCACACGCACGCACACACACAATAATCACCAGGCAGACACAGCTATTGATCTGTCTTAGCCATGAGTCCTACATGGAAGGGAAGTCACGCACTCCTAACCAGCTAATCTAGTCCATCGGGATCAGCTGAGAATCCCATGTATGGCTGCTGTTTTCTTATCCCAGGATAGGGTGGAAGAACCCCCACCTCTGCCATTGGCTGGCTCTTATGTCAAAGAATACACTATCGCAGGGCTAAGGTTGAAAGTCTTGTCTGTGTGTACACTACCCGCGCATGAAAAAACACCCAAAACACTGAACTGGTTTGGGTTTAAGGTTCTGAAAACCCGCTGGGGGCTAGCACCTGACATTCATTCTTGTGCCGAATGGGATTAAGTGTGATGGTTCTTCTTCAACGTACAAGTCACTGAGTAAACACATAAAACCCTTACAAACCCGTACATGTGCGTCTTTGCTGGCTTGCTTGGGCATACCTTGTATGTGTTGCTGTGTACGTTTAATCTGCTACGTTCTCATTGTACCCTGAGAGTGCGCATGTTGTGGATTCATTAAAGAAAACACTGTGCCAGACATTTGTGACAATGTTATCCTATTCGTCTCTCCTGTATTGCGTCTCTTTTTCACGTACCACATGTACATGAGCCATACACACATCACACTCTCTCCTATCTGGAACCAGAGATAGAGACAGGAGGGAGGGACGGGGACGGGGGACGGGGCTCGATGGAGGGATGGATGGAGGCTTGGAAGGAGGAAGGGATGGTTGGAGGGAGGGAGGGAGGGAGGGATGGAAGGAGGGAGGGAGTGAGGAAGTGATGAGGGGAGGTAGGGATGGAGAGATGGGGGGAGGGAGGGATGGACTCATGGAGGGTGGATGGAGGGATGGAAAGAGGGAGAGGGAGGAAGGGCTTTTGGCCCTTATCATGAATTATGATTGGTCAGGTGGCTTCTTGCTGAGCACTGAGACAGACAGACAGGGGGAGGGGAGGGGTGGTGGGGAGGAGATGGAGTGAAAGGGTGGGAAGGAAATGAGGGGAGGAAAGGAGACGGGAAGAGAAATGAGGGAGGAGAATGGAATAAAGAGTAGAGCAACACAGAAAATCAGGAGAGATGCGAAGAGGGAAGGAACAAGAAATGCGTGTGCCTGGTGGTTATTTATAGGCCAAACATAATAGCATATGTCACACTCTTATGGAAAACCAAATAGCCCAGTTTTGACATTGGATATCGATTAGGGAAGAAGCATCTACAAATTTGAACTTTTGACGCCAGACCGAATGCGTCCTTCCATTGATTTGTAGTTTATTTTTTCATAGCCGACAACAATGTTTAAATGAGAGAAACGGAGAGGGGTGAGGGGGAGGGATAACTATGGTGGAATGCATGTGATTTAAGTCATTCATATCACGTTCCCTGAGTCTGTTGACGGCCCCCCCCCTCCCCCCACACTCCTCACACTCTCTCTCTCTCTCTCTGACACACATACGGAGCGTTCAAACGCATTGGCCTTCAGTGCTGCTTCAGTGCCAATGAAAAAGCTTTGGAAAAGCCTATGAGAGATTTAGACAGTATATGCATTTTTATCGAGTGTGTGTGTGTGTGTGTGTGTGTTTGTGCTTGCGTTTGAATGGTCAATGAATGGGCAGACATACAGAAGCATGGAGATAGGCAGCCACAGAGAGAAATGAGAGCGGGGGAAAGAGAGAGAGAGAGAGAGAGAGAGAGAGAGAGAGAGAGAGAGAGAGAGAGAGATATTCCCCTCAGTTGTGAAAGGGATGCGATGGGTGGGGGCTTTGGTAGTAGGAGACTTGGCTGGCTTCATGATGCTTGTTTCCATGGCGATGGTTCCTCTCTCTCTCTCTCTTTCTCCCACATGCAGGGTGATGGGGCTTTAATGTGTGTGTGTGTGTGTGTGTGTGTGTGTGTGTGTGTGTGTGTGTGTGTGTGTGTGTGTGTGTGTGTGTGAGTGCGTATTGGCATGTCTGTCAACCTGCATGTACTTAGCGGCCGTAAAGTGCGCCTCTGTTTTAAGCCCAGTAGACTAAAGCAGGTGATCACGTTTAGGTTATTGTCCTTTTTCACACATTTCCTTTGCAGAGCAAAGAGAAACCTCTTCCTGCATTTTGCACAAGCTGACACTCTGCAACCAAGTGGGATCCTGACAGAGAAGCTGGCCACAGGTTGTTCAAGAAGACTTGAAGCCTATGCCATCCTCTGTTATTACACCCCTCCATTTTCTCTGTATACCTCTCATCAATTCCCCCTCCCCCTCCCCAAATCTTACAAAGATCTCCAAGGGATATGGTTGAAATAATCTTGCTGTGAATGTTTTGCTTGGCATTGCTTGTTTACGGCTTTAGATCAACACAATGACGATCTCTTCTCTCTGCATATTTAATGGCAGAATAAAAATAATGTGTTTCCTGGATGATGGTGTTTCTGAATCACATACAGCTACCAAAGGACGAGACGCCATGAAAAAAAGCACTGGTTAAAACCGATGATTACATCCATCCGGTTTATTTAAGTATCTTTGATATATTATTTGACCCTGGTTACACCCGATAGTCTAAACTGGATCCTACAAACAATATCTAAATATCAACAGGGAAAAAATTATCTTGTAGTTCTCTTTATGGACGACTGTAAGTATTATTTTTAAAGCATATAGAGGCTTACGCAGGTGTAGACTTAAGCACTGTTTGGTAATATAGCCAGGAAAAATAAATTGAGTCTGCTCGCCTGGACACAAGGTTTGTATGCTATTGATATGCTATGTAGGATAAGGTGGTATGTAGAATATGTCGAAAGACATGTATCTATAAGCGGGAAGGCCTGCTTACCCATATATTAATGGTTGTGGTTGAATACTTGTATACTGGTTTGTCTGTGTGTGTGTGTGTGTGTGTGTGTGTGTGTGTGTGTGTGTGTGTGTGTGTGTGTGTGTGTGTGTGTGTGTGTGTGTGTGTGTGTGTGTGTGTGTGTATGCGAGTGAGTGAGTAGTACTATGTGCGTCTGAGAGCGACAGACAGATAGACCCTGATATCTCTGTGTAGCGTGACCGGAATGGAGAGAGGGACTGTCGCGACGGATTCACTGAGGGGAGGGGGTAGGAGCTCGGCATTCCATCATGCGGTCAACAGTGCCACCTGGTGGTAAGGTTCTCATTTTGGCAATGCAAATTGAAGCATTTACAGTACATGTATATAGACTTCGTGTATTGGCATAGGCCCACAATTCCACGATAACAATGTGTAACAGAGGACGGAGCCTTTACTGTATGTTGTGTGTGTGCGTGCGTGTATCTGTCTGTGTGTGTGTGTGTGTGTGTGTGTGTGTGTCTGTGTGTCTGTGTGTGTGTGTGTGTGTGTGTGTGTGTTTGTGTATAGAAAGGCGTTTCCTATCCGAATACGTTGTAGGCCTACCGTTTCAATTGGAAAAGACACGCGAACCCTTGGGAATATCTTATGTGAGGAAAAAAAACAACTATGGTCACATACCAACAAGACCGAATTATGGCAGTCGGAGATTGGTTTGTACGTTCAGCCCCACCGGCTTCCAAAATCAATCCATTTTCAAATGATTTAATTAAATATTCTGGGCTACCGCCAGAGGGTGCTCCAGTTACAGTCGAGACAGGAATGTGATATAAAAAATTACAACCACCGGTGAAGGAGCCACTATCTCTTTATTGGTGTCCAGTACAGAAGGCTGGTTTGATTAAACTTTATCGACCCTCCCTTTCGCTCTCCCTCCTCTTTGTACGCAAACACATTTTAATAGGTAGGTTCATAGTAGGACAATAGGAATATTAGTTATGGCCCCATTTCAATTTCATGTAAATGCTTGCAAATAGACTACATAAGAACTTTGAATAGGCGTGTTGACGCTAATGATTTGAAAGGAGAGTGAAGACTGGTAACTTTGTGAACAACAGATCATCATGATCAGAGTCATTATTGAAAAGAAGTCTCATAGTTCATTTAAAAATCTAAATCACAGCAGCCAATCAAATACCTTTGGGCCCATGAACATATTTGTAGGCTACAGTTTTACTTTTGAGCAGGCTAAAGGCTTCAATGGACATTATCGTAAATTATGTTTTAACCTATCCTTTTAATGTTAACAGATATTTGTGAATAATATAAGTAATATGATATAATATAATATATAAATATATAAATAGGGCTTGTACATTGTGATGTCACATCGCAATGAGCAACTCCATGTGGAAGTATAGGAGCATAGGAATGGTATTGGTACGAATGAGGTGTTGGTCATTATTTAGATCTAAATCGTGAAATAATTTGTCATCATGGGTTTAAGTCTAGGTCATGATAAAGCAGATACACATTAAATATCACACACACACACACACACACACACACACACACTTTATATGTTAAGGCTTGTGGGATAGAGGAAATAATTAACTGAAGATCTCCCCGAAGCAACATCCTCAGTGGTCCCTGG
>NC_044069.1:12618373-12820942 GCF_902167405.1 Gadus morhua
TCTATAGCCAATACACAATAATGGATGAAGTGCCAGATATTGAAATTGAGCCCCCATGGCCATATTTAAGCAAACTATTTGAAGTAGTGGAAAGGAAGAACGACTCGTTAATTTTTAAGTGCCTTCCTATCTAAAGTAACATAGAGGTAAATATGATATGATCATTTCAAATGATATCAGTTCCAGATATCACAAATAGAAAACATTTATTTTTCGAATGGTGTAAGTGGGGGTTCTCTTATCCTTAAATGAGTGTATAAAGAACAAAGCAAGACATTTGAATTACATTACACCAAATTACTTTTACTTTTAATACTAAAGTACATTTAAAGCCAAGTACTTTTATATTTTTAGTCAAGTCGACGTTTAAACGGAGTACCTCCACTTTTACTGGAGTAATATTTTACACTTGGTGTCTCTCAAGCACGTGGTCTGAGTACTTCGTCCACAACTTTGTGTGTGTATGTGTGTGTGTGTGCGTGCCTGCGTGCGTGTTTGTGTGTACATCTACCAAAAAGGGGTACCGATGCTGACATTTGTATTACTTTTTTCTATTTGTTTCTTCTGTGCTGGCTTTCCCTGCAGGGCTTGTGGGACACCATGCGTCTCCCATCACCAAACTCTACCACTTTGTGGATCAGAAAATGACCTGGACTGATGCTCAGCGTCACTGTAGGGAGCACTTTGATGACATGGCCACCGTAGTCAACCGGGAAGAACTCAAGCAGCTGCAAGAGTCAATGATTGGGTCTGATAATGACGATGACAGCATGTGGATCGGACTTTATGATGACATCACCAGATGGTCCAATTACAACCAAACCTACATAATGGGCCAACACTATGGCAATTGGGCACCAGGTGAACCCAACTTAGGGGCAGCCGAAGAGATTTGTACAAAGATAAATCAGAGTACAGGGCAGTGGATGGATGTTCAATGCAGCAATCCAAACCAGGTGGTCTGTATAAATGGTGGGCTGGATTTATATTTGTTACATCTCAAAGGTTGCTCTCGGTTTCAATCCCCTTCTTCTGTAAATGCCCTGGATTCTGTAAATGTCATTAAATATACCATAAGTATAGTATTTGAGTTTTAGCAGTTCTAGTAAAAGATAATTAAAGTCACAAATTGAGATCTAACATAATGAAATTATGCTATTCCGGGCACTAAATTTCTGTTTCATCGAAAAATATAGATTTAGATTTGGAGTTAATCTGACATAATATCCAATGTAACTTATCTTTGTCTCGTCCTCATTGTGTTTTAGATGAAGGAGACTACATCTATGTCCCAGACCAAATGACTTGGCACAAGGCGCTGGAATTATGCAAGTCTAATAACACTCAGTTGGCCAGTGTGAGAGACGCGTCTGAGAACACAAAACTCGTTGCAGTTCTTGAATCAGATGCATGGCTTTGGCTCCACAGAAGGCCATGGTCCCGCTGGTCTGACGGGAGAGGAGCCTCTTACTTTAATTGGAAAACAGGGGAGCCAAACAACAGTGGAAACAATGAACATTGTATTTTTTTGAGGTTTAACACAGGGCTTTATTATGATTACAATTGTGGATCATTGTTAAACGTCGCCTGCCAGCAACGGGCCAAAACCTCAACCTTCAAGTTGAAGATCAGCTCTGAAGCCAACCTGATGGATCCTGAGGTTCAACGCCAGTTTGTGGAACAGGTTGGTAGTTTCCAGAGGTGGGAGATATTTGAAACAACAAGACAACAAGTTACATTGCGTGCTGAACTGAAGTATTTTCGCAGTTGGTGACACAAACAAACATCTGTGTTTATAAACGTGATTTCACTAAAACACTACGGCAAGCGACATCACCTGATATATTTTGGGAGAGTGACCAACCAACTGATATCGATATTATGGGGTTTCTGTGCTCATATGATTTATAATATGTACAATGGGAGAAAAGGAATAGGAAGTGACTTTAGTTGAAGTCAAACACTGTTAAACAGCTACAGCTACAGAAACCATAAGCCACAGTTGGGTTAAAACATATAAAATCATGAAGAAATAACCCACGAGGACTTATTAACACATGTCTCTCTCCACCAGCTCTCCGCCAAACTGGCCAAGGAAGGCGTGACTGGCGTTAAGCTCCATTTGGTTCTGAAGGAAGGACAGGACCAGCGGCCTCAGAAATGAGGAGCTCTTTTCTGTAGTTGCATGTCTGTATATGATGGGCCCTGTTTAAACGAGAGAAATATCTAGATTCTACAACTGTTTTTTATTTTTATTGCAATTATAATAATTAATAATTTAATTAATAATTTAATTATATTTAAGAATTATAATTTTCATTGCATGGAATGTTTCAGATATTTGCATAAGACGCCCCCTTGCTATAGTGGTTGACGACCAATGAGGTAAGAGCTAAGCATGTGTCTTGACATCACTTCCCCAAGAGATCCGGTCTAGTTAACAGAGCTCTTGACAATCTAGATTGAATGTTACATACACCTGGAGGTGGTGTTGACAATCTTTGAAACCTTTGCATTGCAATTTAAAAAACTAGTTAAATAAAAGAAAGGGTGCATTATGTTAGAATTGGATAGTGTATATTGTTGATACCAGTAGGATGTTGGGAATTACATTAGTATGAAAATAAAATCTAAAATCTTCTAGTGTATATTTAAATCATTGTGCACTATAGAAGAATCAATAAAAAAATCAATATTTTGGTCCTTATGTTCTATACCGGTCAGCATAGGCGCCGGAACCTGTGAGGCCGCGGGGCCTCATATTTTTTTCATGGAAAAAAAAGAAAATAATAATTATTTTTTTTGCCTGTATTGATGAACTATTTCTTTTTTTAGAAATGTTTTGGCTAAATATTGTTACCATAGAGTGGCGAAGTCACGCCCCTTTCGGCAGAGCCCATGGGTCCTATGAGATCGAGAAATATGAATGGGTTTCAATGGAGAGAAAGTAATTATTTTCTGGTTATATGCCCCGGATTACACATGTTGTTTGTGGATTTAATTGACAATTTTTCATGGAAAGAAAACTAAAACTTCCTGAGGAAGTTTGATAATGTTCGATTTTTTTCCAAGGGGAGGATAAAAGCATCAAAATAGGTCAAAACCATTATAATTTGGGGCATGTGGAGAGCTTCAGTTATGCCGATGCATCCGAATACTTAGTAAATACTATTTCTGTTCACTGTCTACTATTTGACCGTACTACACTTGACATTGTAGTACGGTCTACAGATACGCGTAGAACGCCTCCGAACGCTTCCGAACACCGCCGAAACTCCACCAGATGATAGGAGATGACGTATCTCCCCTCAGATGCCGGCAAAAGTAATAATAATAATAATAATACATTTAATTTAGAGGCGTCTTTCAAGACACCCAAGGTCACCTTACAGAGCATATAGTCATCATAATCTCATCATAAAGAGCATAAGTACCTTGATAAGTTACCTGTTTTCCGTCTTGTCATCATTGCTATTAAATAAAAAATGTCTCTTCCTAATTACAGATTAAAGAAACATTTAATAATTGTACTTGCATTTCGATATTTCGAAATTTGCGGGAGCCGCTGTTGGTGGTGTCGGGTCAGCCATCTCTTCTTCGTTCGTTACCAGACTCCGGTTGCATTGTGGGATAGCGTAGTGACCTACCGTTACTGTGGCGGTAGCACGCATTCGGAAACGTTTTCCGTACTACACAATGCGTACTGAGCATTCGAACGCGCTATATTTGTGGCGTTCTACAAAATGCATGCTATATAGTGTGGTAGAAATTAACCTTACATTCTATGTTAAACTATGATTATTATTAGGCCTACATATCATATAGATACTTTAATAGTGGAAAACAGCTGATCACCTTTAACCTAGATGTTGTGTGCCGTGTGACACCAGTGAGTGAGTCCAGTCCATTCCCATCTGATGTGTCACACCAGTAAGAGAGTCCAGTCTACTCCCATTTTGATGTACTCTCTGAAGACAATGAACCTGCGGTTCCTCTCGTACTGAGCAGGATTACTATTGCAACAACACATCATCAGTAGGGAAAAACTAACCTGTTTCACGACGGGCTCCCCATCCTCGTTACACAGATGGACGGTGATGGTGAAAGTATTTGTTTTTTTGTTTGTTCATAAGCTATTTTCCTCTCGTACTGAGCAGGATTACTATTGCAACAACACATCATCAGTAGGGTAAAACTAACCTAATTCACACGTGTGCATCATCTCTGTTTGTATAAGGATAATATATGTTCTAAGGTCACATTGGGATCCAGAAGACATAAGAATATACTGACATCCACACAGTGTGACCCAGAAAAACATTCTATGCACATCAATATTTGATGAAAGTCCAACTTTGTATTGTGTAAAGGATTGGGGATATAAGGAGCTGTCCGGGATTCATTCGGCAGTGTGTATTCGCGAATACCATTCGGCTTTGTTGTCTCTCGTTTGCGGGTGGCAATAAACTCTCCATCTGTACTTGACCTGGACTCCCCGATTCCTCTTTGCTTATAGCTAGTTGAAGTGAATTAGATAAGTTGTTATTAGAAATCCCACCACAATAGCAGTCAAGTATGAGTTTTCGGATGCAGCGTGGGTCTTGTCCACGCCAGTCGCAGGGAGCGTGACGTCATATACGAGACATCTTTATTGTGTTTTCTCTATAGACTTTAACTGAACAATTGCACAATAAACGGTTAAACTCTTGACATGGAAAATAATCCATGTCAATAAACATATGTGTAATCCGGGGCATAGAAAGACTGGGATCAGAAGATAATTACTTTCTCTCCATTGAAAACCAGGATGGCAAAAAAAGATTTGTTTGACCGGTTGCAATGGTTATCTCCGTGTGGTTAAAGGCCGTGTTGCAGGGTTTATTTTCCAACGAATTTGTGCAATTTTCTTGTTGGTAATAAAGATATAAACTGTTGTTTATTTTATTTAATGTTGTTAGGTTTCACGAAACAGAATGTAATGTGAAAAAGTAGGTAGGCCTACTATATTAGCGATTTGCTGTTGATTCTCATTTCCCCTAGAATGCATTGCAGACGCCAAGTTGGGGAGACACGGACCAAAGCCGCATTGAGAGTCTTGAGACCCTTGAGAGTAGAGACTAATAAGAGAGTGTTCAGCAGATTATACAGATACATAGATGATTACATAGATATTATATATAGTTAGTATATGCTACACGTGAACCTCCTAAGATGGCGCAATTTGATTGGTTCACTATCTCGGGATATTGGGCAATATCCCATGATTGACATCTCAAACTCATATTGTTTTCATCGCAAAATGTCCACTTATAACTACAAATCAACCGCTAATAAAGACAAATAAATCCCGGCAAAAAGTGTTATCTTGTTTATTTTTGGAGTGTCACGTATGCTAAAACATTTAATTAACAATTATTCACCTCAGGCTCCGTGAATAGTGGGGAATAGCCCTCGACACCGAAGGTCGAGGGGGGGACTATTCCCCACTATTCATGCGGCCTTCGGCGAATAATTGTTAATTAATAGCCTAGAAAGATAGATAGCCTAGTCAAGTCTTTATTAATACTGGAGCGACCCTGGGATATTTAAAGAGTTTGTGTATTATGTGTTGCATTGTATTTCGTTGTCTGTTATGCCAGTTGTTGTATGTGCATGCATTGGAATGTTATTCTTGTCAATCAGTGTGGGGGGGGGGGGCGATCATCAGGTCAGCTGGGCCTTTGGAGAACAGAGGGGTGGGGGCTTGCACGTTGAAGGGACCGGGTTGGGGGTTGCCAGGGTAACCGGTTGTTAGTTTGGATTTTTGCTGTTGATTACGGCTTTCAGTTACCTGGTTTGTAACATTAAAGTTCCTTCAAGTACTCATGACTGGACATCGTTATGTCACCGGCGAGGTCATTACATTGGTGTCAGAAGTGAAAGCTTTTTTTAATTATTTTTTTTCTCAGCCCTGCTCGGCGAGTCGGCTGAAGTTGCTATTGCCGTTGGCTCTGTTTTTGTCGTCGCTTTTTCTCAACAACAATATTGCTCACTGCGTAGTGTCCAGTGAAGATAGAGATGGACGACTACGGCGAGGGGGCATTGGGAGTAGCTTCAGAGTCTCTGGTGAGGGGAAGAACCCAACGGGAACTGGCCACCGTCGGCGCTCGCAGCGCCGACTGCCCGTGGCCGCTGTCACGTTAAAATTGTACCGGGGGCGAAAATTGTACCGGCCTACTTCATCAGTTGTTTACATCTTGACAACCTGCCTGGCAACAGACGACGCGATCGTCTGTTGCCGGGCAGGTTGCAAAAAACATTCGGCTCATGTTTCCAAAAGACGAAGTAACATAATACAGATAACGGATCGCTAGATAAAACTTGTTTTTACTTTATATTTGTATTGTATTTAATTGTTTAATCGAATAGCAACAGACGACGCGATCCCTAACCCTTGTCAAGATGTAAACAACTGATGACGTAGGCCGGTACAATTTTCGCCCCCCGGTACAATTTTAACGTGACACCGCCACAAGTAGGGCTGGCCCGAATGCAATTTTTCAGGCTTTGAATACTCGTTGGTGTTTCCGAGCGAGTATTCGAATACTCGTTCCAGAAAAACACACCATCAAAAACATTAATCATCCCTATATACCCCCTGGAACCGATTTTGACAGTATCTGCATATTTTGTTGAAGATTTAATAGCTTTTGAACGTTAATTAGTAGGCCTAGGTAAGTCTAATGCTGCGTTTTAATATCCATCCGTATCGGAGGTCCGAGGACGTTGCCTAGCGACACGCACAAACACGCCCCTTTTCCTCGGACGGCGAACTCGCCATCTCGGTTGAACTCAGGCCCCGTCCACACGAAGCCGAAACGGGCGAAACCGTTACGGTTTCGATCTATCCGGTTTCGAAGTATCTCCGTAAAGACGAAGCCAAGCGAAACTGGATAGATCTGTAGAAACGCTGTAGTAAACATTCCAGGCCCATAAGGGGCGCTGCTTCTGGTACACAAATCCAGAAGAAGAAGAGGCGAGCATGCGCATAAAGGCTGCCCCCCGAACCACTAACAACACAAACAAACAGCTCTTCTACGATGGCGAACTAGATTCTCAATAAATAATGGCTTAGCAACCCAACAAGGGACATGATATGCTGCAGAACGATTACAAGCTTGTAGTCCGCCATCATCTTTTTTGTTGTGATTTCTGAGACTCCGCGGGCTTAAGAGCCATTGGCTAGGAGGTCGAGGGGTGGGGCGATGACGTCATGGTTTGCGGTTTCAGTCGGTTTCAGGCGTCCACACGAAACCAAAACGAAACCGGATAGATTTGAAATCACCTCCGAGGGTGGTTTCAGAAGTTTGCGGTTTCGGTCAGCGGATTCGCCGGCTTTGTGTGGACGGAAGGCCGAACCGTACAAGACCTTTGCGGTTTCGCCATGAAATCGGCTTCGTGTGGACGGGGCCTCAGTGGTGACCGAGCAAAATTCCGAGACAGAATTCAAGATGGCTGCGCCCATTGTGACTTGAAGTATCAACTATTTTCATTGTGCTTGGACCACTTTGGTGGTTTAAATGGCAATTTCAATCACTCGTATTACTGAAATACCTTACTCCGTCCGTATCTCTGCCTATGGCCTATAGCCTACTTATTTTGAAACGCCTGGTCCTCTGCCAATGCTACCGCGACAACAGCTTTCCGGGTGGCATCTATGTTTTCCTCCAACGACCGAGCGAAATAATAAAACGCTTGAAGTGTGGGCGTCTCAGATCCGAGATCCGAGTTGGTTCACAGAGAATACTCGAACGCAGCTTTGTTGTTGTTCCGTTCCAAATCAGCTGTCCTCTCTGCCATCTCAGCCCTTACCCTTAGATGCTCCCTTACGGGAGCATCTAAGGGTGGGTTTATTTATTGCATAAAGACCCCGAAAACCCTAACCCTAACCCTACAATCGCACCAATGGCAGCATCGGAAACGCACGGCTGTTGTTGTGCCGAATCTCGACCCCCCTCATATTACATCCCCGAGACGCTCTTCCTTCTGACAATATTAGTCAAAATTAGTGTTTATATTATATCTATATTATATCTATATTATATCTACCCCTCTGGTGACATCTGGGAAAAAAATATATATCTGTTTGCCCGACTTAGTGATCTGTTTGCATGACTTGATAATTTGTGGCCACAATTTAATAAATTGCGGGAACGAGATAATTAATTTGTGGCCACAGTTTAATAATTTGTGGGAACAAGATAATTAATTTGTGGCCACAGTTTAATAATTTGAAGGAACAAGATAATTATTTTGTGGCCACAGTTTAATAATTCGAGTGTGGCTGTGTTGTCTATTGTCGCAGCAGGGGTTAGACGCATGTCGGCTATGGACAAGATATAAGAGATATCGTTCTATTTTAACCTCGGAATGAATTACAATGACATGCTAAAGTCACTTGCTGTTAGGCAAGGAGTTATTATAAGTAAGAGGCACTTAATTAGGCTGCTAAAAATGCACGGGTACAGCCGAAGACAATATGATGACCTCGGTGACGAGATAGAATTTATCATGCAACAGCTGAAGGGAAATGGAAACCTGCATGGATACAGATGGATGTACAGCAAATGCATGAAATTATTAATTATCATTTGGCATCCTTGCAAATGATAATTATATCTGGCATACCGATTCATATGATAAATGAAAACCATATGGAATCTGCATCAATGGTTGCATAGACAGCTTTTCCCGTAAAATAATTTGGCTTAAAGCGGCATACACCAGCAGTGATCCACATGTCATTGGAGGCTACTTTATGGAGGCCTAGATGAGTTCGGTGGCTTCTAAGGTCCGCCCGACACTTGGTGCTGGTGTAGCTGTCAAAACGAGGTCCATCCTCTATCACGTCACCGAGGTCCTCATATTGTCTTCGGCTGTACCCGTGCATTTTTAGCAGCCTAATTAAGTGCCTCTTACTTATTATAACCCCTTGCCTAACAGCAATTGACTTTAGAATGTTATTGTAATTCATTCCGAGGTTAAAATAGAACGACATGCGTCTAACCCCTGCTGCAAAAATAGACAACCAAAACATAAAACACAACATAAGTATCTCGTTCCCACGAATTATTAAACTGTGGCCACAAAATAATTATCTTGTTCCCACAAATTATTAAACTGTGGCCACAAATTAGTTATCTCGTTCCCTTAATTTATTAAATTGTGGCCACAGATTATCAAGTCATGCAAACAGATCACTAAGTCGGGCAAACAGATATATAGATTTTTCCCAGATGTCACCAGAGGGGCTCCGTATATATCAGAACATCACAAGTTGAGCAACTTATCACAGAAAGCGATGGCATATTTTAGGTTAAGTTTTAAGACGAACGTATTGCAACGGAACCTCCGAAGACCCATGTACGCTACAACATTCCCGATAATGAACTACGAGAGTGTGGAGTATGTAAATGATGAGACAAGAGACGGAGATGGGTCGAGTCAGCTTTACTCTCCACTTCCAAACAAACGAGTGATACTCGCACATGAGTTCAAATCGAAACTGACGTAAACCGGAACTGTTTATCTTAAAGGTACAGTCCCTTGAATGTGAATGTCTCACACAGTAATTGTGGGTCACCACACAGGCCCCCCCAGAATTCACCCAAACGAACAGGGCCAGACCGAACAGGTAACACACAGAGAACATCGGACACCCACTAGCGTTAAACAGAATACACTAGTACAAAACAGTCCCTAGAAAAATCAACGCCTAGGGGGGCGGACCAGGCGGCCAGAACGGCTGCGCCTAACAGGAGAAGGGCAAGAGGCAGGAGCAGGTGTCGAGGCCGCCGCAGGATCAGGGGTAGAGGCTGCCGCAGGCGGGCGCCCCCGCCGCGGGGGCTGAGCCAGCTGGAGCGGTTCGCCAACATCCACATGAGCAGGCTTGAGCCGGTCTATAGCCACCCGCTCAGGCCTGCCCCCCATATCCACAACAAAGTTCTTAGGCCCACCCTCCAAGACGCGGAAGGGCCCATCGTAGGGGGGCCGCAGCGGGGTACGGTGGCCATCGTGGCGGATGAAGACGTACTTGGCCGACGGTAAATCCCTGGGAACGTAGGACCGGGGGAGGCCATGGCGAGACGTCGGAACGGGAATGAAAGCGTCCGCAATGTCCCGGGACGCAGCACGATGGGAGGCAGCCGACCACGGGGCCGTGGCGTCCGGAAGAAACTCCCCAGGGACGCGCAGGGGCTGGCTGTACACCAGCTCTGCCGACGAGGCCTGAAGATCGTCCTTGGGGGCGGAGCGAAGGCCCAGCATAACCCACGGGAGGCGGTCAGCCCAGTCGCCGCCCGTAAGGCTGGCCCTGAGCGCGGCCTTCATGTCCCGATGAAACCGCTCGCAAAGCCCGTTGCTCTGTGGGTTATAGGCTGTGGTGCGGTGGACCTTCACCCCCAGGACCCCGGCGACCGCAGTCCAAAGCTCCGACGTGAACTGCGGCCCCCGGTCTGAGGAAATGTCTGACGGTGTGCCGAAACGGGCCACCCAAGCCATAACGAACGCCCGGGCCACCTCAGCTGCTGTAGTGGAGGACAGGGGAACCACTTCTGGCCACCTGGTGGTCCGGTCCACCATGGTGAGGAGGTAGGTGTAACCACGGGAGGGTGAAAGCGGGCCCACCAGGTCCACATTCACGTGGTCGAAACGCCTCTCCGGCACTTTGAAGAGTGCCAAGGGGGCTTTGGTATGCCGAGTCACCTTCGCACGCTGGCACGCCACACAGACAGCAGCCCAGGCCCTGACGTCCTTCCGCAGGCCCGGCCAGACGAACTTGGCCCCCACGAGCTTGGCAGAGGCCTTCACCCCAGGGTGGGAAAGGCTGTGGATCGTGTCGAACACCTTACGCCTCCAGCCAGCAGGCACCATGGGGCGCGGTTGGCCAGTAGAGACGTCGCAGAGGAGCGCAGTGTTGGCCGTGCCAAACACCACATCCTCCATAAGGAGTGCCGTGGGGGCTGTCCTGTAGGCCTGCACCTCAGAGTCAATAGCCTGATCCCCAGCCATAGCTGCGTAGTCGAGGCCCAAGTGGACGGAACCAACAACCACCCGAGAGAGGCAGTCGGCTACAAAATTGTCTTTGCCGGCCACATGCTGAACGTCGGTGGTGTACTCCGAGATGGCGGAGAGCTGACGCTGCTGTCGACCAGACCATGGCTCCGAAGATTTCGCCATGGCGAACGTCAGCGGCTTGTGGTCAACAAAAGCCGTGAACCGACGGCCCTCCAGCAGGAAGCGGAAATGACGGGTGGCGAGGAAAAGAGCCAGGAGCTCCCTGTCGAAAGCGCTGTATTTCCTCTCGTTGTCGCGGAGCTTCCTGCTGAAAAAGGCTAGCGGTTGCCAGGCTCCGCTCACCCACTGCTCACACACAGCCCCCACGGCGTAATCAGAGGCGTCCGTAGTAAGGGCGACAGGGGCGGTCGGAGACGGGTGCGCCAGCAGAGCAGCGTTGGCCAACGCGGTTTTGGCAGCATCGAAGGCAGCCGTCATTTCCGTGGACCAATCCAACACGTCTGCAGGCTTCCTGCCCCGCAAGGCGTTGTACAAGGGGCGCATGAGCTGGGCCGCATGGGGAAGGAAACGGTTATAGAAGTTCACCATGCCCAGGAACTCCTGCAGGGACTTCACAGTGCGCGGACGTGGGAAACTGGCGATGGCATCCACCTTGGCCGGGAGGGGAACCGCCCCCTGCGGAGTGACGTGGTGGCCGAGGAAGGTAATGGATGACCGGCCAAACTCGCACTTGGCCGGGTTGACAATGAGACCATGCTCACTGAGCCGACCGAACAGCTGCCGTAGATGCGTCAGGTGGTCGTCCGCGGACGCACTGGCAACAAGGATGTCATCCAGATAGACGAACAGGAACGGCATGTCCCGCAGCACAGAATCCATGAGGCGCTGGAACGTCTGCGCTGCACCCTTGAGGCCGAAAGGCATTCTCAGGAATTCAAAAAGTCCAAAGGGCGTGATGACCGCCGTCTTGGGGACATCCTGCGGGCGGACGGGCACCTGATGGTAACCGCGCACCAGGTCCACCTTTGAAAAGACGGCGGCGCCAGCCAGGTGGGCGGTGAAATCCTGAATGTGCGGTACCGGGTACCGGTCGGGGGTGGTGGCGTTATTCAAGCGACGGAAATCACCACACGGACGCCAACCGCCATCAGCCTTGGTCACCATGTGCAGGGGGGAGGCCCACGGACTTTTAGAACGGCGTACGATGCCGAGGCACTCCATGGTGGCAAACTCCTCCCTGGCGATCGCGAGCTTGGCAGAGTCCAGGCGGCGGGCCCGTGCATAGACCGGGGGGCCAACCGTGGTGATGTAGTGCTCCACACCATGCTTAGCCACAGCCGATGAAAACGTTGGCGTGGTGATGTCAGGAAACTCAGCCAGCAGGCGTTGATACAGGTCCCCGGTGGCAAACGTGTTCGCAAGACAAAGCCCCCCCACCCCCCCCAGCGTGCAGGGGAACGAAGCAAAGGAGAGGGCGTCGATCAGGCGGCAGTTCGTAACATCCACCAGCAGTCTGTATGCGCAGAGGAAATCCGCCCCCAGGAGTGGCGTAGACACGGCAGCCATGACGAAATCCCAACCAAAACGCCGGCCGCCAAAACACACATCCAATTACCTCGTGCCGTAGGTACGAATGGGTGTGCCGTTGGCGGCGTCCATCGGGGGGCCATGGCCGCCAGCCATAGTGTCCACAGGCGTTGCCGGCAGGATGCTGCGCTGAGCCCCAGAATCAACCAGCAGCCGCCGGCCGGACAAGGTGTCAGTGACGAACAACAGCCTGCAGTCCCGACCAGCGCTCACAGCTGTTAATGAGCGCTGGCCCGGGCTTTTCCCGGGGCCCCAAAACTGCAAGGCTGGCGACACTGCTTGGCTTTGGCCCCGAACCTGGCGTGGTAGTAACAACACCCGTCGTCATTCTGTCGGCGGGCGGTCACAGCGGCTGCGGTGTCCGGGTCGTATCCCTGCGGCGGAAACGGGGCCGATGTGTGCTGGGGGGGCAACAGCGCATGAACAAACTGCTGCCTGTTGGCGAGGAAAATCCTGTCGGCCTCTACAGCCACCGCCCGGTAGTCCTTGGAGGCAAAGAGGGGTGAGCTGGCCAGTGCGGTGCGCACGGGTGCTGGAAGCTGCCGCAGGAAGATGTGGGCGAAAAGGAAGGAGGGATCCGCCGAGCCCAGCACAGCCAGCATCCTCTCCATCAACTCGGACGGCTTGCCGTCGCCCAGGCCGTTCAGGGAAAGCAGGCGGTCCGCCTTCTCCAGCTCCGACAGTTCAAAAAGGTTCACGAGGAACGCCTTGAGCGCGTCGTACTTGCCGACAGCTGGAGGAGCCTCCAACCGCGCCATACACCTGGCCGTCGTCGAGGCATCTAAGGCTGCTACCACGTGGAAATACTTAGTCACGTCCTGTGTTATTCCTCTCAGCTGGAACTGGGCTTCGATATGCTGGAACCACGACCGTGGGTTGTTCTGCCAGAAGTCCGGTAACTTGACGGTGGCAGCATAGATAGCGCCGACGTTCGCCGCGTCGATAGCCGCACCGCCAGCGGCGGCCGGCGCCGCGGCAGGCGCGTTGTTATCACCGTCGATGTGAAACATTTTACAGTCGTATCCAACTCGCGTCGGGGGTCACCAATTGTGGAGTATGTAAATGATGAGACAAGAGACGGAGATGGGTCGAGTCAGCTTTACTCTCCACTTCCAAACAAACGAGTGATACTCGCACATGAGTTCAAATCGAAACTGACGTAAACCGGAACTGTTTATCTTAAAGGTACAGTCCCTTGAATGTGAATGTCTCACACAGTAATTGTGGGTCACCACAAGAGCACTTAAATACGTAATAGTTAAATAGTTACAAGTAATACATTCATGCATTATGTTATTTACTCATATTAATTTTGACAACCTCTTGGTAACCTAGAACGCATATTTAACTGTGACTGATCCAAAACTAAGGAGATCCCTTACTATGTACAGACAGAGGCCTGTGGTGGCCTGTGAAGGATATTGGATATATCCAATATATATTGAATGTATCCAATATATATTTTGGGTATATTGAATATATATATACTGGATCATCTCTTCTCCTCTGCCTACCCCTAGATAACTCACTAACCCTAGCCCCGTCAACTCTAACTTTTTTCTTGTTTATCTATTGTTTTGCCCCTATGTAAAGCGCTTTGAGTATGAGAAAAGCGCTATATAAATTGAATCTATTATTATTATTATTATTATTATATATTCAATATCCAGCACATTTAGCCTGCCATATTCATCACCCCTCCTATTTCTTGTTTGCACAGTCTGAGAAACGTATTGACGGTTGAGTGTTGAGTGTTACTGAAAAGTAACACTCACAAATATTTTATTTGACAAAGACAGCAGTGTTACCCTTTATGTTTTTTTTCATGACGACCAATAAAAAACAACAGTGTTACCCCTTATGTTTTTTTTCATGACGACCAACGACAGTGTTACCCCTTGTGGTTTTTTTCAAGACGACCAATTAAAAACAACAGTGTTAGCCCTTATGTTTTTTTTCATGACGACCAATAAAAAACAACAGTGTTACCCCTTATATTTTATTTGACAAAGACAGCAGTGTTACCCTTTATGTTTTTTTTCATGACGACCAATAAAAAACAACAGTGTTACCCCTTATGTTTTTTTTCATGACGACCAATAAAAAACAACAGTGTTACCCCTTATGTTTTTTTTCATGACGACCAATAAAAAACAACAGTGTTACCCCTTATGTTTTTTTTCATGAAGACCAATAAAATACAA
The DNA here is from genome assembly GCF_902167405.1 of Gadus morhua. NCBI lineage: Eukaryota > Metazoa > Chordata > Actinopteri > Gadiformes > Gadidae > Gadus > Gadus morhua. Next base: position 12,633,220 of record NC_044069.1, read on the forward strand.
CAGTGTTAACCCTTATGTTTTTTTTCATGACGACAAATAAAAAACTACAGCGTTACCCCTTATGTTTTTTTTCATGACGACCAATAAAAAACAACAATGTTAACCCCTATGTTTTTTTTCATTGCGACCAATAAAAAACGACAGTGTTACCCCTCATGTTTTTTTTCATGACGACCAATAAAAAACGACAGTGTTAACCCCTATGTTTTTTTTCATGACGACCAATAAAAAACGACAGTGCTACCCCTTGTGTTTTTTTTCATGACGACCAATAAAAAAACAACAGTGTTACCCCTTATGGTTTTTTTCATGACGACCAATAAAAAACAACAGTGTTACCCCTTATGGTTTTTTTCATGACGACCAAAGAAAAACGACAGTGTCACCCCTCATGTTTCATTTGATAAAAACGACAGTGTTACCCCTCATGTTTCATTTGATAAAAACGACAGTGTAACCCCTTATATTCTATTTGACAAAGACAACAGTGTTACCCCTTATGTTTTTTTTCATGACGACCAATAAAAAACAACAGTGTTACCCCTTATGTTTTTATTCATGACGACCAATAAAAAAACAACAGTGTTACCCCTTATGTTTTTTTTCATGACGACCGATAAAAAACAACAGTGTTACCCCTTATGTTTTTTTTCATGACGACCAATAAAAAACAACAGTTTTACCCCTTATGTTTTTATTCATGACGACCAATAAAAAAACAACAGTGTTACCCCTTATGTTTTTTTTCATGACGACCAATAAAAAACAACTGTGTTATCCCTTATGTTTTTTTTCATGACGACCAATAAAAAACAACAGTGTTACCCCTTATGTTTTATTTGACAAAGACAACAGTGTTACCCCTTATGTTTTCTTTATGACGACCAATAAAAAACAACAGTGTTACCCCATATGTTTTATTTGATAAAAACGACAGTGTTACCCCCTATGTTTTAATTGATAAATATCAACAGTGTTACCCCTTATGTTTTTATTCATGACGACCAATAAAAAAACAACAGTGTTACCCCTTATGTTTTTTTTCATGACGACCAATAAAAAACAACAGTGTTACCCCTTATGTTTTTATTCATGACGACCAATAAAAAAACAACTGTGTTACCCCTTATGGTTTTTTTCATGACGACCAATAAAAAACAACAGTGTTACCCCTTATGGTTTTTTTCATGACGACCAAAGAAAAACGACAGTGTCACCCCTCATGTTTCATTTGATAAAAACGACAGTGTTACCCCCTATTTTTTAATTGATAAATATCAACAGTGTTACCCCTTATGTTTTTATTCATGACGACCAATAAAAAAACAACAGTGTTACCCCTTATGTTTTTTTTCATGACGACCAATAAATAACAACAGTGTTACCCCTTATGTTTTTTTTCATGACGACCAATAAAAAACAACAGAGTTACCCCTTATATTTTATTTGATAAAAACGACAGTGTTACCCCTTATGTTTTTTTTCATGACGACCAATAAAAAACAACAGTGTTACCCTTTATTTTTTTTTTCATGACGACCAATAAAAAACAACAGTGTTACCCCTTATGTTTTTTTTCATGACAACCAATAAAAAACAACAGTGTTACCCCTTATGTTTTTTTCATGTCGACCAATAAAAAACAACAGTGTTGCCCCTTATGTTTTTTTTCATGACGACCAATAAAAAACGACAGTGTTACCCCTTGTGTTTTTTTTCATGACGACCAATAAAAAACAACAGTGTTACCCCATATATTTTATTTGACAAAGACAGCAGTGTTACCCCTTTTTTTTTTTTCAAGACGACCAATATTTTATTTGACAAAAACAACAGTGCTACCCCTTATGGTTTTTTTCATGACGACCATGAAAAAACAACAGTGTTACCCCTTATATTTTATTTGACAAAAACAACAGTGTTACCCCTTATGGTTTTTTTCATAAAGACCAATAAAAGACAACAGTGTTACCCCTTATAGTTTTTTTCATGACGACCAATAAAAAACAACAGTGTTACCCCTTATGTTTTTTTTCATGACGACCAATAAAAAACAACAGTGTTACCCCTTATATTTTATTTGACAAAAACAACAGTGTTACCCCTTATGTTTATTTTCATGACGACCAATAAAAAACGACAGTGTTACCCCTTGTGGTTTTTTTTCATGACGACCAATAAAAAACAACAGAGTTACCCCTTATATTTTATTTGATAAAAACGACAGTGTTACCCCTTATGTTTTTTTTCATGACGACCAATAAAAAACAACAGTGTTACCCTTTATTTTTTTTTTCATGACGACCAATAAAAAACAACAGTGTTACCCCTTATGTTTTTTTCATGACAACCAATAAAAAACAACAGTGTTACCCCTTATGTTTTTTTCATGTCGACCAATAAAAAACAACAGTGTTGCCCCTTATGTTTTTTTTCATGACGACCAATAAAAAACGACAGTGTTACCCCTTGTGTTTTTTTTCATGACGACCAATAAAAAACAACAGTGTTACCCCATATATTTTATTTGACAAAGACAGCAGTGTTACCCCTTTTTTTTTTTCAAGACGACCAATATTTTATTTGACAAAAACAACAGTGCTACCCCTTATGGTTTTTTTCATGACGACCATGAAAAAACAACAGTGTTACCCCTTATATTTTATTTGACAAAAACAACAGTGTTACCCCTTATGGTTTTTTTCATAAAGACCAATAAAAGACAACAGTGTTACCCCTTATAGTTTTTTTCATGACGACCAATGAAAAACAACAGTGTTACCCCTTATGTTTTTTTTCATGACGACCAATAAAAAACAACAGTGTTACCCCTTATATTTTATTTGACAAAAACAACAGTGTTACCCCTTATGTTTATTTTCATGACGACCAATAAAAAACGACAGTGTTACCCCTTGTGGTTTTTTTTCATGACGACCAATAAAAAACAACAGTGTTACCCCTTATATTTTATTTGACAAAGACAGCAGGGTTACCCCTTATGTTTTTTTTTCAAGACGACCAATTAAAAACAACAGTGTTACCCCTTATGTTTTTTTTCATGACGACCAATAAAAAACGACAGTGTTACCCCTTATATTTTATTTGACAAAGACAGCAGTGTTACCCTTTATGTTTTTTTTCATGACGACCAATAAAAAACAACAGTGTTACCCTTTATTTTTTTTTTCATGACGACCAATAAAAAACAACAGTGTTACCCCTTATGTTTTTTTTCATGACAACCAATAAAAAACAACAGTGTTACCCCTTATGTTTTTTTCATGTCGACCAATAAAAAACAACAGTGTTGCCCCTTATGTTTTTTTTCATGACGACCAATAAAAAACGACAGTGTTACCCCTCGTGTTTTTTTTCATGACGACCAATAAAAAATGACAGTGTTACCCCTTATGTTATTTTTCATGAAAACCAATAAAAAACTACAGTGTTACCCCTTATGTTTTTTTTCATGACGACAATAAAAAACGACAGTGTTACCCCTTATGTTTTTTTTCATGACCACCAATAAAAAATGACAGTGTTACCCCTTATGTTTTTTTTCATGACGACCAATAAAAAAAAACCGTGTTACCCCTTATATTTTATTTGACAGTGACAACAGTGTTACCCCTTATGTTTTTTTTCATGACGACCATTAAAAAACAACAGTGTTACCCCTTATGTTTTTATTCATGACGACCAATAAAAATACAACAGTGTTTCCCCTTATGGTTTTTTTCATGACGACCAATAAAAAACAACAGTGTTACCCCTTATGGTTTTTTACATGACGACCAAAGAAAAATGACAGTGTCACCCCTCATGTTTCATTTGATAAAAACGACAGTGTTACCCCTCATGTTTCATTTGATAAAAACGACAGTGTTACCCCCTATGATTTAATTGATAAATATCAACAGTGTTACCCCTTCTGTTTTTATTCATGACGACCAATAAAAAAACAACAGTGTTACCCCTTATAGTTTTTTTCATGACGACCAATAAAAAAAAACAGTGTTACCCCTTATTTTTTTTTTCATGACGACCAATAAAAAACAACAGTGTTACCCCTTATGTTTTTTTCCCATGATGCATGATGAAAAACAACACTGTTACCCCAAATATTTTATTTGACAAGGACAATTTTTTTTTCGTCAAATATGGTTTTTTTTCATGACGACCAATAAAATACGACAGTGTTACCCCTTATATTCTATTTGACAAGGACAACAGTGTTACCCCTTATGTTTTTTTACATGACGACCAATAAAAAACAACAGTGTTACCCCTTATGTTTTTTTTCATGACGACCAATAAAAAAACAACAGTGTTACCCCTTATGGTTTTTTTCTTGACGACCAATAAAAGACAACAGTGTTACCCCTTATAGTTTTTTTCATGACGACCAATAAAAAACAACAGTGTTACCCCTTATGTTTTTTTTCATGACGACCAATAAAAAACAACAGTGTTACCCCTTATGGTTTTTTTCATAAAGACCAATAAAAGACAACAGTGTTACCCCTTATAATTTTTTTCATGACGACCAATAAAAAACAACAGTGTTGCCCCTTTTTTTTTTTTTCATGACGACCAATAAAAAACAACAGTGTTACCCCTTATGTTTTTCTCCCATGATGCATGATGAAAAACAACACTGTTAAAGGGGTAAACAACAGTGTTACCCCTTATGTTTTTTTTCACGACGACCAATAAAAAACAACAGTGTTACCCCTTATGTTTTTTTTCATGACGACCAATAAAAAACAACTGTGTTACCCCTTATGTTTTTTTTCATGACGACCAATAAAAAACAACAGTGCTACCCCTTATGGTTTTTTTCATGACGACCAAAGAAAAACGACAGTGTCACCTCTCATGTTTCATTTGATAAAAACGACAGTGTTACCCCCTATGTTTTGATTGATAAATATCAACAGTGTTACCCCTTATGTTTTTTTTCATGACCACCAATAAAAAATGACAGTGTTACCCCTTATGTTTTTTTTTTCATGAAAACCAATAAAAAACTACAGTGTCACCCCTTATGTTTTTTTTCATGACGACAATAAAAAACGACAGTGTTACCCCTTATGTTTTTTTTCATGACCACCAATAAAAAATGACAGTGTTACCCCTTATGTTTTTTTTCATGACGACAATAAAAAACGACAGTGTTACCCCTTATGTTTTTTTTCATGACCACCAATAAAAAATGACAGTGTTACCCCTTATGTTTTTTTTCATGACGACCGATAAAAAACAACTGTGTTACCCCTTATATTTTATTTGACAGTGACAACAGTGTTACCCCTTATGTTTTTTTTCATGACGACCATTAAAAAACGACAGTGCTACCCCTTGTGTTTTTTTTCATGACGACCAATAAAAAACAACAGTGTTACCCCTTATATTTTATTTGACAAAGACAGCAGTGTTACCCTTTATGTTTTTTTTTCAAGACGACCAATAAAAAACAACAGTGTTACCCCTTATGTTTTTTTTCATGACGACCAATAAAAAACAACAGTGTTACACCTTATGTTTTTTTTCATGAAGACCAATAAAAAACAACTGTGTTACCCCTTATGGTTTTTTTCATGACGACCAATAAAAAACGACAGTGCTACCCCTTATGTTTTTTTTTCATGACGACCAATAAAAAACGACGGTGCTACCCCTTGTGTTTTTTTTCAAGACGACCAATAAAAAAAAACAGTGTTACCCCTATGTTTTTTTTCATGACGACCAATAAAAAACGACAGTGCTACCCCTTATGTTTTTTTTTCATGACGACCAATAAAAAACGACGGTGCTACCCCTTGTGTTTTTTTTCAAGACGACCAATAAAAAACAACAGTGTTACCCCTTATGTTTTTTTTCATGACGACCAATAAAAAACAACAGTGTTACCCCTTATATTTTTTTCATGTCGACCAATAAAAAACAACAGTGTTACCCCTTATGTTTTTTTTCATGACGACCAATAAAAAACAACAGTGTTACCCCTTATATTTTATTTGACAAAGACAGCAGTGTTACCCTTTATGCAATAGACAGTGCAATAGACATGATAGCATTATGATTAAAATGAAAGACATTGTGTTTTCCACAGAAATTGAGATACGGTTTCCAGTGGTTTAGGCAGAAGGCACTCCACTGCACCACTGAGGCGATGACAATACACAATAATCAATCATCAATAAAGAGGATATACATGACATTAAAATGTATGTGTGTATTTCTATTATTTCCCTTATGTTTTTTTTCATGACGACCAATAATAAACAACAGTGTTACCCCTTATATTTTATTTGACAAAGACAGCAGTGTTACCCTTTATGGTTTTTTTTCAAGACGACCAATTAAAAACAACAGTGTTAGCCCTTATGTTTTTTTTCATGACGACCAATAAAAAACAACAGTGTTACCCCTTATGTTTTCTTTCATGACGACCAATAAAAAACAACAGTGTTACCCCTTATGTTTTTTTTCATGACGACCAATAAAATACAACAGTGTTACCCCTTATGTTTTTTTTCATGACGACCAATAAAAACAACAGTGTTACCCCTTATGTTTTTTTTTTATGATGACCAATAAAAAACGACTGTGACCCGCTACCAAGCTAGCTAGCCACACTCCCCAGGGAGCTAGCCCTGCACCCCAGGGAGCCAGCCACCCACCCCAGCGAGCTAGCTACGCATCCCAGCTGCAAGCCAAACTCTCCCTATATTAATAACTGTACAACGTAGATTTCGGGTTTGGTGATGGGAGACGCATGGTCACAGGCGCCCTGCAGGGGAAATATAAATAAATTAAAATAAAATCTCAGCATGGGCACGCCTAGTGGGAATCAAGCCGCTAATCCTGTCAGTCTTAATTTTTCAAAAACACTTAAAGGGATACTTCACCGATGCAGAACCGGCGTTCTATCATTGTAAAATCGCTAATGTAACAAAAAAAAACAGTCTTCCCGTTGCCCAACTTTCCTGATCTAAAACTTTGCTTGCATGCTAGAAGGGCCGAGGACTACAAACCACTGGTTCCCCAAACAATATCCTCCATGTTTCTTCACCGCTTAGCTAGAGAACAAATTTGCAATATGAAACAGCCAAAGTGGACTTTGAAAATCAGTATTTAATTCTTGAGAACCTCTTTCACTGCACTTGAACTGAAACATACATCTTTGAATAATTATAATGAATAATAATTCTTTACAAAGGTATTATTATTGTCCTTTATTTATTCATTTTGATTTATGTAGTTAAAGCCAAATAGTGTTAATCTGAAACTTCAGTTTAATTCAATTTGGTATGCAACGTTTTTTCTTTGAATTGTCCCTTTTATAAAGAAACACATTTATAAAGCAGTTTTCAATTCATATTGTGACGTAATAAAAACCGGGCAAACAAACGATTGTTACTTCTGTAATTTATATTGCGTCAGCGAAACAATAACAGAAAACACTTCTTGATCATGTGAGATCGGCCTCTAAGACCCTTTGTAACAGTCCAGCTAAATGATTATTAATGCATCCATGGGCTAAATAAAGAGCTAAAGAGTCAAGAGCCGACTTATGCTTGTCCTTTGAGAATCTTGCTGAGGAACAACAAGAGTCACTCCTTCGCTAAAGGACTGAGACATGGATATAAACAAGCATGGAAGATTCTTGGCACTGTCTTTGATACAGTCGTTTCTCCAGATTTTTATTTTTTAAATTTTTCTACATCACGAAGCAAAGCATCGAATGTGTTATTGATCAGTATACTTGTCCACTAGATGGCAGTGTTAGCAAACACACTTGCTTTGTTGATTTGGAACACACAGCTGTACGCCGCATTGAAGATAGTCCTACTTTTCTATACCTCCTTTCCCCCCAAAATATTCAAAAATATACCTCCTATTTCTAAATTGTTATCTTCTCCATCATTTCTCTATACCTCCTATACAATCATGTGTCCGGTCAGCTTCTGCAGGGCGTCTTAGCAACTGCCACGGGGCTTTAACTAGCGCTGTTTTGGTAACCGTACTGATTGTTTGCAGTGAATTTTTTTTTATTTACTATTTACCAGGAAGGTCCCAATGAGATACAATATCTTCCAGGCAGTCCTGGAAGGAGAGGGTTGACAAGTTTCTGCGGTTTCTTGATTGTGTACACGTTCAGGTGTTGCAAGGAGTTGCCGCACTCGACACTTCTGGGCGTCCTCCTTGCCCTCCACCTCCATGAGAGAACGCTTGCGGGGCTTGGACCAGGCCTTGCCCCGGTCGGTCTCCTTGTCCTTGATGTCATCCCGGTGGTGGCCAGACACGTTCATGTGCAGCGGTCAGGCCCACCAGCGTGTCGTAGGCGCCGGTGAACACGGGCCCGTAGAGCTTGTTGCTCTGCCTGTACAGCTGCACCGTGCTGAAGAGGCTGGGTTCGGGGAGGAGGTGCAGAAGCATGTGCTGCTGCAGGGTCCTTGCCAAGACGAAATGGTGCCAATCGTAGGCCAAACCCCCCGCTGTTTTTCCCACAGTTGTTGCTCACGCTGTTGCTGTTTGAGTGGCTGGTCGCCTTACCGGTGTTGGCACTGCCGGTGGTGGTGTTGGTGGAGGACATGGACGTGTTGCCACTGCTGTTCCTGCTGCTACTGCTGGTTTTCATGGTGATGTTCGCCTGGCTGTGACTGCTACTACCGCTACCCTTGAATAAACTTGGACCTCCACCTCCCTTAACACAACCAAGTACTTATAATCAAGCAGAATCATAAAAATACCTTGTGTTGGCTGAAAAATGTGGAGTGTGTGCCTAAATATGCACTTTAAAAGGAACGTTTTAAACATGACTTATAGCGTACAAACTATTTTCCCATAGCAAAGCTTTAGAAACAAATGTTTTCATAACAATTCATTTTTCAGAGACCCTCGGTTGTTTAAATCCCAAAGAAGAGCCTTTCAATATTTTCTATTGGTGAGAAAGTGAAAGCAGCCAACGTGCACTGCCTGTGTTTCTGATTACACACTGTGTACACTTTGTCTCCTCAAATTTTGGAGTCAGAGAAGAGGAACATTGGCCACGCTGCATTCCCTGTCCTTTCACCCAGTCCCTTGGTCTCTTGCTCAGACTCTTTCTCAGTCCCTCTCTCAGTCTCTATGTTAGCCTCCTCCCGGTCTCTGTCCCTCAATCAAGCTCTTAGTCTCTCGCCCTGTTTACCCTCCCCTGTGTCTCTCTGATGTTTGCCTTCCTGTGTTTGGTTCACTGTCAACGCTCACGTTTCAGACACTCAGAGACTGATTATGAATTTTAAATAGGCATTGGAGAGATGTATTATTGCACAGACGTGCCATGCACACAGACACGCACATTACACTCGAAATCTATAGTACGCACACAAACACACACACACGCACACGCACACACACACACACACACACACACACACATACATACACACACACACACACACACCCACCCACATGGACAGATGCACGCATGCACCAACACAGGGAGAGGCAGCAAGAGCAAGAAATGGTGAATTAATTTGCTGTCTGATTGAAACGTTATGAGTGGCCGGGGAGTTTTTATGACTGGCAGAGGTGTTTAGCTCTGTGCTCCCTGCTGCAGAACCAACCCCGGGCAGCCTGGGCAGATCCACCATAACAAGAGGAAGGGGGGTGAGGGCTAGCCATCATGAAAAACACACGCAGGCACACGCACACGCACGCCGACTCATGAACCCACACAATACACTGAAAAGCACAGACATACGCACACACACGGAGGCATGCGGGTATGAGATGAAAAAAACAGACGCTCCCACATCCTGACAGAGTAAATATTATGCCTGAGAGCAGGTGTGTGTTGGCTGGCACTGCTAGTAGATTGATAACAAAGCAACCATAAGTGGCCCGACCTGGTTAGGAACCTGATGCCTTGTCAGCGATCCCCCTTCCCCCCTGGAGAGCTTTGCTGCCACCCAGAACCATCTGTCGATGTGTTACCGATCCCAGAGCATGATGCTGTATGCATAACTTCTACTTAAAACCTGATGCTAGAACCTGATGCTAATATAAAGCTTCCATATTTAGCATGATGCATAACATGATGTTTGGATGAATTACTTCCATATTTAGCGTTGATATGAACCATGATGCTCTGACAGGATAATAAAAGCGAATTTCACAGGTTTTGCTGGGCCCTATTTCACAGGCTGCGTGATACTGCATGTACTGTTCGTGTTATATGGATACGTGCTTGTTTATGTGTTTGCACATCTTTGCAATGTTATGCATTAAATTGTTTAGAATCATTCCACGGTTGAGGAATTTGACTTGAAAAAACGTTGTCAGCCGCATTGATATACTGTAGATTATCTTCAGATGTATGAAAGCATAAAAATAGTAATAAAAATAAATAAAAAAAGTTGTAAAAAGAAACAAAGTAGCCTACTATGAAATGGAAGAATGTCCACACGCCTGTTACTGTAAATTTAACGTAAATGCTTCTAATCAATCATTTATACCTGCTGCCTGACCCTCTGGCAAGCCAGGAAACAGAAAAGCAAGACAACAAGCAAAAGAAGACCCACACACACATACTTACACACACAGACACACACACACACACACACACACACACACACACACACACACACACACACACACACACACACACACACACACACACACACACACACACACACACACACACACACACACATACACAACCATGGGAAAGAAAGAATTCATACAACAGAGCACACAAACCTCTGTTTGGTTTCTGCTGAGGTGTTGTTGCTAAGCGTTAGCAACAATTGTTGATCAAACTCCTCCTGATGTCGTCCTGGACCGTGAGGTCTTTTGCCGCTAACATCGTCACGAGGCGGTTATTCAAACCTCCCGTTACGCAAACAAGCGCTCCGACACTTGGATTCTTGTGATGTTTTCTTTTAATGATTCACTTTGACGTTGGAGTTATTTTTTTATGTTACACCCCAGGAGGTGTTTCCCAGTGAGTTCCACGCTTTTGTTTCAGGGGCGGTAAAATGCCTATTTTTGAAAGCGTTCCCAATTACAGTGGGTGTATCGCCCATTAAAAGTTCCCTGGTGTTAACTTCCAACACTCCCAAAACTTTATTTGCCAGAAAATTCCCATATTGAAAATCTGTCATCAACGCACAGTTCAAATCCACTTCTACTCGTGTATTTTAGGACTTGAATTGGAAACAGGCTGATTCTTCTACAGCTCTGTCCTCCGGGGTTTGAAGGAGGGGTGGGTGGAGGGGAGGGGGGGGGGGGGGGGGGGGGGGGGTGGACCTGCCACATATGTTTCATATCCCGACGCGCTATCAAGCCCTCTACACTATATATTCACGGTAAAACAAATGAAAGCGTAACAAAAAAGGAATCTGAACCGGTGGTCCAGTATTTACTCACAAGCACCCAAGTGTGTGAGACAGTGTTTATAGGAAACACCATCATCTAAACAAATGCTGCTCTCTCTGAATAAAAAGAAAAAAGAACAGACCTCTATTCAGAGATTAACCATTAAAGTGCATGACCACACATCTGTTTAGCCTCTACCAGTGGTGGTTTAAGATGCCCTGACTGAATCAAAGTTTCCCATGTGACTTTGGAGCCAGAGCGGATCCTTGCGCAATGCAGTGAGCAGGGCTGTTTGGGGAGATGGTGGGGGACGAGGTGCTACTTGTTAGCTGCAGGTTTGTTGGATCTCAACCGGTCAGCCCCTGGCGCCTAGAATAGAATAGAATCCAATTCATCATAGTTAAATCCCAATTTATCTTAATCTAGATCGTTTCGTGGGGCTTGATGCAGGATGGGATGCAACTCATTGTTAATACAACAGTCACAAATCATGATACACATTTGAAAAATAGGCCGGGTGGGAAAGGTTTTATTGTTGAAGCGATTGATTTTTATTAAAAGATTCCTAAAGAATAAGATTCTCAGGGTAAGAATGGAGAAGGTGGCAATGCCGTCTACTCTAACTTCATTCAACGGCGTTGTGCTGAAAGAGTAGATGACGATGATGAAGTATGACTACCATAGCGTCCACCATGTCATCCTCCTCTTCTTCTCCGCTCTCTGCTCTGCTCTTCCCAGGAAAGAATAATAGCAGACATTAAGAGGCATTACAGCACCTTTCCACACAAAAACCCTTGGTGTGTCTCTCGTCATGTTTCCTACGCAGCCTCGCCAGAAGTTAGCCTTGGGAACCTGACCTGGGGGCGATTTGGGAGCAAATCCCAGCAATCCTTCAAGACATGGGTGAAAAATGTGGTGTTTGTTTGACATTGAAGCAAAGCCTTTAAAGCGCTGATGGTCACAGGCATAAATCAGAAGGGGTCGGCCAATAAGCTCTCAGCAGGGCCCCGATTACTGCCTCCAAGACAAACTGACACGACAAGACCTTTTCAACGGCCTGTCCATTACACTATCTAGGATGATGTCAAACGATGGCGAGGGGAAGCGGTCGATGCAATATCCTTTAATGGTCGTGTTTTCTTTAAGTGCCATTGTTTTGTTTTATTTTGTAAAACCAAAAAGTGATATTGTGTGTGTGTTTGTGTGTGCGTGCATGCGTTTGTGTGTGGGAGGGAAAAAGGTAAGTTTGTAAATCTAAGTGCACATAGACTAACATTTTTATACGATTTCAAATACAATTGAAGCCTTTGTACATACTCCTTCTTTAACTCTCTTTCTCACACATAACCACACACACACACACACACACACACACACACACACACACACACACACACACACACACACACACACACACACACACACACACACACACACACACAGCTAGAGCTAGTGAGAGCGAGAAACAGAAAGTCATTCGAAAATAAAGTAAAAGCGGAAAGAAGGAGGGAGAGGGACAGACGTGAATGATGGAGAGAGACAATTGGTCGCCTACGCTGCATCGCTAACAATATAGGCTTCGATAATTGTCCCCAGGGTTTGCGTGTGTTTATCTATGTATGCATACGTACACATTGATTTATTATATGTGGGATTTACTATACTGACAAACTTAATTCCTGGCTCATAGTTACCACGGCATCCTGTTGTCGGTGTCGTGGTCTAACAGCTGTATAGCTTAATCACCAGCATGCTGGATTATCTCTCTCTCTCTATGTCTCACTCTCAAAGACTAATGACATGAGTTCTGTCACTGGGGAGGAAATATTACGTCTGTGTGTGTGTGTGTGTGTGTGTGTGTGTGTGTGTGTGTGTGTGTGTGTGTGTGTGTGTGTGTGGTGTGTGTGTGCGTGTGTGTGTGTGTGTGTGACTGTGTGTGCGTGTGTGTGTCTGCATGCTTGCACGCTTGCACATATGCATGTATGCATCGTGCATGAAATGAGCTGAGCATATGGGCCACGCACTGACTCTGTTTTCCATCTTTCTCCGCTCAAGGGGTAAAGACGACAAGCTGTTGACACTCCCATCCTCTCTATTACACTCCTCCTTCACTCCTGTTCTTTCCTTTCCTCATTTCCTTTCCTATCCTCTCCCCTGTTTTCCGGTCCTTTCCTCTCCCTTCCTCAAGTCTACTCCCCTAATTTCCTTTCCTTTCATTTCCTCTCTCATTCCTTCCCTCTCTTTTATATTCCTCTTCTTTCCTCTGCTTTTCCCGTCCTTCTTTCCTTCCTTTTTTTTTGTCATGTATTTCCTCTTCTTTCTTATCCAGTCCTTTCAATCCCACCTTTTAAATCCACCTTGGATGGTCCTCATATTGTTGTGCCGGTTCTACTCCTTCCAGACATCTCGTCTGGAAGGACGAGATGTCCCCCCCCCCCCCCCGCAACGCTACACGTCTTCATTTGCGCCATTTCTATCTCTGCATCCCACCATGACTCCACCCCTCCATCCGTCTCACTCTTCCTCGCAGTCTTCATCCATCACCCTCCTCCTCCTCGCTATAGCTCACACCTTCCATCTCCATCCCTTGGCTGGCAGGAGGGGAGGTGTTGGATGTTTGTGCTGCTAGGGCTCACAGAGTGATGTAGGGCTGGTGTGTGGCCTATGGGTCTACCACACTGTGTTTGTCAGTGTTTGGCACCTTGCTTGCTTGGAGCTAGCCATACTCCTCCATAGAAAAGCAGGGGTGCAATGGACTGGCCCAGCAGAGAAAGAAGAAGATCAAAAGCTAACAAGGCCTCTCCTCTCCGTCTTTGGCTGCTTTATTCTTGTTCTGTCGTTTTGGTTTTATAGTCTTCATCGTCCAAATCATCATCTCGGTCATCAATACGAACGACATCATCACCATCACGAGGCTCGTTTTTAGCAACATCAGCGTTCGCCCCGGTGGCGTTTTGGGGCTAATGGTGTGTGACCAACTCTGCTGGTCTGTTTTTGCGGGGAAAATGTTAAGGCATTTATTTCCCAATAAAGGATTTGTAGAACAAGTCGACGGCAGGTGACGTGGCTTAACGCTTCATGCATCAGGGGATTGTTAGAGTGAATGAGTTACACTTTCGTGGGTTTCCATCTCCTTTTTCTTGTTTCTCATGCGATGAGGGATGTCTTGATATCCCGTTGGTCTTTAAGACATTACGCATGCAGAGCACAGACACACACAGACAAACAGACACACGCACACACACACACAGAAAAATAAACAAAGTCCATTTCCACTATGAGATGGTCTCGGAGGAGTTATCAGCATCCTAGGGTATCTAATGTCCCCTCGCTCTCCTGAACATCAATCTGTCTAGAAGTACCCATTCCCTCTCTCTCCCTCCCTCATCTCTTTCCACCTAGGTTCTCCCTCGCCCACTCTATCTGTGGAGGTTATCTTAGCCTACAGTTCTCCCATGCCTCCATTCCTCCGTCGCTCTCTCTCCTCCGTATCTCGCCCCGTCCACTTTACGACCCCCCTTTTCTGTAGCGTTTCACGGATTTCCGCTGTTCCCTACTTCCTTCCCTTCACTCTCACCTCATGTCTCTCAATCCTTCCATCTCTGTTTTCCTTGTCTCTGTCTCGCTTTTGCACCTAAGCTGGTGCACGCCATCTCTCGATACGTTGCCATGGTTTTCCCCTGAACCAAACATCTCCCCGCCACCTCTGGGTGATGGATGGCCTGACGGGAGCAGAGACGGAACATTACAACTACGATTCAGAGCCAGACGTAATGTTCCACGACTTCCCCCTGGCATCGACGCAAGACGGACTGCTTGTGTATTAAGCCTCAATGTATGTACTACACAATCCTACCGCGTATGAGGAAATATCCCAACGCTGCTCGCAGAACAAGTCGTATAATGTTCCTCGTATCGCCAGACTGTAATATACTGCAGCAGGAAAGACCTCTTCATCGTTAGATTAACTGTGGGGTGTAAACGGTTTGAATGATGCTCTACTGCCACATACTTGCTGTTATTTTTATATATTATTTACATTATTAAAAGATCCCATCCAGTCGCCTTCTCTGCCTGCAAGTCATAATGTCCACACTTCGTAAATGACATAAAGTATAGTGTTTGGGTGCTCATTTGCTCGTGAAATTTTGTGAGCCAATTCTATTTGTAAGACGAGACTTATGGCGGTATGCAGCGTGCTAGCTAGCTAGCTCGCGCGGCGCATATCTGATGAGAGTTGCAAGGGGAGGAACCAGTAGCAAGAATATGTGCAGTATATCACTGGTTGTAATGGTAAACACACACACACACACACACACACACGAACACACACACCACACATACACACTTCTGAAAGGCTGAGCCGCAAATGAGCTTCAAACTTGGGCCATGTCATCCCCTCCAAAACCGGACATAAAGGGCCTAATGATCATGCATACACACAAACACACACACACACACACAAAGATACACATACACATACACATAAACACACACCCTCCATACAATGCATCACAGAGGACCCTTCACCAGACCCTCCCCGCCCAGGGAGGGCATGAAAACGCAGAGTCAAATTGCATCCAGGTGCAGTGGCTGGGCTTGTCAGGAAAGGGGAACTGACTGTGAGATTGTGTGAGAAGTCAAAGGTCGCATGTACATGACTTCCACATGTATTGACATCCAGACTCCCCCTCCCAAGCCGAGTCAAAGGCGTAAAGAAAAAAAAATGGGTACAACGCAAATGAAATCGATTTATTTTCTTACCTCCTACCTTTTTCTATTCAGGGATTGTGCTCTTTGACTCAGTTTTTCTCTCTTGGTCTTGCTATCCCACTGTGCACCTCTCACTCTCGCTCTCTCTCTCTCTCTCTCTCTCTCTCTCTCTCTCTCTCTCTCTCTCTCTCTCTCTCTCTCTCTCTCTCTCTCTCTCTCTCTCTCTCTCTCTCTCTCTCTCCTCTCTCTCTCTCTCTCTCTCATCTCTCTCTCTCTCTCTCTCTCTCTCGCCCCACCACAGATAGAGGCACACACGAGTGGAAGCTGCCTCTGGTTTAATGGAGCGGAGGCCACACGTGGTCTCGCCAAACCAGCCCTGGCGACGCGCGGCCGCCTCGCAGTGACACAGATTAAAACGGAAGAGAACCGAGCGTGGCTGGGTGTGGACGGGTGGGTGGGGGGGTGACTGGGAATGGGTGGTGGTTGGGTGGGTGGGTGGTGGGGTGAGAGGGGCCAGCTGGGAAGTTATTGGGATGAAGGAGAGCAGATTTCCTGGCTTTGTAACACACAACAGAGAGAACACAGAGTCTGACCGCACACACACACACACACACACACACACACACACACACACACACACACACACACACACACACACACACACACACACACACACACACACACACACACAACAACACAGGAGAAGCATATGAGACGGGATCAGCCTAGCAGCTGGGTCCAATATGTGTTTCACCCATTAAATGCAACTTAACATTTTTCAAACCTCACCACAATTCACATTCATTCTATTAATGCACGCACACACACACACACACACACACACACACACACACACACACACAACACACACACACACACACACACACACACACACACACACACACACACACACACACACACACGTAAATGTAGTCATAAACTAACAACTAGAGAACATAATATATGTATATATATATAAATATATATCACATATGATGGATATTAGGACAGGGGTGCAGGGGAATATACGTAATGTAGAACTGCTGTCCAGGCCCTTCAAGAAAAGGGATAAGTCCCAAAAACACATGATTTCCCACATTACACTTCATGGATGTTTGACCTCGGCAGAGCAACAGAACGGATAATGGCATGGGCCATCAAGGATAATCGCTTAAGGCTGTCATCATCTTCACAACCACCATCATCATCATCATCACCATTATCATCATCACGTGTCAATATCACCACGACCACCATCACGGGAAATAAATCGCTAACTGTAACTGCAACAAAGAATGCGCCCAAACCCATCACCACCAGTGAAAGGATTGTGTGGCCTACAACATACCCCTGGTTCTGAATGCCGGTTCCCCTTTGCTTTGACTGATCAGCCTCTTATCGCCTCAATTAATTTCGCCTCCGCCTTTTAAAACATGTTATCCTGTGGTGGTTTACAAGAGGAAGCTTTCGCTGGGAAAGCGCTCTTCTGCGGGTGATAAAACACGGCAGATTTCATCGTGTGCGTGCGTGGCAATGATTAAGAGCTCTAGGTATTGCTTTCTCTAAGGATGCTATGAAGTTGAGTTTGGGTGAAGAAGTTATGAGGTAAAAACTGTAATAAATACCAACAGTGTCGTGTAGAAAAGGAGAGACGATACAAAGTGGGATGGGCATAGGCAGCGCTGCACCCGCTCCGCTAAATGTCCCTGCTTTTATGAGGACTATTCAACTATAGCACTCAGTTGGCCTCAAACAGCCACTCAGTACCGCCATCATACACACACACACGCACACACTGGCAGACGCACACACACAGACAGACAGACAGACAGACACAACCACACACACACACACACACACACACACACACACACACACACACACACACACACACACACACACACACACACACACACACACACACACACACACACACACAGCTGCAACACCTACCTCCAAGCGTTTTGTACGATCTGAGAAGTTTGAAGCTTGTTGTTCAATAATAACAATAAAAAATATATATAATTGGTATTTCCCCAAGTGTCGATCATGCTGTCTTCCCCTCTGTCTCTGTTATATAAATGACTCCATCACTTTTTATTTGATGGTGCCGGAGCTCAACTTTTACAGCCCCTCATGAAGTGCGTTCACCAGCCTAGGCACGGACGCTTTGACAGGCGAGTTAATGGGGGTAGGGCCGGAGCCTTTGTCAGGCAAGAAGAGTTGATCCATGGAGCTTTATCTCCTCCATTGTCTCCATGGAAACGAGAGCATTAATCGTGATGTGAGGCAGGGGATCCATGACATTAATATGACATTCTGTTTGGTCCACAGAATCATTCCACAGTTGTCAACCCAGCGGCTGTATCATTCTGTATTCTGGTTGGTTTGTTACGATGCCCACATTTAAAGCATTCTACACCAGACATTATATTACATTAGTTATTCTTTTTTACTTTTTAACCATCCACAGTTTACCAAAAAACATCGGCAGCTTTAACCGTCCGCAAGTTTTTTTAACCATCCGCAGCTTACAAAAAACATCGGCTGGAAAATGGTATGGCCTGCCTCCCCTGCTCTTTAACAAACCGTTTCCTCACCAGCACCATCACCATGAACATTATTATTCCCCAGAGCCCGCAGAGACATGAATCCCACCCAACGGGCAATCAGATCTCCCAATTTGTCTCTTGTTGCGATCCAACAGGAAAGGCAGATAACAAACCGCTGTTCCCAGACGGATCCTAAGCAGACTCTTGCTGCTCTTTAACGATGGCCTCAACGGGCTTGATGACGACGCAAAGTTGAGTCGAGTTGTATCCTTTGGGGGCAGTGTTCGGCGAGTGTCTGAAGTGGAAACTGGGACACTGTTCTCTCTCTCTCTCTCAATACGACCCACCCGCACCATCCCGCGAGCATGGATTTTACAGTTTAGAATCCCTTCGGTTCTCCTCTAACACAGGTTTCACCTGGTGGCAGGAACAAAATCTGCTACACACGGTGTAGTAAAAACAAAAAAGTAGTCACCGGATACACACTTTCTATTCCTCAACTTGACGACGCACATCTATCTGCTCCGCGATGGATTGCCTGAGAAGGGAGCCTTTTACAGCCTGCCTAAGGTGGAGCGAATCCCTGTCACATCCCCATCAACCCCTTCCCACATCCACTGGGGACTCGGGGCCGGGTGACAAGACAGGAGGCAGAAAGCCGGTCCCCATATCCACACGTTTAGGAGAGGATGGTGGGTGTCACCTTGAAATTCGGCAGGCGGATGATTCAGGGCCCATGGGTGTGGGTGGGGGGGGGGGGGGGGGGGGGGGGGGGGCATTAAAAGAAACAGCCAGAGCTCCTCCAGTCGTGCTTTAAGACTCGGCCACTATGAATTATGGGTAGAAGAAAAATCGTAAATCAAACACGTATTCAGAGGTGGAAATATGTGTGTGTTTCATGTATACATCTGAGTGACCACTTTTGATAAATAGGCTGCACATAATGTATGACTGAATTTCTGAGGAATGTCACAAACATTAGGCAAACATAACTGATTCTTCGTCTTCTGAGGTTCTTCACTGGCATGGGTAGGCCAAATCTGCCTTAACATTCCCCCCAGGTATTGTCTGTTTCTGCTGTGTCAAAGCGTTTAGTGCTGGCAGACTGTTAACTGAAAAAATACGATGCTTCGTTCTACTTTCCGCTCTCCTCACTCGCTCTTCTCTCTCGATCTATAGGCGAGAAGGGGTGCCAGGAAAACGTACATTTGAGTATGTACTTGCTTGCAAGTGTGTTCTTTGCAGCCACACTGTCAGAGGCATTGAATGGACACGAAGCATGCCATGAACACTGATCATAGACAAAGACAAAACCCCACCATGAGATAAAGGTTTTTTGATGTTTTTATTGGTGAGGCCTCCAACTCGTGCAGTGAACACTATTTCAATGCCTATGCGTCGGATTGCACAACCGCCCTCACAGTTGAATCCCCAATATTAAATATTTACTCTGCTATGTGATACATCGCAGGCTTCTGGAAATACAACAAAGGTAAAACAGTTTGGACGTGAAAGCCACCTTCATTAATTACCAGAGTTGACGTTACTTGCAACTTCTTTATTTATTTTCTTGATTCAGCCTCTTCCATTGCAAAGAAATGTAATCCCTATCTTTACGTCTGACCTTGATTCAGTGATATAAATAAGTCAAAGGCAAGAAAACACATGATACGTCCTTTTTTTTTTCATGCTTGGGAGAGGCGCTCGGAGAACAGAATGTGCCTCTCTTCCTGTGGTCCACCATCATGTCGGTGAGTTTGAAGGAGAACAATTACTCTCTTCCATGTAACGTTCAGATAGAGACAGCTACCGTTCAGAGAAAGACAGGTGGTCCATTCATATGTCAATCGGCCGCATGTGTTCGGGAAAATATTTGCTCTGCACGTTAAACACAGCAGGCACTACCGGAGGTCACTGAGGCATGACGATCGCTGAAGATAATCCATGTCAATCTTTTGATTCCTAAATCGAAATCCCAGCTGTAGTATTGTGGGAATATGTATGACTTTCCGCTCTATCACTCCCTCTCTCATCCTTGGTTGACCTCAAGGTGTATCGGTCAGTGTGGCTACAAACAGCGTTCTTCAATGTACAATGTTGATTTTGAAGGCCTTTTGCAAGGGTGAGATGGCTGACGGTGCCAGGTCAATCCGTTTTTGGAATTCACATTGTTGGGGGCTTTCTGTTGTATTTCGCAAATCAAGCGTCAATTGTTGGGGTTTTCTGTCGAAAATCTAGTGGGCCAGCCAAAACGATCCCCTTCAGGGATCTACAGCAGCGATTTCAAAACCCTCCCTGCATAAAGAGCTCTCTTGCTTGGGTAAACCAACAGTAATATAAAATATCACTTTATTAAATATTGGAACTGCATACATTATACATCACTAAGATGACAATAATAATAGTAATCATTCTCATTGTAACACGCTCTGCATACTTACCCTATGTGTCCTTGAGAATGGGGGATTAGGGCCTGCATGTTGATTACTTTCACTCTTGTGAGTGGAAATCCTTACATCTGAAGAGTGACAAGCATGCAGAGTGGATGACGCACAAAACGTTTAAGACAAGCTGGCTGATTATGGTTGTCATGTTGCGCGTTTCCAAGTTCTAAGTAGTTACAGAGACATACAGAGAGAGAGAGAGAGAGAGAGAGAGAGAGAGAGAGAGAGAGAGAGAGAGAGAGAGAGAGAGAGAGAGAGAGAGAGAGAGAGAGAGAGAGAGAGAGATGCAGATAGTAACAGAGACATACAGAGAGAGAGAGAGAGTGATGCAGATAGTTACAGAGATATACACACAGAGAGAGTGATGCAGATAGTTACAGAGATATACACACAGAGAGAGGGATGCAGATAGTTACAGAGATATACACAAAGAGAGAGTGATGCAGATAGTTACAGAGATATACACAGAGAGGGAGGGATAGAGACAGAGAAATAGAGAGAGATATTTTATACAAGATTGTCAGAGGAAGGAATCTGAGAGAATCTGAGCAAAGCTGAGAGTGGCTGGTGTTGGAGTTAACTCAACGAAGAGAAAGAGGGTAAGGGCACTATTTGCATGGTTGTTAGAAACATCAAGTATTCCTGTATTTCAATGACAAACCATAATAGCCATTGGAACACACAGTTGTACTTGTAGGGTTGAAGTGAAAGTGATGAGAAGAAAGAAAGAAAGGAAAGGAAAGAAAGATAAAAAATGAAAGGAAATGACCATAAATAGACAAGCTCCAGAAATAAGAGAATGGTTCAAAGGTTTTTGTGATTTAATCTTCATGGCATCTCTTGCATGGGAAGGCAAGCAAGCAAACTCAAACTTGGGTATCGTATAAACAATGTAAGCTGGCCAGTGTTTGGCTTTGTGCCCTCACAAGTGAGTGAATGATCCTCAATCACGGTCACAGGAGATTAAAATCAAAGTCAAATAAGAATATCCTTTATCACCCCACAAGTAATTTTTGCCAGAAGTGTGTGCAAGGGGAACTTAAAATTCATTTTCAAAGGGCAGAGTCTGGGAAGAAAGTATTGAAAAAAAGTAAAATTAGTGAAAAACAGAGAGATGTAGAGGGGAAGGAGTGAGTGGCCAGAGGGAAACACGTGACAACACAATGAGAAAAGTCCTCGTCACTGTGTGTTGTTCCGCTTACCCCCTGCAAACAGGGGGAGCGAAGCGGGGGAGGAAGGGGGTGGCGTGTGTACACCAAGTATGTCTGGTTGTGTGCAAGAGAGGGAGAGAGAGAGAGAGAGAGAGGAGAGAGAGAGAGAGAGAGAGAGGGGGGGAGAGAGAGAGAGAGAGAGAGAGAGAGAGAGAGAGAGAGAGAGAGAGAGAGAGAGAGAGAGAGAGAGAGAGAGAGAGAGAGAGAGAGAGAGAGAGAGAGAGAGAGAGAGAGAGAGAGAGAGAGAGAGAATGAGTGATTAAGAGTAGGGGAGAGAAAGTCTTAGGGAGGTATGCAGCTCTCTCTCTCTCTCTCTCTCTCTCCCCCCATCTCTCTCTCTAACTGTTTTAGGGGTATTACCACTTCAGCCTGAGATCCCACCCTAGCCCCCCCCCCCACCCCCAAAAAAACAACGGGCCATGTCGGGTGCACTCCTCCTCTCCTCTCCTCCACCCCTCTCATCCGCCTCTCCCTGTCTCCGGCTCAGTGTGGGGAAGAAGAGAGAAGTGTATAAAGCGTGATGAGAGAGAGAAAGAAGGTAAGAAAGAAGGTTCAATGGTAGGGAGAGGAATTTGTAGGTTGCACTTTCCATTCTTTTGTTGACATTTTTTTTTTGGGGGCTTCCTTGAGCTCCCGCCAGAGCGTCACACTTTTAAACATGAGGAAGTAATTTTTCTTTTTTTTTTTCTTGTGTAAATTGCGTTTATCCGAACCAACGGTGGTGAAAAACGGGAGCAGTTGCGTCCTTCAGGGGGGAACCACCGCGCGAGGAAACACACCAACGCCGCCCGAGAGAGAGGTGCTGCAGGAGGAGAAGGGGAGGTGGTGGTGGTGGAGGGAGATAATATAGAACAGAGCAACATTGGCACCAGCAGCGGAAAAATAATAACAGAGGAAAGCTCTGTTGTTTTTTATTCTACCGGGACGAGCAGGAGCTGAGCGAAAGTGGAAATAGAGAGGTGTGAGAAAAAGAAAACGCGGGAGAGGAGTAAATCGAAGGCAACACAAGACTTGAAGCAAGCCCCGACTCACCTGACGCGCTTGCCAGGTGGGACAGCCTGCACTCTCTAAACCCTCTCTCTCTCTCTCTCTCTCTCTCTCTCTCTTCCTCGCTTCCTTTATCTCACCCTCCTCCTCCTCCTCCTCCTCCTCCCTGGAGATGGTCCGTTGGCGGGCCCTGCTGCTGCTGAGCTATCACCTGGCCTCTCTGCTGGCCTCGGCGGCGGCGGGTTCTGAGCGCCAGCGACACCGCGTGCAGCACGGCCCCTGCACCTACACCTTCGTGCTGCCCGAGCTCGACCACTGTCGTCCCGCCCTGTCACCCCTCCAGGACCTCCCCCAGGGGGCGGCCGACGCCCCGCAGAGGGACTCCCCATCCCAGGCAGGCCCGGGTGTGGAGGACTCCCCCCGGGGGGAGGAGGACACGGAGGGGAGGGCAGCCCGGATGAAGCACGCCAGGCAGGAGAGGAAGCTGGAGAGCCTGGAGAGCGCCATGGAGAACAACACGCTGTGGTTGCGGAGGGTGAGCGATGCCCTCGGTGGGGTCAAACGCGGGCGGTCGGGGATAGACGTGGCGAAGGCTGCTCAGGGAATCTTAGGGTGAACTTCCAGAGAGTACCTGCTCCTCCCCCACCCCCCCACCCCCCTCTCTGCATGATCTCGTTGGCTGTGTTTATTCTGTTGTTCACTGTATTTACGTCAGTGTGCACAGTGCGCCGGCCTTGTCTCCTCGGTCGTCATCAACGCCGTCTACATCTGGCGGCTGAGGATGAACTGCTAGTTCCCATGTTCTTTTCAATATCAATGTTCACGCCCCGGGTTCGCTGGCAAAATTGCACAGTTTGGATCCGGGCTAAGGACAGGACTTTAGTGGGGATTAGTGAAGGGTTTTGCTGTGATTTCCCAGATGATCACTGTTTAAATGTTTACTTGTTTTATGAGATGGGAGTGATGTCTGTCTGTATGTGTGTGGATATAGACAGACTGATTGAGACAGATTGTGTGTGTGTGTGTGTGTGTGTGTGTGTGTGTGTGTGTGTGTGTGTCTGTGTGTGTGCGTGCGTGTGTGTGTGTGCGTCTGTCCATGTGTGTGTACTGTATTTAAGACCACTGGGCTGCCCAGAAATCCCGATTGCATGAGAAAGAGGAGAGGGAAGATACAGAAAAGATTCTTTGCTAATATTGGATGGCGGAAAGAAATTGCGCGGTCGGTTAAAAACGAATGTAACGTTCCTTCTCACTGCCTGCAATCATAACACAGAGTAGGATCCAGTTCAGTCATGAACTCCCCCAGATAAAGTCCTACACGTCGTAGCATTGAAAGTCCAACACCCGGCTGGAGGAAGGCCATGCTTTTCCCCAACAGAACACGTCCTTATCAGTGGGAGACAGTGATTAGCGTGTGTTGTCTGCCAGACCGCTGGCCTGTGTCAGGTCATTTAGCTGTGGTTATTAAGAGGCTAAACTGTGAGGAGGTGATTAAAAGATCTTCAGAAAACAGTTTTTTTTGTGGCTAAGATCATGGAGGTGCCGTCTGTTTTCCTATATTTTCTTGCAAGTACTGGTCAAGAGTTCTTCCCCGGATTGGGAACTAGCACCACCATACCAGAGCCTGTGCACGTTTTGTCTGAGCCCGGCGTGGGCCCGTTCCACTTACAATTTTTCTTAATCGTTCAAACACGTTTTCTGAAACTATAGCTCAATTTCTCAAAACTAAACATAGACCTGAGAAGAGTTAATCATTTTGTCAAAACTACACAAATTCTACTCAAAATAGATTTTTTCCACCAAACAGTAAACACAGCTATTAAATGAATACATCTTAGAGAGCATAAATTAAACACTGGTGTGATCAATTCAAAACACTTCCATCAAAATACCATTTACATATGTTTTGGCTTTATGAGGCCAAGTTACATATTCCAATGTATACAATTGTTTAGAAATAGCTTTCTTTTTTAAAGTTGAAATTAGGTGGTACATATAGTATAAAGACAGTTGCCAAATTGTAATACAACACTGTGAATATATCATAGAAATATTGCATTGACACAATCGTATCAGAATAGGATCCAATGCATATTTGTCTATCCAATGAGCTCTAATGGGCTAAACTCACAATCCCAGCTTCCCAGAGTCATAATGTACATCTATAGTTAATGCTGCAACATTGTTCTGACAATACACAAATATGCACAAACTTGCAAGTACAAGTACAAAAAGGTAACAAAGCATATAATAATAATAATAATAATAATAATGCATTGAATTTATATAGCGCTTTTTCCTAGACACTCAAAGACGCTTTACATTGAAGGGGGGGACCTCACTCACCACCACCAGTGTGTAGCACCCACTAGGGGTGATGCACGGCAGCCAATCTGCGCCAGAACGCTCGCCACACACCAGCTCGAGGTGGAGGGTGAGGGAATTAATGAGTCAGCCAATTATACAATTATACAGGGGGATGATTAGGGGGCCAGATTGAATGAGCCTGATTGGGCCAGGACATTTTTACTGTAATTTTTGTGTGTATACAATCGAGAAAAACAGTAAAAACATGGGCCTGAGCCTGGGTCAAACCAACCTTTTCTTAGTAAGTTGGTTGTCAATAAGTAAACTAATTCCAAGTTGTTTGAATGACCACAATCTGTTCAGAATTACATGTGGGATCTGACTGAATAGGCAATTTCCTCTCATTTCAAATCGTAACCTTTGATTTGCTGGTGATAAATACATAATAGACACAAGGAAATCTACAATCAGACTTTGCAAATTATAGAGGAAGTAGAATTACAGAAATCTGTTGCGAATTATGTAAAGAATCTTAATGAACACAGAAACTTAATTGTGTCTTTACTACAATACTAAAAAACAAGGATTACACTGGCGAGACTGGCATTGCACTCACATGTTGCAGCGTGCACGCAACCTAACATTTGTCCATAGTTACTTTGTTGTAACCTCATTATTTATCGATTATTAGAGTGATTAATAAGGGTTAAGGCACAGTGTGTCAGATGTAGAGGCATCTAGCTTTACAGATTTGGCAGAATTGGAATATAATATTCTTAAATAGGTTTTAATTATTGTATTATCCCATGATTTGTGTTCCTTGCCTAAAAAAATGCCCCTTAATATCAAAATAGGGGCGGTGTCCTCTTCCATGGAGACCGCCATTATTCTACAGTAGCCCAAAACGGCTCAAGAGGGAATGCCTTTTGACAAAGAGGTTAGGAAGAGCCATGGCTTAGACGCTTTTGTGATCATTTTCAAGTACTGTCGTTGTGTAGGGGCATAGTAAATTAAGATGTTGTACTTGAGATACGCCAAACCGTGGGCATAAAAGTGTCCTTGAATGTCAGAGGTGGACATCAACATACACGATGCACAGATTGAGCTCCACAAAGCGCCGGGCCCCGTGGCATTATACCGTAATTGTCCATGAAGCTTAACCCTCTATCGGACCCACCTCATATAGCCAGTGAATCCAAGCTTAGGTTATGTCCTTTCACCAGAATATCCTCAGTCTTTCGAGGATTCAATTACGTAGGAGCTAAACTTCTACATTCAAGTGTAAAATAGTGTAGCGGATGGTAGTTTGCGGATGAGCGGAATTATGAAGTGGCAGTTCATCCTTTAATACATCTATGCCTTGGCGACGTTTGTTTTTTAGGTAGTTTCCCTGTTCCATAACTAAAGGTACGCTATCAATCTTTCAGAGTAAGTTTGTATCCAAACAAAACGGTTGCACACTGTTATGTTATAAAAAGCAACCTATATTCACGTACCTCAGGGCAAGTCAACATTGGCTTGCAGCGCCAACTGCTTTCGAGATGAATGATCAATGCATATTACAGAGAGCGATAATTGTCCATGAAGGTAGTTGACCACTATGGATGCAATAAGAGTACTATCTGTGAGAAACGTAAATTGGCGGTGACATCCCCAATGTCATGTACAACGTATCCAGGGACCATGGTGAATAAGACACGATACCTGATTGTGATTGGTTAAACTGATTTATTCGACGAGAGCATCAAAATTTGATGCTCTCGTCGTTTTGATGCTCTTGGTTGGATTAAAATGGATGTTTCTTTCCCGCAAAACAGTCATACCTACTGGCCCCTAACACATTACGGGCCAGTACAGGCCAACATAGTTGGGAAGGAAGGATTGGAGGTGGGTGGGGTTTCACTTGGTTGCAATTTGCAACCTCATTGCTTGTTCCGGCAACATTTCACACACTGGACCATTAAGGTTACAATATTATAGGGCATATAACATTCAGACTATCACAGAAAATAGCTAACCCCCTTCCTCAATCACAAAATAATTAAAGAAAGATGTTCAGCAAGAGAATCAAACCTTTACTGCCAGTCGCCCACGGAGACATCCATGTTGTAGATGAAACGTTGTTCTTAACGATGTTAAGAACTATTCAACTATTTAAGTTGTTTGTGGGTATATTTTGTTGAGTGTTTTTTTCATTTATCTAAAGTTATGGAAAAATATCATGTTTGATGTGAGTTTAAAAACGAAAATGGCTGTTTTTAAGAGTTGAGATCAAATGATGACTTTTTTTCCTGATTTTGGTGATCCTTTGTTCAGTTTTTTTTAATGGCTTCCATTCTTCTCGATTAATCCCCCTGTCTCACTCTTCAGCCTTGGCTGGTTTTCATCATGGCTGGTGAATAAAGTTGCTTGTGTGGAAGCCTGCCATGTTCACTGTCAGGTCCTGATCATTGCGTCTCGTCTTGCTCACTCGCTCCGGCGGCACGCGCTTACAAAAACACCAGCTAAACAACACAGGAGGGGCGATCCTGCGAGTGCTGTCTATGCCTTCCTGCTGTGAGACCAGACTTCAATATCACGCCCCCCCCGTGCGACCATGTCAAGCATTTACCCTTGTGTGTATCTTAGGTTATGTGTATGGTTTGTGTGTATGCGTTTGTTTGAACCAAAACTCAACTGCCTCTCCGGGCCCACCCCTCCTGCCTGGTTTTGAGGGCTGCTCACAAGAAGTAGATCAGTAGTCTGAATATGTGCCTTGGATCTCATAAACAGGTCTTGTAAACCTAAAATGTCACCCAGAGCCAGCAAATAGCTGGGCCGCCACCAGTACCGTTACAAAGTTACATGATTTATTCAACGATTCGCCTCCTTGCTTCACAAGGCTAAAGTTCCACACAACCTTAGCAAGAACGCCGATATGCATGTAAGTGAGTATGAGTATTCTGACCTTTGACCTCGTGGTGAAGGCCCCTTTAAACACCTGGCTATGTGTTTCATGTAAAACTGGACCATGTGCCAAGGTGGGATAGCCTAAGGGTTTGAGTGTGTGCACGTGTGTGTGTATGTGTGTGTGTGTGTGTGTGTGTGTGTGTGTGTGTGTGTGTGTGTGTGTGTGTAGTTGTGTTTGTGTGTATGTGTGTGAGGGAGAGAGAGAGAGACAGAGAGACTAGAGAGAGTGGGTTGGGGAAAGAATATGTGTGAGAGGGAATGTGTGCATGTGTTTGTTTGTCTGTGTGTATGTGTCTAAATATGACCCTCTCTTTGGTATTCGATAAAAGAAAACAAACACACACACACGCGCACAAACACAAACACACACATTACTCCTCTGTGGAGTTTCAGAGTTGACCTAGCATCCTATGCCTTGTCCCAGTTGACTTCTCCGGGGAATTCAGAGAGGAGAAACAAGCGATTTCTTTGCTTTTGTTTTGAAACCTCACACAACCTCCCAATATTGTGCTCCGCTCAACTCCTGCTCTCCTCGGGGGGTTGATGGAGTGGCTTTGAAAGTGTTTTTAAGGCGACTTTCCGGAGCCCAAACAGCTTATGTTAATACGGTCATATTATGAGAGATGGCGGTGGCAAGGTAACCCGTGGAGTTGTTGTTCTACCAGCCTAGTTCATTAAGCCAACGACACCTCAAGCGCCACCGACTCACCACCATCAAGACGAAGGAGAAAATACAACAGGCACTACGTTATTCAGCGGTGTTGACAACACACTCGGGTCGCAACCTCATTTATTTCAACCTTCAAACCAACAAGGTTGACATGACACATAAATTAGGAGCCGATTCCATGTCTGAGTAAAGCCACCTTTTCCGTGTTTTGGCTTTTGTAAGCCATCAGAGCGGTTCTCATGCTCCTCCATCATAGGAAATCCTCCCTTGTGACGGATTCGTAGACACCCCAAAAAAAACATTCAACATTTGCTGTAACAACGCTGAAGCCTTACAGACACTGGGATGAACCCGGCCATTGCTGACCCCCACTGTCTCTCCCACAACCCCCCCCCCCCCCCCCCCCCCCAAAACCAGACACGCAGCCGGCAAAACTAATTTGGATCCATGTAGACAAGATGTAATGGCTTCTACCAGCGTTAATATAAATGGTTCTGTTTTGGCGGGCAGTGCACCCCGACTTCTGAACCTGAGGTCAATCGAATCAGACAGCTATGATGGAAAGTGTGTGGAAAAGCTCTTTGGACGGACCAGAAGCTTCCGTGAGAAGGAATGTGATCGCGAGCTATCAAGTTGGTTTGAGACGCCGCGGTAATCTCCTCAAAGTCATCTTTCGTATTTGATGAGTTTTTGAAGTATTTTTTCTGGACTGCTTCTTATCTTTGTCTGGTTTTCATCCGTAGCAAAGATGTTGAAGTTGAGTGTAGGGTGGGGTTGGGAGAAACAGTATGGATACACACAAAAACACAAGCTATGGTATTCTCTTCAATCGTTCGTGGTCGGGGTGCGGTGCCTATGGCAGAAAAATCCCTTTGATCAACTCTCCATATTTAACCCCACCCTCCCTCCCGTTCACTCGACTATTTTGCTGTGACATTTCTCACCCCAAAAAATAGCATTAATTCTCTCTGCGGTTTTCAACCCGTCTTTATCACAAGACCGGCGCTGCATGTCAAACCAAATTGCCCCCCCCCACCCACCACCACCCCCACCGCTGACGTGCAAAACATGGTATATTAAATGCCTGACTGGTGGCTGCGTTTGCCTTCCATGTGCCTCGCTCATGGAACAAGATGGATGGCGTGCTATTTCTAAACCAACCGTTTTAACATTTCACGCCTTTCCCGCTTCCCAGTGTGTGATTGATTAGAGTTCACACATTCCCCCCTCCCCCCCTCGGAAGTCCCGGAAATGGCACGATTTTCCACCATTGGAATGGGATTGTAGCTGTTTGGGAAACGGCCATTGAACCTTGTTGCACATGGTTTTCAGAAAGGCCATGCTTCCGTGATGGGGGTGGAAGTCATGCTAAGGGGTTTGTTTTGCATGGTGCTCTGGGCATGATTCTTACCAGATTGATGAATGGATGGATTGATTTTGATGGGTGATGAATAGATTGACAGATAGATAGAGAAGCGGATGTGTGGATGATACACAGAGGGATTGATGGGAAGTAGGCCTAGCATCTTTTAGTAGAAAGTCCGATTTTTTTAAACTTATTCACAGAGAATTGGTGAATAATATATTTGTATTACCTGTGTTTCCGGGCAGTTGGAGAGCTTCATCAGGGAGAATGTGCGCTCCGGTATGGAGGAGAAGAGGAACGAGGTGCACACACAGACGGCGGCCATGTTGGAAATGGGCACCAACCTCCTCAGCCAATCGGCGGAGCAAACCCGCAAGCTGACGGACGTGGAGACCCAGGTGAGTCAACCAGCAGGGGGCAGTGTGGAGCTGTTTGAATGCAATTTGATCAGACACGATGGCTATGAACCATTTGAACAGACACGATGGCTGTGAACCATCTGAACAGACACGATGGCTGTGAACCATTTGTGCTAAACTCAGGCATAATTTGAGAAGATCATTACATGAACGTGTATTGCCAATATAAGCCTATTACTCAAGGTCGGTGTGGTCCACAGGGGAAGAGCAATGGATTTTAAGCAGATTGTGTTTCGCTCTACTGATAGGGGGGCTGACAGTGGGGAAGTTAAGAGAAGTGACTGACAACATGCCAATTAAAACATACAGTGCAATGCAACAACACAGATGTGTTTTTTGTCGTGCCACAGACTTGTTATGACAGTCTGCTGGGGTCGCGGGACACTCCCACCCTAGCCAGGTTAACAAAGAACACCCAAAACAGTGTAAATATCAAAGCCTGTTAGTTTGAGCTTTTGTTTAATCTGCAATTTGCTAGAAAACACAACACAGGTGCACAGCGAGATAATAGCAGCGTTCATCAAAAGATCAAAGCTGAACTGAAACTCTACATGGAGTCTATTAGTAGACAGAACGGCATATCTATCAAGTTTTCATCCGTATTCTACATTCATCCATGACTCCCTCTGGGCTGTTCTTGTGCTGCTGGTTGATCCCTCTGTGAGCGAGGGAGGCATCCATTCCTCTGGGTTTGTGGCCGTTGGTAGGTGTTGAACCAGACCAGCCGGCTGGAGATCCAGTTGCTGGAGTACTCGCTGTTCACCAACCGGCTGGAGAAACACATCCTGCAGCAGACCCAGGAGATCTCCCGGCTCAATGAGAAAAACAGGTGAACACACACACACACGCACGCACGCACGCACGCACGCACGCACGCACGCACGCACGCACGCACGCACGCACGCACGCACGCACGCACGCACAAACACACACACACACACACACACACACACACACACACACACACACATTCATAGACATAGTCACACACAACAACACAGATTCATGTCGACACACACACACATTCATGGCCACACACGCACACTGCACACATACACACATACACACATTAATAGTTACAAACCCATAGTCTTGTCAACAGACTCATTCCCCACAGATCGACAGACATACATTGACACACACACACACACACACACACACACACACACACACACACACACACACACACACACATAGACAGACACACACACACACACACACACACACACACACACACACACACACACACACACACACACACACACACACACACACACACACGCACATACAGTGATTGAGTCCTAGTCTTACTGTATTTGACACAGAGAAGAAACATATGGGCTCATTTATCCCCAGAAGTGCACGCTGTGTCAACAATCAAACTTGATCTACATCAGAGTTGATCGTTATTAATGGTGTTAAACAATTGTTTTCCATACAGTAGGGCTTTAAAGCCAACTGCCCAAACACTTGCAGATGGGATCCACAGGGGTGAACCCTCATGGTTAAGGGCTGTCAAGCAGTCAGCGGGTGTGTGCATTAATGTGTGGGTGTGTGTCTGTGTGTGTTTTTGTGTGTGCACGATAATGTGTGAGTGCATTAATGTCTGTGCTTGTGTGTGTGTGTCGTTGTTTGCAAATGCACTGCATGTGTGTGGATAGTACCATAACGTGTGAATATATATGAAAGGGGTTCCCATGTCTCCTATTAAATGAAACAAGGGCGGTACTCCGTCTGGTCCAATCATAAAAGCAGGGGGGCCAGGACGGGTCGCCTAGCAGCGAGGGGGGGGGCGTGGCCCTGGTATCTGGTTGTTTGTGATTCCATCCAACTGTGAGCATGTGAGAGCTGGGGCCTAGACTCCTGTTACACATCCGATTGGAATCCAGAGGGAGCTAGGACCTGCTCCTCTCTATGTTGTACACATATATGTATATATATATATATATATATATATATATATACACATCTATAAGGACCTGGCATATACATTGATGTAACACTCTTAAGGCTCAGTTATGGTTCCACGTCGATGCAACGCAAGGACCACGCCTCGACGCAGTCCCTGTTTTGGTTCTGTGTCAGGTTTTAGGGGACCATAACCTTTACAGTACAGTACCTATGCAGGGCACACTCTGAGGCAGAACCCGTTAGAGTGAGGGGAGGGTCGGTGGGTTGTTGGGGAGGGGGGAGGGGGGGAGGGGGCAGCGGCCCCCTGTGGAGTAGAAGAAGAACAGAAGAGCTTCAGTGGTCACCACCACTTCTGGATCCTGCAGAACAGAGAATCTCAGAGAATCTCTGATTTCTAAAATGGAGGATGAGGAGATGCTTTTTGTTTTGAGTTTGGGTTCTCGTGAACAACATTGGCTCGCAGAGTTGGAGGAGGCAGCCGTGCCATGCAGTGATACATGAGATTTAAAAATGTAGAGACGTTTTGTCTTCATGAAAATGCGCTCTGTATGATGATGAATTCAGACAAAGGAGATGCAATAAGATGATGAATGTTGAGATGAAAATTCAGGTCGCTGCTAAAGCAGGCTCCTCTGACTCAAACTTTCTTTTCAGATTGTGGTCAGGTGACATATGAGTTGACTCCAAGTTCATGAATACAAAAACCCATAAAATATATATAATAGAATTTCTCCTCTACATAAGACTCCTCCCACACAAAAAAGTACATATTTCTTTCCACTACATTTTTCTACTCTTATTTGTACTCTTTATATATTTTATTTTTGTTCACAATTCATTAATTAATAATTATTCATCATTGCATTGCAATGATGAATCCCGACCAGTACATTTCTGCTACTTCATCACTATGATCCCTTGCATGCATGAGATTAAATAAACATGTTTCCATCTGGCCACAGCATGAACGGAGACCCAAAAAGTAGCTTGTTCAACGTGGGGGGCTGGAGTTGATTCAAAAGTAACCCCAGAGCTGTGAGTCAAGCCCATAAAGATCTTGCCCAAAGATTTATGATGTTCATTTGGTGCTGAGGGTGTGGAGCAAACAGACATGAACCAAAATGACAACCCAACACACACACACACACACGTACACGCACACACGTACACACACACACAAACGTACACGCACACACGTACACGCCACACGTACACGCACACACACACACGTGCGTATCAATGCACCAACAGACCGACACACATGCCCACGCACACACACACACACACACACACACACACACACACACACACACACACACACACACACACACACACACACACACACACACACACACATACACACACACACAAACACACGCAGGTGACTGTCAGCTTGTTGAATTATGGCTGTGATGGAGGGGCATTACAGGTTGCCTACCTGTGATGGTCTCAGCCGTACTGCTGTATGTGTACCCAGCGAGACTCTACTCTATTCTAAGGTCTATATATCATCCATCATCACACACATGAGGGCCACTAAATCTTACTTTTATTTGCAAAACATCCACTTTCAACCCCAGCCATAACATAAAGCTAGCTATAACTCCAACCTTAGCCCTCACTCTAGCCCTAGCTCTTATCCAAACCCTTGCCTTGTCCCTAACTCTAACACAAACTTTAGCCCTCATTCTAACCAAAACCCTTGCCCCATTCTTTGCTGCAACTCTGATGCAAGCCCATAACCCGTGCCCCTCATCCTAGCTCCGACCGCAACACAAGCCTTCACCCTAACCTAACACAACCCTAGTCCAAACGGCAACCCCAAACAAGAGTGAGCTAAGGAGATCTCATGTCACGCCTCCTTTCCTTCTCTCTCCTTCTCTCCCCTTCCTCCCCTCGACTGATGTCCTTGGACTGCCCTGCCCCCCCAGTTTCCTGGAGCAGCGGTTCTCGGCGCTGGAGTCCCGCTACGGCAGGGAGCTCCAGGGGCTGCAGCAGGAGAAGCAGCAGCTGCAGGAGCTCCTGGACAGGCAGAGCCGCCTAGTGGGACAGCTCCAGGGGGAGGTGGACGGCTCCACGGCCAACAGCTCCATGCTGCAGAGGCAGCAGGCCCTGCTCACCAACTCTGTTCAGCAGCTGCTGGCTATGGTCAACCACTGCAATGGTAAAGCCCCTCCCAGGGGAAATGGGAGCACACACACTCAGTAGACACACGTGGCCAACGTGGCATGGGATGTGTTTTTTCCAGACAGCTCATCAAAGAGCCAACGGTGGTTAGGCATGTCAAGGAGGTCGACGCGGATATTCCAAATCCAGTCCCTCTCAGAACCCTTGCCTAGTGATTAGACTGAAACCTTAGAGCCATTATACTGGATTATTTTTTTGCTGGTAAAGCACATGTTTGATGACGTATGTAAAGTTCAAAGGTGACCAAGTCCATTGCCTGACGCCAACTTGAGCTCTCAGTCGTATTTCTAAAAAGCAGGTGCTCATCTGAAAGTGTATTCACA
Organism: Gadus morhua; assembly: GCF_902167405.1. Classification (NCBI taxonomy): domain Eukaryota; kingdom Metazoa; phylum Chordata; class Actinopteri; order Gadiformes; family Gadidae; genus Gadus; species Gadus morhua. Next base: position 12,668,629 of record NC_044069.1, read on the forward strand.
GAGATCGCCACAACGGCAAAAGAGGAGCAGGCCAGTTTCAGAGACTGTGCAGACATCCTGCGTTCCGGAGTGAAAGACAACGGGATATACAGCATCCGCCTCCCAAACTCCACCCAAACCGTCAAGGTGCTGTAACGTTACACATAAATCCAATGACCTCTTCCTCTAAATATCACATACATTCTAGGCATTGTTGCGAAACATTTTATCATTGCTGATATTAAGCACGTGTCCCTTCCTTCATATTACTGATATTGATTTATAGTGATACTGGCTGCAGTGTCCAACCTTATCCACTGTGACATTCAGAAGCTTCATTATTATTATTATGGGCATCGTTGAACTCAGACAAACGATTCGTGCAATGACATTCTCCGAACTTTTCCTGGCACAGTCGTCTACGGAAATGTCATGCCTTCGTTTTGTGGGAGGTAGCATTACAAACAACAGGCACATCAGGCCCTTCAGGGCTCTGGATTCAGCAAGTGTATGTGTGGAGGAAATTGCATATAGAAACATATAGCATATAGCTTAGCCACCCAAAAGTAATTCGCTATCATTAACCTGACCGCGAGCCTATGAGGTTTCCTCAATCAAGACACGCATTCCGTGGTCAGATCTTTGAGTTTTTCCAGAGAAAATAAAGTTAGCAAAAAACAGGTTGCCATGCCTCTGCACCACTGGTTGGCTGGTACAACTGCCTCTTTCCTCCCCCTAACTCCCTCCCTCCCTCCCTGGTTCTTCTCATTTCCTGTGGGTCAAATGAGCCAGTAGTTTGGCATCGGAGCCATGCGTTTCCTGCCAGACACGGGCCGTACAGATTGCGATAGATGTCAGTGCTTTCCAGCTGTGTTTTCTGCCTTCAGTTCGTGCCATTTTATTTCACTGCAGCTGGCAAAAAATGGGAGGTTGTAATAATGTGGGGCAGATTAAAATCGGCATCTTTTTTATATTTGGTGTGTCGGTTTTATTTAGTTGGACAAGGGACAAGCATGCACTTTCCATTTGAAATTTATACTACCTTCATTAGGAGCGCATGAATAAGAGAGAGAAAAGAGCCGAGACAGATTTCCCTTTTTAGATTGATGAATGCAAAACGGAGTCGTTAAAATTATAAACGTGGCTACATAAAAATACTTAGAAAAAGAACCCTAAAGCCTAATGAAACTGCTGGAGGCCATAAAAAAACAAGTCATATAATACCCAAGTGGTCAGGATTTTGCTCATAAATGATTGTAATCAATTCATTTTGGTAAAGGTATAATAAATATTTATCTGCTCCAAATCAGTATTCAATACATTGTCTTGCTCTCTAATGTACCAAATAATAACACAGCACATCGGAATTCAGCCCAACCGTCTGACCCTGATTAACAATGTCCTATTCTGGCCCATATTTCATAACACCAACTCATTTGGCATAATTTTTCCCCAAGCAGAAGATAGCGAGTTACGACAGCAAAATTAATGGCATCCAAGAAGACCTATACTTAACACCCACAATCATCCATTTTTAAGTCCACTCTGCAGCTATTCTGAGAACACAACTGGAATCAATCAGGAGGAAAACGGGTAGGTGGGTGGGATATTCTTGTATCTTAGCAACCCCCTATAAGTGTCCATCACCGTGACACCGAGTGTGGACGCCAACGCAACCGGTTTTCTAACGATTGCTATCCTCAACTTCAAAATCAACTTCAAAACTTCTAAAAGATAAACTATTTTATTACAATGGTCAACAGTCTCCACAGAGGCCATGTCTAACCCAAACCATGTGCTTGCATTAAACAAGTTATGAAGTCTTAAATCAGATTATCTTTCGTGAGGAATGAGGGGGTGTTTTCCCTGGTTAATCGGTGCTTCCGGTCTAGGGATTATTATCTGACAGAGGTATTGTCTATCAACATTCAACAGAATACAGAAGCCAAACATTTCATCAGAAAACTACTGGTTGCAAACATTGCATTGTTTTTCGTCAAAGTTGCATTTCTGTTGGGCTAAGCCATCGGCTGTTTGGATAAAATGCGTTTGAATTGAAAATATGGCAGTAGCAAAATCCAGTTAGCTGAAAACAAATAAAATACACAAATGATAATGCCACAATATTACAATTACAAAATATTACTTTTACAGCTGAGAGATCTCACATCTACATATCTGAAAGGAAAACTATGTCAAGCCATGACAAAGCCAATAAAAATGATTTGTTGCATGTGTTGGTGTGTATGTGAGTGTCTCTTGCGAGTAACTGTGCATCATCATTTTGTGTGCGTGCTTGTGCGTGCGTTCTTGCGTGTGCTATAAAAAATTAAAATTAAATAGCCGTCCAACAAGAGTCTTTGATAACGGAGCACACTGACATGTTCATTTTCCCATCTCGCCTTGATCATGTCAATGCGTGACACCCATCCCCTCCTTCCCCTCACCACCACTCTCTCTCTCTCTCTCTCTCCCCTGCTCTCTCTCTCTCTCTCTCTCTCTCTCTCTCTCTCCCCTGCTCTCTCTCTCTCTCTCTCTCTCTCTCTCTCTCTCTCTCTCTCCCCCTGCTCTCTCTCTCTCTCTCTCTCTCTCTCTCTCTCTCCCCTGCTCTCTCTCTCTTTCTTTCTCTCTCTCTCTTTCTTTCTCTCTCTCTCTCTCTCTCTTTCCCACTCTCTCTCTCTCTCTCTCTCTCTCTCTCTCTCTTGCTCTTTCTCTCTCTCTCTCTCTCTCCCACTCCCTCCCTCCCTCCCTCCCTCCCTCCCTCTCTCTCTCTCTCTCTCTCTCTCTCTCTCTCTCTCTCTCTCTCTCTCTCTCTCTCTCTCTCTCTCTCTCTCTCTCTCTCTCTCTCTCTCTCTCTCTCTCTCTCTCTCTCTCTCTCTCTCTCTCTCTCTCTCTCTCTCTCCTGCTCCCTCTCTCTCCGAGGCCTCGCTGGCATCGTTCCACTGCCTTGTTCCCGCCAGGTGTAAAACGTCATCTCTTTTCCGCGCTTCCTCTGCATCCACTGATGCAACCATCTTCTTCTGTATTTGCATGTTTCACATTTTCTCTGCTGTCGCTCTTTTTTCTTCTCCTCACCCCCCCCTCTCTGTGAACTCAAACTCAGCGCTGTCTCTGCAACTGAACCCGTTCAACCGAAGCAAATCAGTAAGCCCCGACCCCCTCCCCCGGTCGCCCTCTCCCCTCCTCTGGTTCTCTCGGCAGGTGTTCTGTGACATGCAGACCCGCGGCGGGGGGTGGACCGTGCTGCAGCACCGGTGGAACGGCTCGGTGGACTTCCACCGCGGATGGAGCGACTACAAGGCGGTACGCTTCTGCTGACCCCATCCCAGCTGAATTCAGACGTAGTGTTTCTGTACATCCTGGTAGGGTGGGGGGTGCTTGTTGTGTCTGACTGCCCCCCCCCCCCCCCCCCCCCCCCCGCAGCCCAGTCTTACCCCCCCACCCTTCACAATCCTCATGTTATTGCACCTGCTCTCTCTCCAACTCTCTGTCAAACCCCCACACATCAACACACACACACACACACACACACACACACACACACACACACACACACACACACACACACACACACACACACACACACACACACACACACACACACACATTCTGCATTTCCCTGATCCATGGAGCACTGTCTTTTATCCATCATCCAAGTCCCAATGGCCTCTCTATCCTTCTCTATCACCCTCTCTCTCTGCCGTTCTCTCTCCGGAAAAATTGTAGTGAAAATATGAGTGGTTATGAAAGATGAGCCCTGAGCAACAAGTGCTGACAGCAAATAACACTGCAGTACACACGAGTCCCTCATCCTGGGGCCATTCCTCGACCTGACCACAAAAAACACGCTTCAGTGCGCTGTTACGCAACAGTGTGCCAGCCTTGCCGCAGCAGTGCAGTATAACTGCCCCCCATGCGAGCAGCAGTGCAGTATAACTGCCCCCCATGCGAGCAGCAGTGCAGTATAACTGCCCCCCATGCGAGCAGCAGTGCAGTATAACTGCCCCCCATGCGAGCAGCAGTGCAGTATAACTGCCCCCCATGCGAGCAGCAGTGCAGTATAACTGCCCCCCATGCCAGCCTCAGTGCCGGCGAGACGTTATGCGATCCGTCAATCGACCCCAACTCGTGTGTTCAAACGACAAAAGAATGAGAAGAAACAATTAGGACTCTAATTCAATTGGCCCAACGTGCTAATGAGTGCGGTTTGCCTGGGGTTTTTGTGATTGAAATTAAAATTGAAATGCTTTTTCAACCTTCCTCAGCTGTTGAACTCATATGGCTTGGCACGGAAAGAGCGATTGAGTGAGAGCAGATGAGGAAGGGCAGGTTAGAGAGAAATAAAATGGATTTATTGGACTCATATCTTTACAAGCGTATGATCAATATGTTAGCTTGTTTAGTGGTTTTGCGGTAGTTTGTTGTTTAGATGGCACCGTGGCACTGTGTATGTGCGGAATGCTTTCCTTGACCCTTAAGACACATGCTTTTTAAAATCAAGCCACAGTTATTAGACGTGACAAACAACCATCTCTTTACGCTAAAGATAAATGAGGCCCCTGACTTACATGATAGATTGATGAATACAATTAGAATACAATCGCCTAAACTGCGATAGTAATTGCTTTCCATCACCTCTCATGCAAGTCTCTGCAAACAGACTTGTCTTTATTCATTCGTATTACTATGGGGTGACAGGCCTCGTTTCAATTACAGAATTGACTCTATACAGCTAATCACTCCCTTCAAAGATTGTATCTGATTACATGTAATATTGTTCCATTTGTTCAGTTCTTTTCTATTTCAATACAATATATATATATATTATAAATATATATTTTTTTACTTTGCCTTAAGGCTCAAGGGAACCAAACTCATTTTATTTTAATGTTATTTTCATTATATGAATTTAATTACATTTCACCTTGCCTTGATAAGTGAATCCTAACTGTCTGATCACTTTCAGACAATGACATAACAGAGAAACCAAAGAGAAAACCTTTTTCTTAATATATACTGTTACTGAATATATCATTTAAATTATTGTTTAATCCCAAGAAAATGCAAATTGGTGTGTTTCGATCATTTGAGCCCTACATGGGGAGTCGGCCCTCTTCCACGGAGGCCGCCATGTTTAACCGCCATTGTTTCTATAGTAGCCCAGGATGGACAAACAGCTCTAGAGAGTTTAAACGCGTTTACAAGGAATTACATTTTGGGCTAAGCGGTGTAGGAATGATTTGGGTGTATTATCTCTATGAGCGATGTTGGAAAAGAAATGCAACACACACCGTGGCCTTATACTATGCTTCCAAAAAGCTTAATCATCTTGGACGCAGACATCAAAATCACTCGAAGGTCAGGAGCTCAACACAGCTTCTATATGTATATAAATAGACTGTATATAATGCCACAGAGTGTGTGTATATATATATATATATATATATATATATATATATATGTGTCCTCAAAGCTTGACCCTCTTTGGAACATGGACACAAACCGCTGCACAGATGGAGATCTACACATCCAACCACGTCTCAATTTGTGAACAACTCAGTTTAACACACTGGCCCTTAACTATGAAGAATGGCGTCACATGGATTTGGGGTTGGAATCGCATTGCAATCAAATGGTACATTTCACGTCTTCAATATTTCCTTTTTGATAAGGCAGCAGTTTTGTGGCTTTTTACTCTCCTTGATTAGGAGATGGGATGGAGACACTCACTGTGGGCTACTGGGTAAAAAAAGTAAAGGCGTCATTAACGTGAATCACACCTCTTTATACCCCCCCCCCCCTCTCTGTGGCCACACCCCAGGGCTTTGGAGATCCGTCCGGAGAGCACTGGCTGGGGAATGACATCATCCACCAGCTGACCAGCTCCCAGGACTACAGCCTGCAGGTGCGTCTGAGGGACCGTGGCGGCAGCGAGGTCTTCTCCCATTACGACCACTTCCACGTGGACGCTGAGGACGCCAACTACAGGTCGACTTTCAATCCTTTACAATTGACCAATACAATTGTAAAAACTGAACTAGAAGTGTAAACAGTGAATAACATAGATGGGTAAAAGTAATGATTGGAATCAATATTACGGGTTGGATTTTGATATGTTGTGGGTTACTATTATTTACCGTGTTATTATGTTTTTCAGCATAATTATTGGTGCAGTTCTTTTATTGCATAAGTGATTGCTTATCATCAGAGTTCTGAGATTAGTTGAACCACACTACAATTACCACCTTGCAATAAATAATTTGATTTTGATAATAATACAATTCAATATAATACAACAACTGTGACCCGGGGCAAACAAGAAGCTATTATCCAATAGCTTATTTACAAGCTCAATCCTATGACCACACTGCCATTCATTTTCTGTCACTCAGATATATGAGTTAATAGAAAGGCAGGCTGCTGCTCTAATCTACCGTCATTGTTTTCCCACTATCACGCTGCGGCAAATCTCCATGGGTGGCCTCTTACGCGGGAACAGGATAAAAGGAAAACACCCAGTATTACCAACAAACTGCCAGGAAACTATTGAGTCACGGAAACCCATTGCTTCTCGGGAATCTATGAGTAAAAAAAATACAAAAACAAATAATCACAATTCTTGAGCCAGAGGAGGATGCTTTTAAGTGAGCAAAAACCTTCACCAGAAATGTTATTTCGCCAAACAATTCTCAGATAATGCGATGATGAGATCTACTCATTGCGTGCGAGTGCTTACTCCCTCTCTTTTGACATAATCAGTGGGCAGTCAGTCAGTTTAGTTGGTTTCAACGAAGTTGTAAGCGTGAGTTCCCTCTCTGTCTGAGAGAGGCCACCTGTTCAGTCAGACGTCATCCTTGTATGAAGCCAGCTACTTCTTGTGTGAGCTTTTCGTGTACGTTAATGTGTGTGTGTGAGGGAGAGAGTGTGAATATCTTTACGAGCTAAGGATGCACCAGTTTTATAAGTTTGCTGTGCAATCCTGGCTTTTGAACTGGACCCATTGAGCCAGAGGCCTGTGGTCCACGCAATCATTCAGCCAATGAAACCTCTCTCTCGCTATAAAAAATTAAAATTAAATAGCCATCCAACAAGAGTCTTTGATAACGGAGCACACTGACATGTTCATTTTCCCATCTCGGCTTGATCATGTCAATGCGTGACACCCATCCCCTCCTTCCCCTCACCACCACTCTCACTCTCTCTCTCTCTCTCTCTCTCTCTCTCTCTCTCTCTCTCTCTCTCTCTCTCTCTCTCTCTCTCTCTCTCGCTCTCTCTCTCTCTCTCTCATCCAGGGAGGTCCTCACCCCAGAGCACCTCTTTCTTCAATCAGCATAGGATGATACATTTCAGGAAACATTAGCACAGTACAATAATACTGGAAAGTGTCATCTGTGCGGGGGAAAATGATCCTTTCACCAACAAGATAGTCAAAAACACGAGGCATAGCCCCCGTGTTGATTTGTATTGACACCGAGCTATACGCCAGCTCATACCACTGTTCCTGTCAAGCCGGCATGCAGCACACAGCTCGAAGTTGTGTGTTTCACACCATCTCAGCAATTACCTACTACAATTTTCCAAGCATCGTCTCCCTCCCCGACCCCGTGGCCCCCGTAAGCCACGAGCACAGCCTCCTCTCTCCCACTTAAGTGGCCGGAGACGCACGCGCCGTCTGTCTACAGCCCAGGAGTTCGGCGGTCAATGCCCTCTGAACTTAGGAGCTGTCGGGGGGCAGGGGGAGGCAGGGGAGGAGCAGATTCGTCGAGTCATCCCAGACCACATGCTCCGGGGGGCTGCGGATAAGGTCACATTCTCTGCAGGGGGGGAAGGGACTGATGCTTAGCACGCCGAACGGCGGGGTGAGACACGGTGCAGACAGCACTCGACCTCGTGAACTTCCCCTTCAAACATAAACCGGCCCACTCATGCACCGCACACACACATGCGCACACACACACACACACACACACACACACACACACACACAATGCAGAGACACAGTTAGACGCATAGACGCACTTACGCACTCACAGACAGATGGACACTGGCACACACACACTCTGCAAGAATAAAACAATAAACAGCTTGTACCTCTAGGAATTCTGTGAGACAAATCATCCATTTCCCTCCAAAAAAAAAAGTGATGCGGGGATAATAAAGAAAGAATGGTGGTTTCGTCTCACACTCCTTAATCATTGTTGCATAGCAACCCCATCCCGCTGGGCTCCGGCTTAGATCCTGCCGTTCCATGGCAGCTTCACTTTGTTAGGTGACAAGTTTTTTCATCCAACTTTAATGCCACTTTCTCTTTTGTTGCTAAAAGCCTTTCATGTTATTTTTTTTCGGCGGGGGGGCTTTATTTTATAGCCTCCACGCCCAAGGGTTCAGCGGCACAGCGGGGCGCACAAGCAGCCTGACTCACTCCGGCACGGCCTTCAGCACCAAGGACAGGGACAACGACGGCTGCACCTGCAAGTGTGCGCAGATCGCCTCTGGGGGTAAGGAGACGGGGAGCGCCTTCCCTCTCCGCTCGCTCTTAATTACACTTCGACCCATTATTTCTCATTCTTTGACGCAAACGGCCCCGAAGGGCGTCTCAGCGCATCTGCCAGCCTTTATACATATATTTAGTCGTTCAGCAGAGACTTTTTTAAAGCAACTTATAGTATATCGTTAGACATATTCGTCTGTGATGAGCAGGTGGGGGAGTAAAGGGGGGCTGCAGGGGGGGATGGGAGGAGGGGGGTAATCATCCAGTTCCTTTCAGCTGGGAGTGAAACACCCTGACCCTTCTATCTGAATCCAATTTAAATCATGCAGACATGAGTTGATCCTGACCCCCCCCCCCCCCCTTGGTTTCAGGCTGGTGGTTTGAGGCCTGCGGTCCATCTAACCTGAATGGGATGTACTACCCGGCATCCTCCACCGTGGTCAGCTACAACGGCATCAAGTGGTACTACTGGAAGGGCCCCACGCTGATGGCTACCATGACAACCATGATGGTGCGCCCGGCAAACCTGTAGAGCCGGGAACATTCTGTTCATTTGTTGTGTGTGTGTGTGTGTGTGTGTGTGTGCGTATGCGTGCGTGCGTGTGTGTGTATGTATGTGTGCGTGCGTGCGTGCGTGCGTGCGTGCGTGCGTGCGTGCGTGCGTGCGTGTGTGCGTGCGTGCGTGCGTGCGTGCGTGCGTGACTGGGTGTGTGTGGGCATCGGCCTGTGTGTGTCTATATGGTGAGGTGGGCATGGTTGCGGTAAGACGAATGGTTCAAATGGAACGCAGCCCCCACCGGGAGACTGTTTGAACGCAGAGCCTCAGAACGGACATTGGGACACTTAGGATTCCTGTCTAACGACTTAAACAGAACAATGTTCCGGAGTCCCAGTGAAGAAACTGAAATGCACTGAAAAGTACATTTCCATGAAGTGCCGAGTCTATAATTGAAGAAAACATATTTAAAAATGATTGCTAACCATTGAGCTCATCAGCTAGTAAGATATTACAGTCTATAGTGATTCTTTCATGCATTTATTTTCAAACATTTGTGTTGGTCCCATTCTTTTTATTCTAACGGCATTTTACTATCGCAGTGGCAAATTGCTTTTTTTTTTACCCTCCATTTAAATTTTAAAGGACCATCCTTGATGTATTTTTTAAAAGATGCATTTACAAATCAATGCCGTCCCCAGTTAGAACTCAAGCCAAAAAAAATCATCTGTTTAAGACCATGCCTTCGAATGCGTTCTTTATGGTTTACTTTAATGCTTAAATAAAAGTGCTACTTTTTACCCATGTGTACAACACAAGCTGCAGCTGGGCCCTACAATTAATCGGAGTAAAATAATAAGAAAAAACGAGGTCGTCTTGCGCACTTAGTCCGGTGACTCATTGAGAACCACTTGGTGCCTGGAGACCCATTGGCAACAGGATGGGTTTATCCCCTGCAACAATGGACCCATGTGCCTGCCTCCGTGAAGCGGGCACAGCTTGTGAGTCCACCGTGTGGGATAATAAGCATGAGTCATCGGCAAATGGACAACATGCTGCTTCTCCATTAAAATCTGTGGGGCTCTTGCAATCAAGCAAACTAACGAAAAAAAGAAGAAGAAAGAATGTGAAGGAAATCACAGATCGGCTTCGATTGTCAAAGTTCCCCGGGAGCTAATGTGGGATAGTGAAAGCAGTCTCCTAGCAGTGCACTGAATGCAGTAGACATCGGAAAACTGACCGACCAACACATACACACACGTACACACACCAATACACACCAAAAGTGTGCAACCAACCGGGTATACTCCCTGACCCCTTGGCTAATGGGGTTTCTAGTGACCTTGGGGGTGAAGATGGGGTGATGAATCACAGTGTGTTGGGGGGTCCGGGTTGGGAGAGGGCAGGTTACGGAGCACCCTCTCTCCGGGCGACTGGCTGAACCGGTCAGCATTAGGAGCCAGCTCGAGTGCTTGTGTTCCAGTCCAGTGGAGCAGCCATCTTCTCTGGGTCAGGCCTTCCGCCTCCGGTTCTCCATTCAGCCCCTTATTTTATGTACAATAAAAACAACAAAAACGTATTATGATTATTATTACTAGGATTAGTGGATGTGGAGGACAGGGCACAATTGAGAGCTAAAAAGAGGGATGGGAGTTTGTGTGTGTTATGTATGTTCTCATGTTCTGTGTGTGTGTGTGTGTGTGTGTGTGTGTGTGTGTGTGTGTGTGTGTGTGTGTGTGTCTGTGTTTATATATTTCTTGCACAACGTGTGTGTGTGGTGTGGGGTGAGTTTCTGCTCCGCCAGAGCCTTTAACTTCACTGGGAATTCATCAGGCAACGCTAAGATAGACAGATTGATGGAAAGATGCAGAGGGATGAAAAAAGAGAATTATGGAGCAGCGACGGCCAGGCAGCAGAGAGTGATGGAGGGACCGCAGTTAAGGCTTTGTCCCCTGCCTACTGTCTGCATCAGTGTCTTTAATTTACCCAGGGGTTATGATGCCTGACGGCTAACACGGATGGATTGGTAGTGTGGTGATAGGATGGCGATGAGGGGTGGGGTAGTGTGTGCGGGGGTGTATTTAAGGACTTGCTGTGGATTTACCTTACAACCAAACCACTATTGTTGAGTAAAGGCAGGCTGCATCAGTAATGCAGTATGCTGTTCGATATCCTGTTTAGTGTTTGTTTTCTCGGCAGCTCTTAAGAGAAATTGGAGGAAGACTGAAGCCGTGGACCGGTAATGCCACTATGATCCACTTGGGGGCACTGGTAGCATGCTTTCTCGTCTTTTCCGCAGTTGTTGCTCCCACTATTTCATGCTCTCTTTCCCACCACAGGTTCGAATTACATAACGTCTTCTTAAACATCATCTGCCCTGCACTCCAGTTGCTCCTATCAGACGGGCTGTTTAGGCCAAATGTGTGGACTGAAGAGGGTGTTTGTTGCGTCAGGACAATCCCAGCTCATCTCAGGAAATGAGGCTCTCCAAATCACAGCACGCGAAGACACGATGGGGAATAAGACAGGGAGATAGTATTTTGATACCAAATTGTTTTTGCTTTTCTTTCGAGTTATGGTTCAACTAAATAAAAACTATCCTTCTATAACCGCTTATATTAATACAACAAAACAAATCGAAGTGGTTAATGTGTTGTTTTGCAATTGGGGACACCAGCCAAAGTGGAGGGTCGTACTCCATTAACATCATACATCCCCTCTTACTTCATTAGGTTGAACTTTTCATTTTGCCAACCAATGTATTGATAAATAGACTCTTCGTTCATATTGTATCTTCTTCCACTCTTTTGCCTCTCATCTTATTATTTATTATTCAGTGAAAATTTGAGAGAAACTTTATCCCTAAATATTCCATTACCTTGAGATTTTACATGGTAGATGGAACGTCCTAGGATATGTATACATACATATTCCTGTTAGGAAATCTATGTTTCTATGTGTGTGTGTGTGTGTGTGTGTGTATGTGTGTGTGTGTGTGTGTGTGTGTGTGTGTGTGTGTGTGTGTGTGTGTGTGTGTGTGTGTGTGTGTGTGTGTGTGTGTGTGTGTGTGTGTGTGTGTGTGTGTGCAGGGCCGTCGGATTGCGGGGGAAAGGTGGACAGTTGTGGGGGGGCCCAAGGCCAAGGGGGGGCCCATGGCAATAAAAAAAACAACAAAAAAAACAACAACCCTCTAGTATGGATCAATCGTTTGGATCTACTCAGCTAATTAGTAAATTATTTCCCTGAACCAACATATTGGCCCCCAGATCAAAAGATTCTACGGTCAAATAGTAAACAACACACCTTTGATAGGCATTCATCCTGTTACCAATTGTATGATTTCTCTGTAACCCGACTAGTTACAGGCATTTCATTGCATGGTAGAATATTGGTTTGGCATAGCACCGTGACATTGATTCATCCTACGAATATAATTTCCATTTTCTAACATTGGTTCTCACGAGAGCGACAGCAGTCTCACTGCGTACCCGACAACAAGGGTCTATTTCTGTCTCCCTTTCCCCTGTCCAAAGTCAAGGCCAATCAGAACAGGTTTCGCTTGTCACAAGGCCAAATGCCATGCTCAGTGCAATTACTGCTGCGATTGACTTGAATTGCCCATTAGTACTTGTCTAAAGTCGGTGTCTAAGAGCACGCATCACAGACAGGTGTGTTTAATCACACCTCATTGGTGCTGCCTTAACGGCAGGACCTCGTTAGGCTGCTAGCCTTGACTCATTCTTGGGGTACTCTTCGGCGCAGACTGACACAATTATCGGCTAAGGAAGTAGCATAATGTCAAATGGGTTTGGGATCAGAGCGAGAGGGATCTCTCGCTCTTTTTTTTACGGTAATGGGATACACCGATGTATCTGTACTTGGCAGTTTGTCTGTCTTAACCAGATTCCAAACCAGATAGTTGTTTGATGGCTTGACTTGGTTGGCTTGCAGATTTGCAGGAGCTTAGTTACTGTCCATCTGCGGGGAATATACAATAAATAGTTTCCCAAGGATTTCCAACGTCTTCAGAATAATCGCTTATACGAAACAAGTGCAACTAATGACACATCAATCACACATCGTTGTAGTTTATCTACAAATACAGATAATTTGGCACTATTTTTGGCGCTGGCTCACTTAGATCATGAGCTGCTTTTTGCTAGGTAGTCAACGTGAAGGGTGACCTGTCAGTGGCACATCACAGGTAGACTGATAGTCGCAGATCTGAATGTGTCTTTTAAGAGAAATTACAATTGATTATCTTTGGAAATTAATTAAAAGCGTATTCTCAAACCTTTGAAAGCAATTAAAAGTGTATTCTCAAGTCAATGGAAGCTAATGGTTAGCCAATGCTAACCCAGCGAACTCCCCGTCTGGACACACAATGATGAATTTGGAATTGAATAACGTGTCTGATTCTGGGTCAGACAGGCAAACGCCAATTTTCCACATTCTCCATGCATCCCTTTAAATCTGGTTAGTATTCATGTAAAATGAATTATGATTGGACGTCAACTTGCACAGTGAACCAGATGTTGAATGAAGAGGCTGTCGACCTCTTATGTCACCCGCTCTTAATGTGTTGTCAACAGACAATGTGTTCTGATGGTAATAACCAAACAAGAATTGGTACAAAACAACTTCTAGATAAACAAGGAAATCATCAATGTATTCCTTCACTCATAGTTACAATGTCACTCTGCTTTTTGACTACACTGCCAATTGTCATTATGGCTCTTCGCCACCTTTCATCTAACATGTAATGGTTGTAATCCGGTGTTGTCGGGGCGCGGGGGGGGGGCTGTTGTTGTCGATATTGTTCCCATTAATGGAGTCAGCTCACCGGTGCCAATCATCATTGTATCGGATTAGGTAATCATTTTTGCACGGCTCTACTCTGGACTGACTTTACCGGGATCCATAATGGACCACGTCACAAGCTGACACACTTTGTGAGCCATTCTGAATTCAGAGGAAATGGTCAGTCAAGAATGATTAAAAGGGTCTGAGTTTTTTCTGCTTTGGGTTTGATGGCGTATGTGTGTTCAGCACAAAGAATGTGGCAAAGAAACGCGGAAAAAGTTTTGCGAATTTCCTCTCCAAATGACCCTCTGTAGCTCCATTCTTTCGCTCTCTATCTTTCAGTCCTTCACCACACACATACAGCCCACACACATGAATACCACATAGCACGCAACCACGCACAGAACTTTGTAAAGGCTTTGATCAATAATTGATCAAAGGAATCTTCTCTCTGTTCTAAGACAGTCAAGGCTGCGGTGGCCACGAAGGCAGCCATTCTTTTCCTTTTTTTTTTCTCGGTCTCATCCTCTCAATATCCAGTCACAGGAAGAGACAGCTTAAAGCTTCACCGATCCTCCTAGTGTCTCTCTCTCTCTCTCTCTCTCTCTCTCTCTCTCTCTCTCTCTCTCCCTCACTCTCCCTCTGCACAGACAAGACCTTTTCACACGGATACATGGGATCCCCCACAGGTTTGACATTACCTTCAAGCCCCATGAACTGTCACGTCCTGTACGGAAAGATCAGACAACAGGCCAAGGTGACATCGCTCCCGCTGAGGTCTAAAATGTCTCGAGGGAGAGGGGGGGGAGGGGGTTGGGGGTGGCCGAAGTGTATTACAAATAATAAAAAGACCCCCTGCTCTCCTCTTGAACAAATGGTTTCAACTGCTTCTACGTGTGGCTCATTTGCTTGAGATAATCCGCACAGATGGGTGACCTAGTGGACAGCTACGGCCTTATCTGGTGGCTTGTTGTTAAAAAAAACAAAACAGGGGGACAGTGGGACGCCACAGTACGTTGTGCAGCTGCCTCCCTCTTTGTCTTCCTGTCCAGGAAGTCTCAAGTTGAGATGCCAAAGTTAAGCTGTGTGTGTATTATTGATAAGAGGAGATGGGACGGGGGATAAGGTGGCATGGACGGGACGAGATTGCAATTTAGATGGATGGAATTTAGATCAAAAGTAATCACATTATCTCCGACACTCTCTCGCTCTCTCTCTCCCTCTCCCTCTCATTTATCATGGCTCGTGTGACTGTGTGCACGCTGTAGTCGCCTTGATGTCTGCGCACGTCTCTGCCATTTCGCACGCCCGCCGCCTACGAGCGGAAGCGCTAAACGAAGAGGAAGATGGTGACGACGACGACGAAGGAAGGAGAGAAAGCCAGGAACATGGAGAGTGGGAAAAATAATAAACGCCCTCGACCGAGACGGCTGCCGTTCAGGCTTTTTGCCAACCACATGCTCTGTTGGTGTCCATGTTTTGTGTGCAGGTCTCCTGCACACCCCGCGAAAACCCGCATAGGGAGAGCGAGAGAGAGAGAGAGCGAGAGCGAGAGCGAGAGCGAGAGCGAGAGCGAGAGAGAGAGAGAGGGATTGAGATCACATAGAACGAGGGAAAGTGTGAGCAAGGCAGGGAGACACAGACAGACAGAGAAGACCCATGTTTGTATGTCAGCAACAGAGAGATAGAGATAAAGAAGATATGGGAGGGAGAGAAAGAAAGACACAGACAGACATAGAGAGAGAGAGAGAGAGAGAGAGAGAGAGAGAGAGAGAGAGAGAGAGAGAGAGAGAGAGAGAGAGAGAGAGAGAGAGAGACAGAGACAGAGACAGAGAGAGAGAGAGAGAAAGCGAGAGAGAGGAGAAGACGCGTGTTTGTATGTGTGAGGTGGAGGATCGAGGGCGAGAGAGAAAAAGAGAGATAGAGAAAGAGAGGGAGAGTTTGGCAGAAAGAAGTGTATGAAAAATTCATAGGGCTGCAGATCCCAAAAGCCCCTCTCTGTTTGCCAGGAGTCCTCGGCTGCAAACTACTGGCCGGGGGCAGTGGGACTCAGGCTCTGCGATTGTAGTAGCGTTCACAGCAACACGCAGGGCTTTACCCCTGGTCGACCGCTAGAGAATAGAGTTTTATTTGGTTCTTCCTTTTTAAAAATAGAAAGAGAGAGAGAGAGAGAGGAAATGTGGCATGCACACAGCATGATTAAGCAATGTAGTTTAACACCAGGAAGCCTTGTTGAGGAATATGGCAATCCGTTTCAGTTTTAGTACTCTTTCCAGTGGCCCAAATTAGTAAGAATTGAACTCATTGTTAGTACAAAATTACACTTTGACTAGTCAGCATTATTACAATACAATAATTATTTATTGTAAGAATTAAATTCTGCAGAGTAAGCGAAGACCATTTAAAGCTTAAACAGCTTACCATAGTAGAATCCAAGTGCCAGACCAAAAGAGATTGCGACGTCATCTGTTGAACCTACAGTCTCAAGTGAGTGAGTTCATATTTCTGACTTGGATTGCGTGCTCACATCTGTGGCTGAGTCTACCTCAGTGTAACGTCTGTACCAATATAATTTGATGAAAGTTGGGCCACTTACAGGCTTTATAAAATTTGCTGGCACACTGAGCAGCACACTTGCTGCAATTATACAACACAGTGAGCACTTTATTATTTTATTTATTTCACTTGCTACCGCAGTGTTGCTATAGTCACCAGAGGGTGGGGGGGGTTGAAAGAGAGAGAGAGAGAGAGAGAGAGAGAGAGAGAGAGAGAGAGAGAGAGAGAGAGAGAGAGAGAGAGAGAGAGGGAGAGATCATTGGGGAAGAAGGGAAGTGAAAGATGTACAGCTTCACCTATAAAGTTGGTCACCAATATGCTTTGGTTTACAACAAAAACACAAGATTGCATGCATAGAGACAACCCCACCCCAATCACAGTCCCCTCCCCCCCAAGCTAATAAAGGTTTTATATTGTCTGTTACCTAAAATGATGAGCTGCAGTAAATGACACTTAACGGATATCTTACAACAGCCAAAGTAAGTCAGAGCAAGAGAGTAAAGGGGTTTTGGATGGTGCAGGACAGGCTTAAGTGTTCATGGTCATTGCCTCAGATGAGGATACATTTAGAGTCATTGGTGTCAATTTGTTAGGGATGGCAAGGGCCTGTTATATCTGGTCAAAATATATATCAAATATTTATTTTTAAAACACACCTAGGGGGTTGCAAAGCAGCCGTCGCACTATGATCGATCACAAGATGGATGACTGTATAACAGCCCATTCAACATATACAAACAAGCCAGGCAGATATAAATAACCTTTCAACACAAGGATATCTGTAAGGCTCCCTGCACCAGACCCTCAATTGGGCTGTAAAGTATCACAGTCATGAGAAAGTAAAAGCACTCCTCTGCAGCACATCTAAGAGGATACATAAAGGATTAATGCTTCAAGGGGCATTCCTGCAAAGGTTGTTTTTTTCATGTCTGCACTCACACTCATATGTAAATGTACATTTGCATGCACGCCGAAATGCACCGTGCACACACACACACACACACACACACACACACACACACACACACACACACACACACACACACACACACACACACACACACACACACACACACACAGCATAAGGCAATTGCCGCACTGCCAGGATCGCTCTTTCTACTTGAAATGACTGTAAATAATTTCATGCAAATATCAGCCTACATTTTGCTCTGTACTGAGTAGAGATGAAGTCAGCATTCCAAAGCCAGAATGGCATATTCATTATGAAAAAAATAAGAATATTACTGATTCACACACGTACGCATATAGAAAATGCATATACATTATAATAATGCACGCAGATGTAAATAAACATATCGGTGATGCACGTACACATACACATATGTACCTGCATGCATATTATCCACACTTACACACAGACCCACATACACGCGCATACACACACACACACACACAGACACACACACACACACACACACACACACACACACACACACACACACACACACACACACACACACACACACACATATATATAAATAAACGCACATAAACCTACATACAACTATTTAGGAGTAATGTATTCAGTATGCGGGTGGATTAGGTTTTTCACACACACACACACACACACACACACACACACACACACACACACACACACACACACACACACACACACACACACACACACACACACACACACACACACACACACACACACGATGCCTCCTCTGGCAGGAGCTTGTGAACATTCTCGGGGGTTTATTTGTAATGCTGTGTGCCGAGGGCTCGGCGACTCCTATCACCACGGTGACGGGTGGCTTAGTAAACAGGGGTAGGTCAGGGAGGGTTTCCGTCATCCAGGAGTGAGGCACATTCATCTGTGTGATGAATTCGCTTGCATGACGGCCTTTTCCCTGGTCAACAGTGGAATACGACCCCCGTGGGGCACCGCAGCAATCTAACCCACGCTGCAAGACGTGTGGCGCATGAGCACCAACACAACCAAACACGCAAACACACTCCTACATAACACATGCTTGCTCAAGCATTGGAAAACATTTTGTTGTTGTGTAATTGCTGGTGGTAATTGCTCCCTCTCTCTCTCTCTCTCTCTCTCTCTCTCTCTCTCTCTCTCTCTTTCTCTGTCCATCTGTCCATGACGGAAAACACACACCAGACTATCACCCCCCCGCCCTCCTCCCTCCCCGGTGGTGGTGTGTGGGCGGGGCTGATGATGCTGATGGTGTTCATGGTGGTAATAGGTGGTGAAGGCTGTGATCAAGTGGACCATCGGGACGACGGACGGAGGCTCTACCTCAACCCAGCAGCGCCTCACTCATTCAGTCCCAGGAACGACGTGCCTCTGCTGCTCCCAGCCCCCCCCCCCCCCCCCCCCCCCCCGTGCCCACATAAATCCCCCCCCGGTTCGGTCCCAGAGGGACCGTACACACGGACGGTCGGTAAAAGTGATCAGTGCCGTGGCGGGACACTGGCAATCAGTGCAGTGCAGGTGGTGATGGAGGGTGGTGCTTGCGCGGGTGGACGTGTGTGCGTGTGCGTAGATGTGTGTAGTAGTGTGTATGTATGTTTTGCCGCGTGTGTGTGTGGGTTCAGTTCGATGGCAGGCACACTGAAGACAACACCACTTAATGACCTCTATCTGTTCTTTACTTAACTGGCTGCAATTTACTTTAGTGTCTGCTCAATGGTAATGAAGTACTCACACACGTACTCCAGGTTCCAATGCTTTCTGGCATGCAATGTCCAGAGTTGTGGCTTTAATGCCCCGCCCCCAACCCCCCCCCCCCCCCCCCCCCCCCCCCCAAAGCATGGCTCCAAGGAACCAGATGTGGAGGACACATGTTGGCCAAACTAAGAAAAATATCTCCGACTGGTGGCTTTGCTTAAGTGCACTCCTTCTCTCCTTTGTGACCGCCCCGGCGCTCCCCTGATCTGGTCATTCCACCGCTTCACATTCTCCTGCTTCAATCTGTCTGTCCGTCCGTCGTGCATCACGTCAGCCCATCCACACCCACCCATCCGTCTCTCGGCTCCATCTCAGCCCTGTTCTCCGCTCCCCAGGTCACAGCGGCGCTGTGAACGCCAGAGAACATCTGCTCCCAGGAGCCCCCAAAGCGGGCGAGAGTCACGACGTTGAGCGACAAGGGAAAGAAATAACAAAAGAGATATTAACTCTTGGCTGATGAGTGATAGAACCCAGATGACTCTATGTTAGCTAAATAGCTTTCATTTGAAAGAAAGTCTTTGAATGCACGACCGACTTCGATATAATGGACTGGAGGCACTGCGTTGACGCGTTAAAGCACCAGGGTAGATATGAGTCTTTATCCGCTAGTAAGTTACACTTCACGTCACTTTCTTTTACGCCACTTAACTACTGGAGGGAGTGAAGCTTTATTAAAGTCCAGCAACAGCACATAAAATGCTTAGCGAAAATATATGCCAAAGGCCGGCCAAAAGTGCTCGCCAATCACTCTTACAGCGCGTTGAGATGGAATGTTAAAAATTCCTGAAATTCTTTTACCCCCCGGGATATGAATTTTGCCTCAATGTGTCCCTCAACACGAGCAGCTTCGCTGCGGCAGTTTGTTCCATTAGCATTGCGGTGGTTATATTGAGAATATGCCTTTTCCAGCTCATTATGTCCACTTTAGGCTCCCATAAGGTCATTAATCCCAATCACTGTGTTCATTTTCACACATGCCAAACCATTATTCCACTGCTGGCATATCTCTTTGCCCTTCTGTAACTATAACCAGGAGCACACACAAAAGAAGAGCAGCAGACACACGCAGAGACCCAAACACATTAAACATACACACACACACACACCATACACACACACACACACACACACACACACACACACACACACACACACACACACACACACACACACACACACACACACACACAAACACACACACACACACACGGACTTACAAAACCACACACATGCCAGCACACACACTTAGAGAGACACAGATGAAGACTCACAAGCATACCTGGACACACATGACCTCACATGAAGAGAAAATAACACACACTCATGTACACACACACGCACACACACACACACACACACACACACACACACACACACACACACACACACACACACACACACAAACACACACACACACACCCCCCCGTGTGTGTTAGGGATGAAGATAAGATGAAACACATGCAGAGACACAAACATAAGCACAGACAAACACCCACAAACAAACACAGACATGCCTGCACTCACATGTACAAACTGGTAGAGACATAAACACACATTTGACATCTCTATCTACTTGACCCTGCTGTTTGTGTCGCCCCATGTAGAACTCACCAGAACAAGATACTCTGCTTGACCAAATACGAGTGCAATTAATGGAGAAAACCAAATCAAATAATGGCTTACAGCTGTAGATAAGTAAATATGTGGACACATTTCACTCTTCAATTCCACTTGATAGACCATCAAAGCAGTTTGTGTGTGTGTGTGTGTGTGTGTGTGTGTGTGTGTGTGTGTGTGTGTGTGTGTGTGTGTGTGTGTGTGTCTGTGTGTATGTGTGTGTGTGGGTGGGTGGATGGGTTAGCAGCTGTTTGGATGGCTCACAAACAGCTGCTGCTGGTTCACAAGTATTAGTCATGCTGCAAAGCTTCATCCTCCCCTTGATAAAAAAACGCTACTTGTGGAGGAAGCTCCACCGCACCATCAAAATATACAGACTGTTAGACACACAGACGGACAGACGGACAGACAGACGGACACTTAGACAGATAGATGATTGATCATCCCTCGCTTGACCAATCAAGGGAGGTATGAAGATAAGATACTTTGTAAGTCCCAGATGAAATGGATTGACATGGGATGGATAGATAGATGGATCGATCCACAGATGGCCTGTGTTCATGATTCATAAGCATATTGCTATGTAACTATGTATTGCTTTTTCAAAAAGCCCAAAAGAATGAACAACAGAGCAAACATAAGTACCCATCAGAAATGTTGCTTAATCTTGCCTCCTGCACTTGATTGTCATTAAGTTGTCTATTTCCTGACCAAAAAAATAAAGTCAGCACGCCAGCTGTTGTGTTTAGTCGACTGGATCAGTACTTAATGCCAGCAGTGAGCACATTTTGGAATAAGTAATTCAAGAAAGAGTTTACGAATGTGTCACCCTGTTTTCGTTTGTGTGTGTCTGTGTGTGTGTGTGTGTGTGTGTGTGTGTGTGTCGGCAAGGATTGATGTTTATTACGTTAGCTATGGTTGTATGCTTGCCTCTGTTTGCGTGTGTTTGTAGCGTGCGTGTGCATCCGTGTGTGCAGTGTGTGTGTACAGGTTTAGCTGTCAAGGCTACCACAATGTCAAAATATAGAGGAGTCGGACACATTGTCAACAACCTAAACACATTCATGATGTTTTGTTTCCCAACAAAAGCACTGCACACAAGGAACTAGAAATCTTGATGAGCAGGCCCACAATGGTAACCAAAGAAAACTCACTCAAAAGAGGCACGACACTGAGTAACCTTCTCTGATTACCGAACTCGCTATTTTAACACGGAAAGCCTCAGACCGTCTCAAACGATTCCGGGCACGGTGCTGGGAGCCATTGGATTGGGCCGTTTTGGAGCCGTACTACAGTACCTCGTTTTACAGGTACATCTAGACCCCGGTACTGCATTAAAGCCATCGACCAGCCCCCAAAATAATGATGATCTCGATCCTGACTGGAGAGAGAGAGAGAGAGAGAGAGAGAGAGAGAGAGAGAGAGAGAGAGAGAGAGAGAGAGAGAGAGAGAGAGAGAGAGAGAGAGAGAGAGAGAGAGAGACAGAGAAAGTGAGAGAGAGGAGAGCGGGGATGGAGCTAGTCTGAGAGATAAGAGCGAGTCGGACACAGACTGAGATTGGAATGAGTCAGCCCGAAATACGACCAACAGAGATAATGGGCAAGGAAAAATGGATGAAGAGAAAGTGGAATGAAGTTATTCAATTGAATTTGACTTCAAGCCATGATTCACCATGGGATTTATGTGGATAACTTTCCTGTGTTTTACAACAAACACTTTTTCAGTTTTGTGCTTAAACGTAATGAACAATTGACCCAGTTGGACTGCTATGAGTGTGTGTGTGTGTGTGTGTGTGTGTGTGTGTGTGTGTGTGAGTGTGTGTGTGTGTGTGTGTGTGTGTGTGTGTGTGTGTGTGTGTGTGTGTGTGTGTGTGTGTGTGTGTGTGTGTGTGTGTGTGTGTGTGTGTGTGTGTGTGTGTGTGTGTGTGTCTGCATGCCTGTTGTTCAATATGTGAGCTCACGAATGCAGTATTAACAAATTGCAATTCCCTACTTAATAACCTCGCCTTTATCTAAATGATCTCAGTCAGGTTGTAAACTCAATCTCCGGCAGGTGTTAATTGATAAAGCTCATTTCACCGCAATTTCATTCTAATGCGTTTTCCAAAACAAGTGAGTTGGGAGAGGCCTGAAACAAAGCTCTTCCGCCGTACCCTCACATTCTTCTCCTTTGACCTCAAACTTCCTCAGAAGGCCGGCTGGCCAGAGTTCCCCTCATTTTGCTTTCGTTTTGTGGAGGTCAGACTTAGAGAAGCACCTGTGGGATTCAGCCCCAAAAAATAAATAAGAAAACCCCTGTGAGCTTTAAGAAAAAACCTCTGCTCACTTCCTTCTTTTCTAATTATTTTCTCCTTACATCACCCGGCCGTAGCGAGACAAGGTCAAGGAGACTCTCAGCCGTTTATACAACCATCTCTCTTCTGTCACCCGCACACACATCACCCATCCATCCAGCTCCCTCTCCCTCATCATCTCCATCGCTCCTTCCCTTTCCCCTCAACCCCTTCCCTGTTCCGGGTGTGAGTCTGCTTTGAGTCTGCTCTGGAGGCTTGAGCCACATTGCTAGTGTCAGACTATGGAAATCTGTGGATGGCCCTGCAACGATTTCCATCAGGGGCCCCTCTCGACATGCACACCCACCCTCCCGGCATGCATCCCACACCTCCCTTGGCTTTTAAATATGTCAGAGCCGGGCCGCGGATGAATAAAATATAGGGGTCCGTTGCCGTGGCGATTGGGGCGGGAGGTACCTCGGGGTGAACTTCCGCTGAAAGGAATCCTTAATGGATACTTTGGAGTAGCGACCCATGCACCAGCACCCCATTCGGGGATAGACCTGGATAGGAAACTGATGTAAGAACCTATCCCCCCGCACGCGCACGCGCACACACACACACACACACACACACACACACACACACGCACACACACACACACACACACACACACACACACACACACACACTTATTTTGGGGGAGTTCAAGAGCAATCAACAATATCGAAAATCTCTCAATTTCAGTATTTCTCAATGATTTCTCAACGGTTTTCTGATCAAATAAAGGTCTGGGAAAAAAAAAAGATCATCAACTAGGACACATGTTTTTCTATCCATATAGAAGATTTCTCTCTCCAACCAATTCCCCTGTATTAGTGCTTTGTCCATACCACTGATTGCGCTTTCGTCTTTCTGATGTTATTTTCAGTCCGTCCCATTTGATCATTTACGCTCCAATGTGGCAGAAAGGGCCTTCAAAAGCACAACCTCCCAATGGTCTATGTTCTCAGCTCAAACAATCCATTGGGGAAACAGATTTCCTATTGACTTTTAATCAAGATTTCTACTTTGTTCAGCCTTCTAACCGCTGGTTGCCTGTTCTGCAGATTTCACAGGTCAGGGAACCATTCAGAAAGCTTTAATTAGCTTTGGCTTGCTAATGAGTTCTAGGGCGTCATACAAATTGGTCTGTCAAATGCTGAATTTGAGCCAAGCTCCTTCCAGCCTGACTTGTTTCGGCACAAGCTTGAAGGAATGAAAAAATATGAAAGACACAAGAGAGTTTTAGTCATGGTCAGATCCATTGCCACCCAAATGAATGATATTGTGTGTGTGTGTGTGTGTGTGTGTGTGTGTGTGTGTGTGTGTGTGTGTGTGTGTGTGTGTGTGTGTGTGTGTGTTTGTGTGTGTGTGTGCGCATAAGTGGGGAAACGTATGGAACTTGGGGGCCCTGGTGAGATCAATGTTCACAGTCCTGATGACCTGGGGAAAGAAACTCAGTCTCGGTCTCTCTGTTTTAACAGCTTGACTGTGCAGGCGCTTGCCTGACAGCAGCAGATGAAACAGTCTCTTGTTGGGGTGGAGAGGATCCTGGATCCTTCAGAAGGGTTCCTATGGGTTTCCTGCAGGCCTTGGTTCTGCACCCTCCTGTGTATTAACTCCTGCAAGCAGGGGAGTGTAGTCCAAATGGTGCATTCATCCGAGGGCACTTCTCTCTGCAGAGCGTGGTGCTCCTGAGTGGAGCTGTGGCCAGACCAGGCAGTGATGCTTCCAGTCGGATGCTCTCCGCAGCTCCAGAGTAGCAGGACTGAATGATCCGCAGGGAGTCTCAGGAGACCTGCCTGAGGTGGTAAAAGTGCTACCTTTCCTTTGGGGTCTTTGTTTGTTGACCATGTCAGATCCTCTGTGATGTGGACTGCCAGGTTTTTCTAACTGCTCACCCTCTCCACAGTAGTCCTGCTAATCCACAGTGGTGTGTTGCCTCTATTGGGGTGCCCTTCTAAAGGCCCCCCATCAGCTCCTTGTTTTTGGGGACATTCATGAGGATGCTATTGTCCTCTCGGAAAGTCAAGGATCCAGACACACAGGGGGATGTTCAGTCCCTGCTTAATCAGCTTGCCAGCCAGTCTGGTGGGAACTGCACTGTTGAAAGCTGAACTGAAATCAATGAACAGCAGTCTCACATAGCATCCCTTCCAGCTGTAATGATAAGACTGAGTGGGTGGTGTGCAGCACCTGAGAGATGGCCGATATGTGTACTGCAACGGGTCGATTGTAAAAGGGAGGAAGACAAAGGTGTAAATCCTTGATGAGCCTCTCAAAGCATGACACCACTGAGCTGAAAATGGCGGCATTTTCTGATTTGCCGAATGCTGGAAGAGATACATCCTTTAAAACCTCTCTTGAATGGTATAACAGTTGTCCAAAGTTCTTTACACCCTGGTGGCACATGTAATATGTTGATGGAGGCGAAGCATAACTTTTTCAAGGTTTGCCCCATTAGTTCACAGCCAACAACATTGCTTGGTCAGGATGTCTGTTTTGATGCCGGCATAACACATCATGGAGGTCCGATAGTGACACATCCTTGTCAGCCTGTTTGGTAGTCAGCTGTGATGACGACTGAGAAGGCTGACCTTCTCTGGAAGGTAGAATGGACGGAAGGAGATTGTCGGATGCTCCAGGGTTTCGACAAGCAGGAACTACAGAGCCTCCTGATGTCCTTGGGGTTGCACTAGTTGCTGTCAGTCATGAAACCCACCCTTTGGATTTACCGGACTCTTCCTTTCTGTCCACATGGTAAACAGCGAAGGACTCAGTTTGGCTTTTGACTCTTCTTGGCACCAGCTGGGTAAGTCATGCCTCCGTCAGACACAGTATGTAAGCATGGTCGCTGGGCTTAGCTGGACTTGTGTGCTTGAGCTTTCAGGCTGTTCCAATGTCACTACCTTTTTCCTCTTGGTTTTCTCATTGGTTTACCCGGAGATGAGTCTACACTGTTCTATGAAATCGGCTAGCCACATGAGAGTGATTGAAAAAGGATACTAAAACGTTGTTTGAAGCAGAAGTTTGTGGCCTGAAGTGTGTTGCGCTAGTGAGATGTTAGTAGCAAAAAATTAATATTAATAAATTCCATAAAAAATTGACATAAAAACAGACTTCCCAGTTCCTTAACCAAGTATTCGCCACCTGCGTCAAAACGCAGGTGCCGGTAACTGGCCAACAGTGTGCGCGGGTCTTGGAGACAGATCTATCTCATTAAGGCGAAGTGGCCATAATGTGATGGCAGGGTTGGTGATGGCTTACAGCCTGAAGAAAAAAGCTCTATCCTAAGGAAAGAACCATTTTCCAAAAAAACAAGAGACTTGAATTTGAGCAGCCATCACAGAGAGAGGTATGGAGGGAAATGCGAAAATATGAGTTTTTAGCTCGAAGATGAAAAATGGCAGCCTGACCCCATTCCCGTTCCACAGATTCTATTCAGCTGCAGTAAAATGGGACGGATATCACATGAACCGATGAGTCACTGGCCACAAAATATCTTTTTAGGATGGTTTTCCGGGGGATTGAATTTGGATGGTCCGAACAGCAAATGAGCAGCAGATATCCATGTGGTTCGAAAAAGATAACGGGATTAAAAAGGAAAAAAACACCAACAACCTTTGTCATCTTTGAAAACTCAGTCCCGCACACAAAGACCATATTACAGTGCTACCGAGCCCAATCAGGCATTGCCAATGATGAAATGAGTGGTTTGAGCATTTACCACAATAATTATCTCTTCTTTCCCCACGATCACTGTAATCGTCATTATCTTGAGTACATAATCTTTTGAATGAGTCTCATGATTGTCAGGCTTATTACGCTTTGTTCTCGTTTCCAATTAGAGACAGAAATCATAAAATAGGCCCAGACTAGATGTAATTTAGCAATGATGTGCATGTCACAAGCTCCTTAGTTTTGACACTAATTTCGTTTTTTCCAAGAATATGTTCCGTATCGACACTGCAATACAATGTGAAAATTCAGTTAGCCTTCTCATTGCCTCGCTAGCATATAGTTGTCAGCCGAAGCCTGTTGTATGAAACCAGATTGGGTTGGGGGGTTGGGGGAGATGTTGCAGGAGAGGCTGAGTGAGAGAGGGGACTCACATGCTCTAGATATGTTCCTCGCTCTCCTTCTTCCCCCTCTGTGTTTCCCTCTCTATCAATCTGTCTTTTCTGCACTCTCCATCTTTCTTTTTCGGAAGTGTGTTTGTGCGTGTGCGTGCATGTGTGTGTATATGTGTTTGTGTGTGTGTGTATGTGTGAGTGGGAGAGAGTGATGGGAGACGGATAGGGCCCAGTGCCCAAGCCGCTGCTGGCACTGTCAGGATACGGGGCTGTTGGAATCAACATGGCTGACGGATAAACCTGCCGAAAATAAGTTGTCAGGAGCTTGGGCCCTTCATCAAGCTCTCCTCCACTACACAGGCCCTATGCCTTTACCCTGCCCAAATCTGAACCAGGAGAGCACTTAATCACCACCACCTATAAATTACCCAAGTAGTTATTTATTATTGGTCATGTTTGCATTTGTGTGTGTAGGCATACTTCGATGTATGTATGTGCGTGTGTGAGCATGTGTTTGTGTGTGTGTGTGTGTGTGTGTGTGTGTGGGTGTGTGTGTGCACGCACACATGTGTAAGTGGGTACATTTGCAAATGTGTGTGTGTGCGTGTGTGTAGGAGCCATATAGAGCATGGTTTAGTAACAATCCAGGATCCTTGTTTACAAGTCTGCACTTGTAAAAGATCCAAAGTCAATTGTTCATGCGCTTTACTTTTTTTTCAGGGAGCTGGGAGGTGGCCACTGGACAAACCTAAGGGAGGAGTGCCTCTTTTTAATGAGGGACGGGGTAGCGGTTCAGAAAGGTTCCTGGTCGTATTTTTGGTAATTCCTGCGTTTGGAAGCGTGGCTTTTCGGTCGGTGTGCTGCTGCTGCAAATTGGTATAAATTGCCCCATCCGGCTTTATGACCTGATGAATTGAAATTGCCCATCTTCTCCCCGCTTGGTCTGATAATAGTACAGAAAAGCATGAAATTGATATCTGTCAAATAGAAAGCCTTCTAGTATTGGGATTTGCACTATATACAACATGCCCACAATGTCCACGTTTGTAGGGAGAAAAATGGGTATGAAGATGACGATGAGGTTGGGAGGGAGAACAGGCAGGACTAGCACTCCAAAATGCTCCTAGATTGTTCACACTATTCATCCAAGAGCTGCAGGGGCTTGGCAGTCGCCCTGGATCTGGTATCTGCTAACTGGGTCTTCCCCGGTTGGCCCTTTTGAAATGAGGGTGATGCAACACAGGTCATTAAACCTCCAAACATTTTGTCATACCCTTGCCATTGAATGAAATGCACGTCATTCTGCAATATATAAAATGGATTCCCTGGGTGTTTTTGTCCTACACAAGCCATCGAGGGCACCAATATCAAATGGGGGTTGTCATCCATTAAGCCAAAGATCTGCATAAAAGTGCTTCTGAGAAAGAACTGAGCAAGATCAATCTCTTAAGTATAATTCATAACTTACATCAATGTGAAGGACGGGCGCTTGTCTCTGCTTTCAGTCGGAGAAATGCCTGCACGATTTTGCATGCAGAAGAGGAGGAAGTAGGTCAAGGATTAAAGACGTCCCCAGCATCCCCCCAGTGTTCTGCGATCAGCAATGCAGACGACCACCAGGGGGCACTGTACATCCATCCGCCATAAACGGAAGAGAGCGGAAGAGGAAGAGAGAAAGTTAGGGGAAGGAGAAGGGGAAAAAAAAGTCTACAATGTATTGGATCAGCCCTCCTACTTGTTCTGCATATCAACAGCTGTGCTCTATAACCAACTTGACAAGATTAAGAATCCAAAAAGCATATAAACAAATAGACGATCTGCATTTCGGCTTATTGAGGCTTCAATAGTCCACAGCAACCCCCCCCCCCCCCCCCCCCCCCCTGCCTTTCCTCCCAACCCCACATGCAGCAAAGACTTCCCCACCCCACCCTCTGCCCAATCCTTATGCCCCTCTCTTTGTAGCAAGGGAGACGCCAGATGAGAAGGGGCGGAGTTACTTTCCCTGTCATTTGGGGCTGACTGTGACCCACTTCGATGAGGCGCTGACTTCAATAACCATGTGTTGAGGACAACCAACAGATCACATGGCAAAGATAACAATTGTGCTTCAACCTATCTGATGCTAACCTAGCCTTGCCATTAAAAGTCAATGACGTTGTTAAAGCCAAGGTCAACAACCTCTTCGTCTTCGCCGTCCCAGAATGTGGCGGTTCAAGACCCCTTCGTTCTTTTCCTAAATGTAGCCCAGGCTTTTCCACCCCCCCCGCCCGGCGCCTGCCTCCCCAAAAATGAGAAAAAGCACCAAAAAAAGAAGCTTGAGATAAAGAGAGAGAGACAGGGAGGAGAGGAGAGGCGTGGAACCGGGAGCAGTGACTAATGATAGGTCCGCAGGACTCTGCAGCGCACCCTCTCCATGCACAGGCTCCGTCTTCCTCCGTCGAGCGCGGTGATACCTCTGCCTTTCCCACTCTCCTCACTATACGTGTGTGTGTGTGTGTGTGTGTGTGTGTGTGTGTGTGTGTGTGTGTGTGTGTGTGTGTGTGTCGGTTTTTTCCTTTTGTCTTTTTTTCTATTTGTTTGTTTGTTTTGACGCGTTAACAGGACAGCTGACGGGCCGGCGTCCTGATCCGGTAGGGTCCCCGGGGCCCCTGGGTTTATTTTATTCTGACAGTGGCGGAGAGGGAGGGGAGGGGAGGGAGGGAGGGAGGGAGGGAGGGAGGGAGGGAGGGAGGGAGAGGTGGTGAGGGGGTGCTCAAAGCTCACCTGTTCTCTCACTCTCTCTCTCTCTCCACGCTCGTCTCCTCTGCCTGCCACTTCCTGTCTCCCCCTGTCTCTCCAAGTGATCCGTCCTTTGGGCTTCTCTCTTTCTCTCTCCCTGTATTTATTTCGTATTTTGTTGCCTTGGTCTCTCTCTCTCTCTCTCTCTCTCTCTCTCTCTCTCTCTCTCTCTCTCTCTCTCTCTCTGTATCTGTATCTCTCTCTGTATCTGTATCTCTCTCTCTCTCTCTCTCTCTCTCTCTCTCTCTCTCTCTCTCTCTCTCTCTCTCTCTCTCTCTCTCTCTCTCTCTCTCTCTCTCTCTCTCTCTCTCTCTCTCTCTCTCTCTCTCTCTCTCTCTCTCTCTCTCTCTCTCTAAATGCATCATTGGTAAATGCATCATTGTTAATTTTTCCTTTGTCAGCTCAGAGATCTCATCAACATCTCTCTTACGATTGGCCGATATTAGGGGAAGAGAAAACATGTTCAGCCAATAGGAAGGTCTTGGATGCAATACCGCTGGTGAGCACACTGACAAAAACTAAATCAATGGCATTAAAATAACATCAAGATGTAATTAGATCTTTTGCTTTTCACATTTGGCAGAAACGGAAAAGGCTTGAGGGAAGAGAAGTGTTTGTATTAATCTCTTGGTTTTTCATTGTATTTGGACCCGCACAATAGGCTAACTAAGAATGTTTGAAGTTTGAAGAAGAATATCTAAAACAAATTACAAGACACATCTGTCTGTCTCACTCTTTCAAGCTTTAAAGACTTGTATGTACGGGCCAATACCATCCCGCTCTATAAAGGAATCAAGACTGATGGATTTAATGCAGGGAAAACTAGACCTAGAATTACAGCCCGTCTCTCCTGTATATGTATAGGAGAGACATCAAATCTAATAATAGTAATAATAATAACATCACGCAAAAGCACAGGCTGTTACTTTACCAAGTAGGAACACAGACACACACGCACACACCCAAACACACCTGCGAATATGCACATACACAATACAAAAGGGAGGGTGACTGCCAAGGAGGAGAGGGAGAGAGAATGTAAGAACAGAGTATAGACGAGTCAAGATAATTCTCGGCAGAATACCTTTTTTTCTTCTTCTGCCAATCCCTAATTATTCTTGGCCTTTTATTTACTTACGTACATTTAAATTACTCAATCAGCTTTCTCCTTAGAATTGCCCTGAGCCAGAGTCACCTCCATTTGCTTTAATGATGGACTTTTCCGTTTATGTTTTAGAGGTAATACAAGTTTATTAAAAATGCATTATTTTATGTTTGAACCAAATCATTAGCAGATAAATGGATGGGTACGTGTGGGTGTGTGTGTGTGGGGGGGGGTACGTGAGTGTGTGTGGGCTTGTGGGAGTGCGTGCATGTGGGCGTATGTGCGCATGCATGTGTGTTTGTGTCTGTGTGTGTGTGTGTATGTTTGTGTGTGTGTGTGTGTTGGCGTGTGCTTATGTGTGTGTTTCTAAGCTTATGGGCGTGTTTGTGTGTGTGTGTGTGTGCGTAAGTGTGAGTGTGTGTGTGGAGGGGGGGGGGTCATTATCAATCACTAATTAATTGCTCACTCCAGGGAAGTCTAATTAACGATTGTTTTTGTTACTAGCCAATTAGCAGTCTGATTTGACAGTGTTGAATGGCTGCCTATGGACAGAGGACACAGCACTTTGCTTGAGGAGAAAAAACTGCAAAAGGAAACCCACGCCTGCATCAATCATGCATGAGCAATGCGTTGTGGCTGGGGCTCTACAGGTTGTTGATGTTGTCTTAGTCAATATTTGTCACATGGAGGTCCTGATTTGTTTTTTACACTTCATGCAGACACATGAATAAACATTGATTTGATTAAGGGAAAGCACAAATAGGCAACCGGTGCAGCTGATAAAGTTTCACGTTTCGCTCAGATTCATGGAGGTGGCATTAAATGGCCTTCTGATGACATCTCTCTCTCTCTCTCTCTCTCTCTCTCTCTCTCTCTCTCTCTCTCTCTCTCTCTCTCTCTCTCTCTCTCTCTCTCTCTCTCTCTCTCTCTCTCTCTCTCTCTCTCTCTCAATAGGTGCTAACGTCCCCCCTTCCTCGCTATAATTGAGTGTATTTTTAGAGTTTGCTGTGGAATTGATATGGGAGACAGGGCCGCATGCTCAGTGATCCATCCTTTGGTGCCAACCTTGGTGGATGCAGTGACAAATTTAGACATAGAGTGTTCTCTTCCACCAAATTAGATCAGGCCAACGGTCCATGAAAACGTGTCTCCTTGTCCCTGGGAACAAGAGGAAAGCTACGACAATGGAGAAATTTGTTTCATGTGTCAGTGGCTGCCTCGGCCTTTACCTTCTGTCTGAGTTCCTGCAAGTTATCGTGCAAAAAACCTGTGGCTCTACTCCAAATTTCCTTGAATAATATGAATTAGGATTTAACACATTTATGTTAGGGGTGGGGGAGGGAGATCGATTAATGTGAGCATTGGGACTATTCGCTTCTGCAATACTTGAATTGATTACTTGATATGATTTATATATTTATAGTTTAGTCATAGTTCTTCGAATCTTATATCTAATCTTAGGGCACATATATTCTTTCCTACACATGGAGCTATAGTGTATTTGCCTATACTTGATTTGCATCAAACTTTGTTCAGCTTCATTCATATAAAAACAGTGGAGGTCAACTTCAGACTTGTAGAGTCTGAACCCCGAAAGATAAGGTCAAGTAAAAAATCGAAAATGTCATGTCAATATATAGACAGAATCACAATATCTCCATCAGAAATCAATGCAATATTGTATCGTATACATCTTGGTAATACATGGGTATCAGGGGAGGAGGGTATGAAATTAAATGTATGAAATATTTATAATTTCACCATCAATATATAAGGTAATGGACCGGACAAATGTTGTCGAACAGGAAATGTGTAAGTATTTGAAAGAGCCAGTCGATTGTATTCTCCTACAGGCTAGATGTGATGGTAGTTATAGCAGCAAGTGATAATCGATTTAGAAATACTGAACTGATTTCTTTAAAAGGTTTGGTGTATTTCATTGCCATGTATTATCTACAGTTGTCAGTCCACATAGCTTTGGTTTGTGGCAACAACGTGTGTCCCCTTTGAGCATTGAAACTGCACAATTTATCACTTTAACAAATACCCCTGTACCAATATCTTTTCAAATGAGGTGGCCATCAGTCGATTGATTTCAGCTCACATAATCCTGAACTTCTGCAGAATGTTTCAATGTTGTATTGAGTCACTTCACTTTCGTGATATCCTGAGTTTGAAAAAGAGGTATGTCCTTGAGATATGGTTATAAAAACAAAAGTTTGGGCAAAACACATTTTCAAGTGTTCAGTTATTTTCATAAATGTTCCTGATGGTGTTCACACGATTTGTAACACAACTTTAAGATTCTAACTGGTTCATTTCTTCATTTAGCAATCGTGTCTTCCTTTCATCTGGGATTTATAATGGATAAGCTCTTACGCTTTCTTTTCTTGAACAAGTTAAGTGTTACTACTTTATTAGATTAATAAAGGAGAAGGCCCAAGTGGGGTGGAGGAAGAGGAGGTGGCAGGGGATGCTACACCCAAAGAAGATAAATAACTTTTGAGTAATTTTCATACACTGCTTTTATGGTCACTATTACCACTCAGAGTGCTCTTCCAATTAAGGCAGCTCAATTCCCCTGACACGAGGCTATCAGATAGCTTTTAATATTTCAGTGGCAGGATTCCCTAATTAATAAATCATGTTGTAATTACACTCCAGTAGCTGACCAACAAAAGTCAAAAATGTACATTGTTGCAGCTTCACTACACTTATTGGACACTTTGTGTCTTTTAATCACATCTGAGTAGGTGACGGATATAAAATAGGGCAGGGTATGGGCACAAGACCGGTAAAGACAAAATGCAAGACCTGTGCCTATTCCATGCATGACCCCCTACCCCTACCCCCCTTCCGCCCAAACACACACACACACACACACACACACACACACACACACACACACACACACACACACACACACACACACGCACACACACACACACGCACACACACACACACGCACACACACACTCAGCGAGCTTGGCTCTGTCACTATGCAGATGTCACGTGAGGAGAAGGTCAACTCAACAATATCGACCCCCCTGTTGACTTGAGAAGACGAGTGGAACAACTGCAAAAAAAACAGACAACAAACCATTGATTTAAAGTCCACCTAGAGTTCTATGTGTATTACATTCAGTCAGGCAGGGGTATCCCACATGCACTAGTGGAAACACAACACAGATTGACCCTTAGGGAGATAAATAACGAGCTAAGGCATGCAGTCTGAAAAAAAAAATCGTGTAGAAACCCTCGTTGACACAATGTGTTAAAAAAAACAGAGAGGCCTCCCTGTCACCATCTTTAATTAGAGGCAGCAGTGAATTGTATTGCCACTAACTAAGAGCTGCTAGCATATCAGAGCACATTCAACCGTAGATTAGCTTTTGTTTGCATTGAATATTTACAATTTAAAACAACAAAGCTATGGTACATTTTTGAACCCATTATTCAATTGGTATTTTGTTTCCATTAGTTTCTTCTGCAATATCGATGATCGGTCGATCATCAAAGTCACAACTCCTCTCTGTTTTGTCCCCGCAGTGCTGGAACGAGCTCCCTGCCGATGTCAGGACCGCAGATTCACTCACCAGCTTCGGCAGTTGACTCAGACTCACTTGTTCAGGGTTCACTTAGACTCTGCATAGCCTTCCCCCTTCCCCCCCCCATCCCACCCCCTCCACACACCTCTACGTCCTCGCACTTAATGTACACAATTATTATATGTTGTATGTCCTGGCACCTGATGTACGAAATTATTGTGTGTTGTACGTCCTGGCACTTAATGTACGCACTGATTGTATGTTGTACGTCCTTGCACTTAAAAATAATACTAGGGCATTTTGTAGCAGCTTATTCTAGCTATCTTTGTTGTAACTGGGGAATGGGTTAACCTAACAATTGTTAATGCTTGGCACTAGGTTCTATCAACATCCCTACTGTACCGACAGCGATAAATTGTTTTGCTTTCTTCTAACAACTCTTCTTATTGTAAGCCTCTTTGGATAAAAACTTTTGCTAAATGCCAAAAGATTTAAATGTAAATATGGTCAGTTCTTACCAGTGTTCCAAATGGCCTTCCCCAGCTTTAATCAATCTGGAGATACAAGTCCCGTTTGCTATTTCCTGACTTATTTCCCTCCTCGTCTTTCTATGCTGTCACTTTCACCTGCTTTCCATTTCACTTGGCAGTGTCAGTCACCCTCGGCATGCTAATCATTTTGAGTTTGCCGGACAGAAATCCATGGAAAATTCAATCACACACACTTCCACACGCACACGCACATACACACACACACACACACACACACACACACACACACACACAGCCCGGTAATGCCTGCTGCAGGAGCATCATGGGGACTTTAGGTGAGGAAAGATCCCTCGAGGTCTGACTCACGGGGGAAAAAGGCTGCATGAGAATAAGAAATATAGATGAAAAAAGATCAGAGTGAGAGATGAATAACTGAAAGAGCAGGAAGTGTCATGACGGCTTGCAATATCTGCCAAACAGCACCTGTTACATTATTAAAGGCAACAATATGAGGTGCACTCGCAACCTCTCCGATCAGCAGGTAGGCAGAGCGGACACATGATAAAAAGTTGAGTGTGAGTATGGACCATAGACTGTATAAAAGTGTAGGGACTTGTTTATCATTTCAAAGTTCTCTGCGGCTATGTATATCCGTACCATGCCATTTCATACAGTGGCAGCTGAAAAGGTGTGTGTGTGGGTGTGTGTGTGTGTGTGTGTGTGTGTGTGTGTGTGTGTGTGTGTGTGTGTGTGTGTGTGTGTGTGTCTCAGTGTGTTCCGCCTTTTGAGGCCCGTCCGTACCACATGACTGCTTTTAATTCCGTACTGATCCATAAAGGCGGTGGGATGAGTCAGCTAGTGTTTTCATGACAATAAATATGACCGGTAAAAATTATAATGTGCACAGTTTAAGCTATGGAGGATACATTACTGTAATTACTTCATCGGCAGTAACATGCCGCTAAGAGATCATTTAATTTAATTTAACTTATCAGCAGGAGAGAGACCTGCCCAATTATACAGTAAGAAATATTACAACAGCGCAGCATTATATCGTTTAAGGTGTTCAACACAATTTTCGGCAACACTTTATAATAAGGTGCCATAATAAATATCAAACTAGTCATTACCTAACCCTTTGTAAATATTTGTTAATCATTACTAAAATATCTATTTGCCACAAGTTAATAGATATTTCATCATTAATTAAAGATTAGTTGTTTGCATAACCCTAACAAAACCCTAACACATGGCTCTAACCC
The DNA here is from genome assembly GCF_902167405.1 of Gadus morhua. Classification (NCBI taxonomy): domain Eukaryota; kingdom Metazoa; phylum Chordata; class Actinopteri; order Gadiformes; family Gadidae; genus Gadus; species Gadus morhua. The sequence goes on from NC_044069.1 coordinate 12,704,852, forward strand.
TAACACTAACACACGGCCCTAACCCTAACCTTAACACTAACACACATGGCCCTAACCCTAACCCTAACACTAACACACGGCCCTAACCCTAACACATGGCGCTAACCCTAACCCTAACCAGCGATTCTCTGTGGTCAGTGAAAAAAAACGACTAACTTGTGCCAAAAATAGATTTTTTATTAACAATTAACAAATATTAACAAATGGTTAGGTAATGACTAGTTTGCTATTTATTATGGCACCTTATAATGAAGTTTTACCCATTTTTCACAGAATCATTCCAATTATGTGACTTATACTTACTCATTTCGGCCTACTTCTTTTTACTTTGAATCTTTGGATCTCAGTTTTCATTTTGGTTGAATATTTCCCTGAGCACCCACTATAAGATTGTGTGTACTGTGTTGCTTGAAAGGCTTAAGAGCAGCTAAGCACTGTGAGTATCAACTTTAAAAATGTTAGGCAATCGATATTGTTTATTGAATTTGACCTGATCTAATGTCTCATGGGGGATACAGTCGATTAGGGCAATCATTTTTACCGATCCTATTCAAAACACGTCTTGATCTAAATCCGTAATGATTGTCCAGCATCGTCGATCTCACGTTGAGTGCTAATTTATGCTAATAATTCAGGTTTTCCGTACAAAGTTGACATACGCTTCTGTCAACATTTCTTTGAAGGGAAACTTTCTATCTGTGGGGAGCTTTGATCTCATCATGCGGTCACATCGTACCGGCATGGGGGCAGCGTTGAAAGAGAGCCTGATCTTCAAGGCTTTGCAATCTTTAAACAGGGGGGTAAAATGAGTTGACTCAAAGAAGGCAACAAACCTGACCTTATGGGAATAGTTAGAGAAGAAGTGACACCCAGTTTACAGTGAAACTCTAAATTGCATCTCAGTTCCAATCGTGACTGGTGATTAGCGGGGAAAAAAAACGTATAAGAGGAAGAAGATTTGATCCTATGCAGTTTGACTGGCTCGTGCCAATTTGTGAGTCTCACCAGCCGTAGAGGAAGAAAAGTCTTGTAATTATAATGTTGGCATATGCTATCAAATATGTGTGAATAAAATCACTGTGAAAATGAGCTAAATTAAAATATTCTTTTCCTTTTATGGTGACGACAATACCATTTCCTCTTTTTCATATCCGTTTTGAAATAAAAAGCAAGCTTTGTGAGATGAAAAACTCAAGACGCAAATTCTGTCAAGAATGACTTATAGATTAAACCATTTATTGCATGAAATGGTAATATAGTTTAGTTTTGCAGTATCGTTCTACTATTTTCTTGTGCTCTCTTCTATAGGATTTAAAGCAGGCCATACATATGCCAGCATACCAAACTTTGACAACAGGGAGCATTATACAATCCCACGTGGGTTACAGATATCTCAACCCATTGTATAGGTTATATGGGATACAGAGCCAAAACCAGAGCAAAATTCTGGTCAGTAAACTTCACTTTGAAGGATGTTTAAGATGTAAGGTCTTAAATCGACCGCCTATCAGTGTACACGCAGTTGATTGGTCCTTGTGAGCCGTCAGCTGATAGAGGCCCCATGACTAGAGTGTCCCTCCAGAACTAGCTACGCCCATGCATGAAAGACAATCGACAGATAATCTGTATTTGTTTTGAAGCGCGTTTTTATTGTATGTTTTCCTTCGATGGCCACAGAGCCGCGATACTTGTTGTGTCCAAGGCAGGCCTCGGGCCCCTGTCCCTTCTCTACAACCGAGCCCAGTCATGTTCAATTACCGTTAACTCACAATCAATAGGCTGACCTACAGCCCATGAGTTGAGCTTGGCTGCCTTCAGCGTTGCCCCTTCCACTTTCAAAACCAAACCTTTTTCCTCCTGCTTTCCTTTCCTTGGGTTTGTCGACCCCATCAATAACCCTCCTCCGTCGTCACCACTAATAAAAATAAATATGGGAAGGTCGTTGCTTTTGGTCCCAATTTAATGAGAGGCAAGAGTCTTGAAATGTTGCTATTTTTGTTTTGGTTCCTTTCCGTCTTTCAAAGCCGACCCAGGATTGTTTTTCTCTTTTCTGATCACAAGTTGGCAGCAACAACCTTCACAACAAGCGTTCCACTGACATCACAGGCCCCTGGTTGGTTTGCAGACGCGCAAAAACCAAACGCACACACAAACACACACACGCAATGCATATACCCTGCCCATTTGAGGATAATTACTCTGTTGTTTTTTTTGGGAGGGGTGGGCATTTTACTACATTGAAGTACATCCAGCGGCAATACCGGCTCTCTGTTGGTGGGTTGGAGTTTTACAGACGTAGAAGTTGTCAAGAGCAGAGGGTGGTCTGCTTTGATCCTTTCACTTTGAAAATCACAGACGCAAATGGAAATACATGGAATTACACTTCCGGGCCAATGCTGGGCTTACGTTCCGAAAAGTATGACTAGTGGTGAGTGGAAAAATTAAAGTGGGAGATAGAGGGGGTGGGAGGGGGGTGGGGGGGATGAAGGTGAATTTAGTCCCTTGCTCAAAAAATAACCTTTTATGCATGCAAATCTTCACCGATTGGAACAGTAGCAGGTGATTTTGCTCTCAACTTGCATCTTTTGGCCTCCTCTACCTCGCTTTCCACCCCCCACTCCCACCCGTGGTGTAGTTGATATTATAGTGTGGTAGCTTAGCGACGTCTTAGATTAGCTTGCATTGATCAGACTCCATAGCCGCAGCGCTAACACTGCAGAGATCACTCATGTCCTAATCCATAGGAGGGGCGGCTTCCCCGCTGGTTGCCATTACCAGAATTTGTTGCTAATCCCTTCCCTCCTTGCTTTTGTGGAGGTTACAGGATCCTCTCTCCCTCAACGCTACCCACATTTTCAATCATCCTGAATGATACCGCTACTCTGGTGTTATGAACTGGATACGGAAAACGCTTTTTTCTCTTTCTTAATAAAATACCCATTGTTCAGAAGAAAACCCTGAAACTGTTCAGCGCAAAGTGGCACATTCAGACTGGAGTTGACGCAGGGGGTAGGCAGGGAAGGCACTGTTTTCAGAAATCATTTTGCAACAAATGGCAAACATTTCTGTACCAGTATAAAACCTGGTGAGTGGCGCAATGGTCAAACTACAGCCCAATCAGTTGATATCTCGTGGAAACAACAGATTCATGTTATTGTCTAAGCAGGGTAAGCACCAGATCTCTGCTCCTCTGCTCTGCATTGTCACGAGCGCGTTTAGTGGATGTGCTGGCCATATACCATAGGTGCTAAAGAAAGAAAGCCGTGGTTTGTTTTGAACTTGCCTTGTAGCAAATTAACAAAAGGACCATGACTGTGAAAAATTGTAGAAACTTCAGCTTGTTATATTTTTCTAAATAAATAAGAAATACTAAAAGAAAATGAGGTCAAGATGGGCACTTAAAAAATGGACACAGTTGTGATACGGTACAAGCAAGGCTCGTATGAAGTCAAGACTGGCTGTGGGGTGCTAGCACTAGCCTGCCCGGCTATATTGTTTCCCATGTCTCCTATTCTCCAAATGGGGCAATAACATATGAAGCAGAGTCTACCTAACAAGAGTCTACCTCACAAACACAATCTCATGGAAAGATTTGGTTATAATACGAGGATCGATCAGTCGCTAAATGAGGCACACAATCTCAGTACATAATGCCAATTGGGATTTCTTGACATTGGCATTGTGGTTGCTACCGTGATTTCATCTGGAATTTTTTGAAATTCTGATTTATTATATGAAATAGAAAAACTGAGCATATTGGTAATTTTGTTCCCCATATTTGTTGCAATAGTGAATGATTTAATATGAATATTGTTTTTATTTAGGCTGTGGATTAGACTAAGAGTGGTGGACTTTTGATTAAGTGTAATAAAGCAGAAATAAAATTTCAATGTCAGGGAATGGATGGCGTGACCGGTCCATCCGCTGAGATTTACTATTTAATCATTTAGCAGTGGCTTCTTTCCAAAGTGTCTTACTGTGAATTCAGATACATGACATTTAGGTAAGGTAAAGGTAAGGGTTAGGCTGAGTACATTGAGGATGGGACCTTCTACTACACTATCCTGACCCCTAGTACCATACTAGTTGTGGAGATTGGACAGGCAGAGCTGGGATCATAAAGGAGCAGAGACACTTTATTTGTCATTAAGTTTATCGCTGGTCATAACCATTTTTTTCAATACACCACTGAAATGAATAATTGCTCTGTAATATATTAAATATTATAATAAAAGATAATATAATTACCTCAAGAATTAATTAGATTTAACTTCAAGCACTTAAAGGCCCATAATGGACTTTAGGCTAAAAGGATTTTTTTTGAATGGAGAATCAGTCACGTTAAAATGTGGTTTAGCTATGATTGTGTGACTACTCTTATAGAGTAGTAAAAAATTCTAAAATTACTAAAATAATAAAAAAATATTATTACTTATAATTACTTAATAATTAATCATTCTTAAAAACAGTACTAATGAAAAGGCAGGTGTGTCCCATAATAAAGATAACAATAATGTTGGATACATGGATGGGGTTGGGCCTTCTACAGAATAGCATCAAAACTGACAAACTCAAATTGCAGCGTCCGCCAGGCAGACCTGCATGTGACACGTGACTTATTGTCCGGGCAGCTCAAGGCGGAGCGACCGGAAATGGAGACGTTGTCGCCAGGCGCTCGCCCGGGCGCCCTCACGAATGATTGTTCTCCCCAGCGGCGCACATGCGTGGGACCCCCTTCATTTGTATGATAAACAGCTGCATGGTGAGCACCCCCATCCCCCCCACTATTATGTCACACCACGTTTACACACCTGCTCTCGCTCATACCCCCCTCCCACACACATACATCACACACACACACAACCTTTCAGATGACATTTTCCTAATATAACAATTTCATTACTACCACTTCCTGTCTGCATCCCCATCTGATGGGCGGACCAGATGGAGTGGTCGTGGGGGGGGGGGGGGGGGGGGGGGGGGGGGCAGGATGGTTAGGGGAGGGGGTGTCGCTTATTCTGCAATATAACAACATGGTTCCTCTTGTTGTGGTCCTTTCACGTCAGTCCGATCCCGTCAAAGTAACGTTCAATCGGTGGCCCCAAGACAATATTGTTTTTTTTAAGTTATGTGATGTCCCAGAATTATTGCAATGCTGTGGGTTTCATCCGCCCTCCTCCGCACTGGGGGCCAGTGCCTAATCCATGAGGGACTACCATGGCATGAGATCATGTGTCTTCGGGGGGCTTCTAATGTAACCCTGTGTACCCTGGGGGCTTGGTAATGAATGACAACACATCAATGAGTGGCGAGTCCATTAGGCACATGGATTTATCCACAGCACTATGAAGGTCGAAGCAGGTAAGTCAGGACGGAATTAACTTCAAACCCGTATGCTGTGTGTGTGTGTGTGTGTGTGTTTGTCTGTGTCCATCGATAGGCCAAGTAGACAATGAAAAAGTAATGAAAAAGAGGATGCAGAATAACTTTGAAAAAGTCTATTTCTGTTTTGAGCTTGCTCAGTCACTGTGTGTGCGTATGTGTTAAATTATAGACTTGTGTTGTACTTTTTGAGTTATGTTGGAAAGTCTTCCCTGTCTGACAAACCTAATGAATCACCACCCTGCTTGGAACACAATGCAGAGGCACGGAGACATAGGGGAGGCGAAAGGTGGGCGAGGAAAGCACACGGATAGATAAACACATAAAAAAATAAAACTGAAGGCAACCAAACCTTGTTCACTACATATTGTACTCAGACGCCATAACTGGAATGAAACCTGCAGAAGATTGCAATGCTCCAGCTCAGATTTGACGTTGAATCAAAGATTACATTTAAAAGCCATTTGAAAGCCATCGTCTTCGCTGGATTTTGACACGGCCACTGAGTTCCCTCTCCCCCCACCCAAAACTTTTTCTGAATCATGCATTGATGGTTTCTTGCCCCCTCAAAGGAGGGTGAATGCAAATTTACTACTTTGTACTTTTGCCTATTTGGCAAACATGGCAATTGAAGTGATCCTCAAATAAAATATTCCCTTAGTGTTTGAATCTGCGCTTCATGATCTTACACTGCAGTAATGACAAAATATCTTAAAGACAGTCTACATTTAATATGCCTGACGCAGATTACCCCACCAAACTACCAACTGTGCCTCAACTGGGGAGAACCTTCCCACCACACTATCTGCGATGGGCTTGCTATCCATATAGTTTATTGGTCGGGAAGTCCCTTAAGATCCATATTCCTGATGACAGGTGGGAAACAATGTACTTTAGCTTAGGGTTTTTCAGAGCTCCGTTGAATCCCCAGAAGCAATGGCTGAGTGTTTTGAGATAATGAATAAATGAATGAATCACGACGGGGCAGATTTCGTGTGTAGCAGTAGGTCCTATGAGGAGTGGTAGGAAGATTGAGGAGGAGAGCCCACTTGACTCTGCAACACCAAGCGCTTTTATTGTGTTACTGAATTGAAGTTCATGGCCTTCCATGTTATAACGCAGTATTTATGGCTCCAATGAATTCCCCAGTGTCGAAAATTTGTCAAAACTCGATAGCACACTCGTCTTTTCATCTGAACGTTTGCCGTTATGTTCTGAGTCAAAAAGAAAGCCTTTCTCTGCCCCAAAACAACTCGGGTCCAACAAATGTATTTTTTACCTATAAACCATTTCTGCCCAAATGATTGAGTTCCCCTTCTTCCTGCTGACAAATGTTAATGTTATTACAGAAACTATTATATTATGTGGTGTTGGACGCCGCTACCTCCTTCTGTCCATCCCCGTCTGAAACACCTCCATGGAGGAAGGTAATTAGAGGGCGAATCACCCATCTGTTGGCTGTTGCATTATGGATCTTGCTACACACACTCACTCAACTCAGTAGCGTACATCTGCATGACCTTTTCATGCAGGCTCATGTTTTCCCTTGACTAACGCTCGCTAATGAACACATTCAGCACATGCATTTATTAACCTTTTTATTCATACTATTTCTTAACATGACTGAATAACATCTTCAATAGAAACCTTCTGGGAGCTAAAATAAATAAATTAAAGCACTCCGTTAGAAGGCCAACGGGAAAGACATAAAACATTTAAAAAAAGATGGCCGCAAGAGAGGTCACGTCTCACGGCAGGAGGGCGAGGACGGGGGGAGGTGATGGCCGATGGGAACATCCTACAGCAGATCACTTACGTTTGAAAATGATGGCCATATACTTGACACACACACCGTAAAATGTCCTCATCTGTGCCGCCTGTCTGAGGCAAAGCGATGAGTTCATAAGCCAGACAGCGGAGAACGCTCCCCTCGCTGTCCTGGGGCAAACGGGCGTAGAGAGTCACGGAAGAGGAAGTACCGACAGGACCACGGTGCACATGTGTATGTGTGTGTGTGTGTGTGTGTGTGTGTGTGTGTGTGTGTGTGTGTGTGTGTGTGTGTGTGTGTTGGCGAGCACGTGCAAGCCTCGTCAGCGTGTTTGTGAGTGTGTGCTTGTGTGTCTGAGAGTGTTGATTGTACATGCTCTGTATGTGTTTGTTTCTCCCTTCCCTGAAGTTGCATCAGTCTTCCGGTCCGACTGTCACGGTGATGAAGAGATCGGGCAGATAAGTCATTAAGTTCTGTGTGTGTGGGTGAGTATGTGTGTGTGCCGACATTTGCAATTTGAGAGTAAACATGTGTTTGTGAGAGTTTACGTGTCCCTGAGTGTTTGTCTGTGTGTGTGTGTGACTGTGTGTGTGTGCATGCGTGTGTGTTTCTGTGTGCAGTGACTTCATCAGTATTGCTGTCGTGTAACCAGCCTTTTGTAAAACTATAATTAGGCTTACAGATTTTTCATAGTTTAGGGTCATAAGATGTGTGCTGTACTTTTTGTTGCTAGACAACTTTGTTTGCTCTATGAGTCTCCCATCAGCCTTGTAACACAAGAGACATTGGCCTCCGGGGATCGTGTCTGTCTCTGTTCTTACAAACCTAATGACCTGACACGGGCTGAACCCATTGTTCCCCCTGATAACGACAAGAAACAAGAGACCAACAGGAAGTTTTGCTTGAAAAGTTTGACTTCAGCAATACTGGCAGCATAACCACTATAACTGCATCCCTACTTTCTGAGCACCAATGATAATACAATTACAATAGAAACACCATGGTGATGAATAATTGTATAAATGTAATATTATTAAATATGTAATAAAAGGTTATGCAAATCCTTCATGAACAAATTCAATAAAACCTCATGCACTTCAGTGATTTACAATTAATACCTATCGTTCTGCTCCTAATTCCGTATTTAATGACCAGGAAAAACATAATTATTAAACCCGGACTCAAAGCTGAATCACGCAACAAGTGCACAGCAAACATGTGAATAATGGCTAATGGAACTCATAACATGCGTGCAGCATAAAGAACTAGGACAAAAGCATCCCGCCAACGCCTAGGCTGAAAATAAATATCATTCCTTCGCCATGAGATGCTGCTTAATGACTTCCACTCCCAAGAGAATGCATATTATTACTACACAGGGAAAATGCCTACGCAAATGCTAGTTAAGCCCACAATAGTGCCTGAATGAAGACCTGACTGCTAGCCACGGAGGCTTACTCCCTCTAATTGAAGGCAGCACACCACCGACACCGCCCACTGCGGCTCAACCCTCACCCCCAGTCCCAAAGAGGAGTACCTGGGTCGGGAATATAGCACCCTGGCCTCCTCTGAGACATGAGGGCGTGTGTGGTAATTGTTACCCTTGAGTAAGAGACCAGGGTGAGGGAGGGAGAGGTGGAGAGAGAGACAGAGAGACAGAGGAAGAGAGGAAGAGATTTAGGACAGGTGGTAAAGCAAGATAGTGGTGGTACTTTGACTGCTTAAAGACGTGTGTGTGTGTGTGTGTGTGTGTGTGTGTGTGTGTGTGTGTGTGTGTGTGTGTGTGTGTGTGCATGTTTGTGTGTGTATGTCAGCTAGACGTAGGAGGAACTACATGCAAGTGTATTTTGGGGTTTGGGGGCACGATAGCGATCTACATTACTGGACAGCTCTGTGGAATACCGTTATTGTGCTTTCCATCAACCAAGGGGGTGGTGGTGATAGTGGCTGCTGTGTAAAGAATGCTTCAACACACACACACACACACACACACACACACACACACACACAAACACACACACACACACACACACACACACACACACACACACACACACACACACACACACACACACACACACACACAACCTTGTATCTCCAGGGTTCAGATGGAATAATAGCACAGTAGGCAACCTAGTGATTCAATTAGAGGCCATATAGCTAGGCTTGTGGTCTAAAGCTAGGGAAACAAACGCACACAACCCAATCCCCCAGACACACACACACACAGACACACCTATAAATTGCCCCTAATTCTGTAATTCACTTTCTTTTTCTGCAAAGAGGGGACTCATCCCTCTTTCCATAAGCCACAACCCCTCCCACCCCTCCCTCTATCTCCCTCTCGCTAATGTAGCTCTGATTGGGAGTGAAAAAGACCCTTTGCAGTTGACCAGGCTCCATTGAGAATCGCACCGTCAAGCTTCTCAGGGTCCCAGCCCGAGGCAACGTATAATGGGCGTTTTATCCACCAAATGGCTGGGCTGTGCTGGGCAGTGCTGTGCTGCTAGCCAATGGGTGTGCTGCTAGCCAATGGTTGTGCAGCACACGGTGGTAAAGTGTGGGTGGAGAGTGTGCACAGGCTTATAGATGAAGGGGGAGGGGGGGGGAAACAAGTGGAAATCTATTGCTTTGAAGGCTACGTTTGTGTTGAAAGGAGAGATAACTTTGTCCTTGGCTCGTTCATAACCTCATCAGAGTCGCTCAATGAATCACTCTGCTCCATAACTCATGGCAGGGGCCTGCAGTGATACAGTTATGAAGTACCCTTGGTGGACTGCTTCTTGAATACAATCGGGTAGAAAGGAAGGCACACACACACACACACACACACACACACACACACACACACACACACACACACACACACACACACACACACACACACACACACACACACAAACTCTTTCGCTCGCTCTTTTTATCTCACAAGTGTGTAGAGAAGGATCCTGCTTTTGCAGAAGACCGCCGCTCGACTCCTAGGTAGAACCAGAACAATCAGCTAGTTACTCCTAATCACCCCTCCCTCCACTGGCTTCCGATTGATGGCAGGTTAGATTTTTACGGCCGTTACTTACCTATAAAATCCTGCATGGATTAGCAACATCTCACCTGAAGGACCTCATTATTCCCTATTGTCCTTCTCGGCCCCTCCGGTCACCGGGAGCTAGCCGTCTATCAATTCCAAATGCTAAAAATAAATCTGCAGGATACACGTTCTCTAATCGAGCGTAGTATGGGTGGACCTGTGTTCCTCCTGTAATCAGGGAGGCAGACTGGGCTGAAGGATTTGAATTCAAACTCCAAATCGTCCTCTTCACTTCCTCGTTTGGCTCCTTTCGATGTCCCTCAGCTCTCATTACAGCTAAATCGACCTGTTAGCCAACACCGGCCTAGCCGTGCCTGCTGTCGCTGTTTCAGTGTGTTGCTGTGATCCTGACTGCACGCCTGGCCAACACACCTGACTGAGGGCAGCTTGCTCACCAGCCAGCACCCCGTCACCATGGGCAATACTCATTCGAAATCTTAAAATGTTCATTTGTAACACCAAGAAATGTCAATTACGGTACCCACTGCACTCCTAACCATCCCTGAAAGGAGGGATACTCTGCATATTTAATCAAATCACACTGTCCATTTATTTATAAATAGAAATTCTGAATGGATTTACAACAAGCCTGGATTTTAAACACACACACCCATATGTACACCGTGCTGAAAACACTGGGCCCGCCGTGACTGAGTGATTTGTTCCGATCCGACAGACAGAAGGGGGTGAGCAGGGAAGGAGCCCGTGGCTCACATTCACACTGTGATAAATGGTCACCTGTGGTGAGAAAACAGGAAACATTTATGTTTGATACAGGATATTACCTTCACCTTCCCATCATTTATTCTCGCTGTACCGAATAGCCACCCAGTGTTTGGACACTGAAAAGGACATTTTTGAAGCCAAAACGCTGTGACTGATAGTAAAGGTAAAGCCTTTTTTTTGGCCTGCCATTATCATCTTTTGATGCAACAACAATATATCAAGAAAGCAACACAACAAAGAAAAACGAAAAAGAAGAGTGTGTAGAGAATCTGGAAGCTCATAGGTGGCTTCCCTTTCAAGGTGATTCTTGACGATTTGAGTCTACAGTTTTGATATTTTTATTAAAGATCTTTTCTCAAAAGTCTTGCGCACACACACCAGCATGAGCAGTGTGCAGAAATAGACGCAACACATTGAACCGAAGTCACACACACACACGCACGCACGTGCAGCGGGTACAGTTTGGACCGTACGCTTTCCGGCTTAACCTGTCTCAGACAAACTCTGCAAGAGCTGAGCTTTGAGTCGGAAGGGGGATGAGAACTGCACAGCAAGCAGACTTACACCCTGAATTAACAGGATTAGGTGTTCTAAGAGGCTTGTCAGGTAAACCTAAACTCTGCCTGAAGACTATGGCTTCCGACTCTGAGCTATACTCTCGAGCCCGCTTTGAAGTCTCTCGCCACCGCGTCCATGACTGGCATATCAGCGAGTGAGCGAGGGAGAGAAAGAGAGATACTACAGAGAGCAGCCACCATGCTTCAATGGCTTACAACTGAGTGTGCACAAATACAAAGTGTAAGAGTGTAGCATGACTCTCAACCTAACCCAATTTTACATACACAGGCGGAACGGTGTAGAATACCACAAAGACACATTAGAAAAGTTGATATCTATTCATTATTTTCTAATCTTAGCAGCATCTTCTTGACACTAGTCCTGGTTCACAGTGCAAGGCAGCACAGAGTGAGACAGCACATTAGTTCATAAAAATAGATTAAACTTTTTCCTTCATCACTCCGCAGTGTGAGGTCTTCTTGTATTCAATACAGACTTTGTTCTCCGTTTGACCTAATAAGTGCATATTGAGTTGGTGTCGAGGGACATGAAATAATTTGCGCTGTCACTTGCCAAAGCCTTGCTAGGTTCTGCCACTCAAAGCTCTTTAATTTCCCACACCGCCTGAAGCTCAACACAGAGCACAGCCTTGTCTGCTACCTAACATATATTTCAGATACAAAGTCCCTTTTCTTCTCTTCTTTGTCTAATTCGTCTGGCGGTGACATGAGTACTACGGGAACGGCTTCAACAACATTTTCTAGGCAGCTTGGCTTGTGTAGAAAGACAAATCTCCCAGGATGAAGCATCAAGCTGGTGGAAAACACAGAAACAACAAACAATTAAAACATTTGGTGATACACAGGGCATTGTTAGAGTGGCATCTCATCTCTCTTGCACGTGTAAGCAAAGTGTAGCCTTTTGGAAACGCCCAAAAAGTAATCTTCAGCTGCCATCGAATGTTTTCAATTCCATGCTAGAAACATGCCACTTCATTATATTAGCGACAAGGTATGAATGGGATTAGGACAGTGAATCCAGGATAAAGTTTAAGAACAGAGAGTTATTGCACAAGTCAAATGAAGTAAAATCATTACTTTAACAATGAGCAGCATGGCATATTTCTGTACACACTCACACGCACAAAAAAACACAAACAAAAACTTGCACAAACTTAATGTAAGGGAATGCAATATTTACAACAGATAGTAATAAATGAAATGGCCATTTTCACAGATAACATTTGGATGCTTTTTGTGCGGAAGCCCCTCAAATAAAAAAAACTGGAGCCGGATGTCTGGCATCAACGTTGTTCCCTCCAAATCATCCAGACATTTCCAGACAGAGCAAATCACTGCTCTCAAATCTAGGAAGTAAATGATGTGTTTCCATGGTGTTCTAAAGACCGACAGAGGAAGAAAAAAACGATATTGCTGCTATTCTGAGCTTGGGTTGAGGTTTTTTTCAACGTTTGGAGAAGCTGTGTGAGAAATAGCAGTTATCTGTGGTCTGTTGGTGAACCCCAAGAAACAACAGCCTAGCCACGGGACGGCTGGTATTCCTGCTGTCACAAAAAAGGCATAAATAAACCAGGGACCTAAGAGTGAACTATCTAGCAGACGAGATAAGGGCCGGGAGAAGATAAAGCTATCTTGGTTTTACCTTGGCTCTTGGATTCACACATCCGCAAAATATACGCCCTTGCCTCACAAAAAACGCACAAAATAAAATAATAACAACTACACCAGAACTTGGGGATTTGATAAATATGCAAATCATTGAGACCAATACAGGAAAACGGTTGGCAGTTTTAGTCGAATGAAATAAATGCAAACAGACCGACAGGTTGCCACAACATTGTTCCGGAGAAGGTTCCACTGGAATTATGTTTCACAATCTGTGTGCATGTGTGTGCCTGCACGTTTTAACACAGAGCAAATGTGGGGTCAATGGCCCCTGCGAGAAACACAGACGAAGCGATAAAAGAGGAGATGGCACCTTTTAGCAGGGTTTAGCCATTCACGCCTATTCTCACCCCGAAAGCCACCCAGCTCCTCCCCTCACCCCTCAACACCCGGGTGATATATAATGTGGTTATAAATCTGAATACTGGACATGGTGATTGACCATTTAAGTGACCATTAGTGACAATAAAATATATATATATTATCTTTGAACAAAATTTGAGAACCCTTCAAATGTTGCTTTTGAGGCTTTCAGGGGGTCTCATGGGTAAATCGGGGGGGTTCGAGTCCCCCCAGAACCCCCCCTATTTTGCACACTGTGTGGCATGCTCTGCAGCTCAGCGCCGTACCCGCATGTACAACATTAAACATGCCATCGGACCTCCAGTGCCTGCTCAGGAGCCCCCCACCCACCCACCCACCACCCACCCACCCACCACCACCCACACCCCCTAAAGCAGGTGCCATCCATTCTCTGTGTCCGTCATGTCTCCCCCCCAACCCCCTCGGTCCGACCGCCTCAAACCACTTGTCCCAGTGTCCCGGCATTAATATTAAGGACGGCGCCAAAGAAGACATATGAAAGCCTCCGTCTCTGCCCCGGGAGTTGGAAATTACAACTCCAAGCCATTACCTTCTTGCTCTGCCTCTCTATCTTGTCTAGTACATCACCTCTCAATTCCAGGTGTCAGCTAAGGGCTAGATTTTTCTTTTTCTTTTCCCTCTTCTATACAGAGGCGGCCCCGTCTCTGCTATGATGGCTCTGGGTGGGCCGCCCACCATAAAGAAAAAGACTCACGCCCCCTCAACCCTCTCCGTCGCCTCCCAGCAGAATGGTTGCGTTGAGTGTTCAATTCCAGGGCTGTTAAAGCCATTAAAAGCACGGAGATAGTGTCAACGGGTTTGACGAAGCTTCCTGGCTAGATGGGAGTGGTAGCCGGTGGTTTTCCTGTTGTGTGTGTGTGTGCATGTGCTGCACACACAAACGCAAATATACGGACACACGTCGCACCTACCCACAGGCGCGCACACACACACACACACACACACAATCATACATCCGTGCCCACACACTCCTACACATGCACACACGTCACAACTATCCACACATGCGGCAAATCACACGTGTACCAGCACACACACAGCTTCCGTAGATGGAGGTGTATCCATGGTACTCTAAGTAGAATGGAAAACGAAACAGAGGAGGAAGAATGGCCCCTCACTGTAGGACATTATTAATCACAGAAAAGACTGGGCACTCGTCCATGCACCCTTACCGCCTTTCTTCTCTATCAGCACAAATATCTCCCCCCATCCCACATAGAGTCTCTCTATCTCTCTCTCTTCCCCCCCACCCCCCACACTGTTTCTCCCACTACTCCACCCCCTCTTTTTATCTCTTCCTATCGCTCTGTCTCCCTGTCTGTCCCCTTCCTTTTGGGGAAGTTATTATCAGCTGGCAGAGAGGTCTTTGCTCTCCTGCCGGCGAGAGAGGAGAAGAGAGAGGGAGAAGGTTACGAGTCATTCCTTATGACATATCAGTTGGCTTCAATATTGCATGGAAGAGAAGACAAAAAATAAAATCTACAACGAATGAATACAATTGAAAGACAGAATGGAAAAAGGAAGGAAAAATTTAATGATACGCATTTTATAATTCAGAGATTACAATGGTGGCAGATTTTGCTTATTAGGAGAACATTTTGTAAGACACAAGTAAGCACATTTTCCCTTTACTTTTGTTATAATTTAATTCCCCTTTTTTTTGCTGGAGCAAACAAGAAATCGGCGTAGTTAGGATCACAAAGAAAGAACAAATAAATGGGAGATTATATTCCCATTAAAAACTTGGCAGCTCTCATTGTTGCTGAGCTCCCTGCGTGTTCCATGATGGCAAATGTGGAATAACCAACACAGAGATGTGGTTCAGCCATGGCATACAACCACCATTTATTCCGATTTATAAAGTAGACCTGTTGGTGTTGCTGTGGATATTGAACCCTAAAGCGCCATTTTAAACAAAGACTGAGCTCATTTTGAGTTATTATAGGCAGCTCTGTATATGTAGGTATGTATGTATGTATGCATGTATGTATGAATGAATGTATGTATGTATGTATGTGCGTATATGTGGGTGTGGGTGTGTCTTTGTATCTGTGTGTGTGTGTGTGTGTGTGTGTGTGTGTGTGTGTGTGTGTGTGTGTTGGTGTATCTGTGTGTAAATGTGTATATATCACCACAGTGTGATGCCAGTAAATACACACAGTGGGTGCACTGAAATGATCTGATCTCAGACACAAAACAAACACAAACTCCTACACACACACTTGCACATAAACAAAGACAAACATAAATGCACACACACACAAAGCCATCCAAACAACACTGAGTCATCTTCACAGTTGGTAGAATCCACCATGAAATTGAATGGATGGATAGCTGTCTCTGGTCTGCCTTTAATGAGAGTGCACTGGGGTGGCTAGAGGAGATGTGTGCGTGTGCGTGTGTGTGGGTGTGTGTGTGTGTGTGTGTGTGTGTGTGTGTGTGTGTGTGTGTGTGTGGGGGTATAGATAAAGAGGAGGAGGGAGAATTTTCATGTTCCCAACTGTGTCACAGAAAGTTAGTTTTTTTCAGAGTGGTTTGGTTGTATTCTGCCACATAGGATGGCGGTGTACCACTAGATACGATGGAAGTCAAAAACACCTACGCACGCTTACAGACATACAGACAAATGCACACACATGCACCCTGTTAGAGCCTGGATCCCTCTTCAAGATGAGAGATGCATGCTGGGTGCCAATCGGGGCAGAGCGAGTCACGTTGTTGAGATTTTTGGGAAACCGCTTATTAAGGCGGCGGCCATCTTGCGGCTGTGAGGTTTGACCAGGGGAGCAGAAAAAACTCAAGCTGGTGATACCTCAAAAACCCTCCAAAATAACTAAAGTTTACTTCACCCACCCACTCAAACAGACTTGGGTGGGTCGGAGTGAAATCCCTAGTGTTTCACTCCCACTTTCATTGTTATTCACATAAACACATTAATCTGCCCGCTTTTCAACACAGGCCACATTTCATGATAACAATTAACCTGGAATGAGCATCTGCTGTATCTTAAAGACACTGCAACTTTTTGTTAATTGGGTCAATGATGTTGCTCCATATGTACGCTCTATATTGCTGCTGTTTGTGTGGCTACTCTTGCTGTCACTCGGAAACCAAGATTTGATTTTCATCACGGGAATGATGATGCCGAATTTGATCAAACTGGGAGCAAGCACTTAACTGGGAGATAGCGGTGACACGATGGGCCATTCATTTCGCACTGACGGCCGGAATACAAATTCAGGTTAAAACGAGGGAAAAATCAGTGAGCATGATTGATGGGATGGGATCCAACATGAAATAACACGGCCGCATAAATCCGCAGAGTTCAACCAACTTTGAATCAATCGATCCTCGATGCGGACAGCTGGAAACGAAACCCCCCTCACCTCGCCATTGTGATTTGCAGCTGCTCGTTCAATGTCTCTAGACAATGGCTGACAAGAGGACGTTTCAGTGTGGTTGCAAAAAAAGCCCCCAAAAAACCTCCCAGCCCCTGCGTTATCATACCACCGTCTCACTGAGAGGCTCCTTAGGGGCCCTTTGGGGACGTTTTTTAATCTCTTCCCCTTATCCTGGCAGGTGAGCCATGAACCGCCACCAGAATGGTTTGCAGCCAATCTGTCACTCGGTTGTTTGGTGTTTGTTTCCACAGCCCTCCGTGCCCGCCGGGACATCGTTGTCTGATTTACTAGAAGGATGATGATGATGATGATGATGATTATTATTGTGTTGTTGTTGTGTTTTTCTTTGGCCCAACTAAAAGGGATATACACGTCAGTGGCCAACCAATCTTTTCAGATTCGCACGATAAAACTATCGCAACA
Source organism: Gadus morhua (assembly GCF_902167405.1). Lineage (NCBI taxonomy): Eukaryota > Metazoa > Chordata > Actinopteri > Gadiformes > Gadidae > Gadus > Gadus morhua. Next base: position 12,722,267 of record NC_044069.1, read on the forward strand.
AACTCACAAACAAAGCCACACAGACACAAGTCAATTTTGTGGTTGAGAATGCTTTCTGCAGAGCTGAATTACCTCCAGTGTTCCTCTGACGGTTCACTGCCATAACTGCTGATTGACCACAAAAAAAAATGAAAAGACACTTCAAAGTACTTTCTGTTGTCTAAGTCGTCTTTCGTTCTTTCTCACTGGTGATCAAACATCTTCTGTGACTTTTACAGCGGCCGGAACTCTCTTCTTGGTTTCTTTCAGAAGTACAGTGAGCTCCACAAAGTAGGCTCCTTCTTCAGTGTTCGTGTAGCTGTGTTGCACGGCTTTCTTCCATTCAGCCTCATCCTCTTCTCCAAAGGCTCCCATTCAGCATCCATCGATTGCACAACGAGCCCTCTCATGTGACAACACTAGTCATGTCACAATCTCACACACACACACACACACACACACACACACACACACACACACACACACACACACACACACACACACACACACACACACACACACACAAACACAAAGGCACAAACTCCAATAAAAAAGGATGTTTGGAAATACCGCTGCTGGAACTTACTGTATATTCATTCGCTCCCTTTCCTGGATGGTGGAAGTCTGACTTTTGGACACGTTGCTATTTTCCCAGTTATTCTATTCCCCCCGATCTGATTTAATATTTCCATCGTGAATACACCTCAACCTCCATTTCCCCCCTCATGCACTCTCACAGGATGAGGATCTGATCCCGAAGGGGCGACCCCCCCACCCCCCCACCACAGCTGGCCTTTCGCGGTCCTCATAGAGATAAGGAGGAGATAAGGAGGCAAAGCTTGAAACACCAACCCCCCTCCCCTACCCCTGAGACGTGCCGCTCACCCCGCCTTACCCCCCCCCCCCCCCCCCCCATCCCAGCACCATCCAGGCTTAATGTCCTCGTGGCTGAGGGTAATGCAGGGAGATGGATGGCCCCAAGGACCCGCGGCTCCACGCCCGGGGTTCCTGTCTGCGAGATTGCATGGCTGATACTGTCCTCCATCTGTCTGTCTGTGACATCCACCTCAACCCCCCTACCGCCCGCCCCCCCGCCGCCATCGCAGATCGATCGATATGGCTCCGTTGATGTGCCGTCCGTCAAATCCGTGGGCCAAGCAGTACACCCACCTGCCCATGAGGAGTGATGGGTGAGAGGCGCTGCACCACCTGGAGGTGAGCACATGTGCTGGAGCGCGCACAGGAGCACACACAAAAACACACACACCATTTTGCGCTCACCTCTTCTGGTTCCTCCCCGTGGGTCAATCCATCTGCTGCAAACAGATGAGCATTTTGTTCCTGTCTCTCGTAGCCTCTCTCTCTCTCTCTCTCTCTCTCTCTCTCTCTCTCTCTCTCTCTCTCTCTCTCTCCCCCACCCTCCCCCCATCCTTGACATGTCATGATCAAATGGGTGCTTCGGGAGTTCAGTCTTTGACCTGGACTCCAGGAGACCCCCCATTTCATCAACCCCCCTCCCCCAACGACCCATCCCCCATGTACAGCCCCCTCCTCAGATACAGGACTGCTTTAACCAGGGTGGGAGGGGGAGGGAGAGGGGGAATGTCATCACACCACCTTTCGATCGGGAAGCTCCTCCATCAACGCGCATCCGTTACTCCGTCAACACAACACCGCCATTTCTCTTACACCCCGGAGATATTTTCAGAATCATTCACCTTTATGCCTTCAATCCCCTCAACCAGCCCCCCCACCCCCCTCGCCCTCCCCAAATATGTGCACGACTAGACACAACTACACACAGACAAACACTCCACATCTACCACCATACTGAGGCCTGATGAGACCTTCTCGGAGGCTGTAGGGCTTGGGATCCAGACGACTGGGCCCGTGGACAGTGGTAGCAGGAGTAATTGGCCTGTTGTAGGTGCTAGGGATGCCGACAGGGCACCCTGGTTGTGGTTCTAGAAAGGCTGTCCAAGGTTGAAGTCACATGGCTGATTGTTTTTTTGGGGGGTAGGACATCAAGAACAGTGTGCACTACAAACAGAAACACGATTATCTGATGTGAGTTGTATTCGCTTGCCATTGAATACTATTACTTAAAGCTATATCTTGCAGTGGTGCAAATGTTTGAAGTGACTAGTTATAAATTAAATAAATGAATAAAGGCTATTGATCTTCTACAGGCAGCTTGTTTGTTTGACATCCTAGGTCCCTTTATGTGTCGAAAGAATAACAAATATTTTGTGTTGACTCATCTTGCGAAACATTTTCAAATTTCACCCCCAATTTCACTGCAAAGTTTGTCTGTGTCTTTTATGGGAGGGAATCACTTTTTGTAATGTTTACGATAAAATCCATATTCACCAGTGGGCAATGCACAGTTAAAGCTGCAGTGGAGGTTGCCGGGGAAACCACTTTACCACACCTCCAGGAGGCGGGGGGTAACAAGGTGTGGGATGCCAGGCGGAGCAGATGCGACGGCGGGGCAGTAAAAAGAGATGTTTACTGTAAATCTCCCGCTGCTCGGGGAGCCATTCAAATCGCAAACACAATCGACCGTCCCCCTTTGGATTTGTGGTTTGGCTGCGGAGGAATCTGGAGAGCGAGCAAGACAGCGGGGGAAGGAGTGGCTTTGGAGCTTAGTGCGTGTCGGCCATGGGCCCGCCGTTAATACGACGAGGAGCCGAGATTTGTTATGTGGACAGAGGTGTTTGTTTCTCTTTTTTTTTTCTTTTGAAGGCTATTCACTTTTTTTCGTGGAGGGGGTTTTAGGGTACACCATCTGGATTGTGAAAAGTTTAGTTAAAAAGGAAATAAGTTCCTTAATGGAATGATGTGATTTGTTTTGGTTTCCTTTACCAAATCGGATTTTAGATTTAAAAATTATGCAGTGGGTTTAATGGTAGTGATATGGATTGATCCTGGATTTTGTTAATGCACAATGCAAGTTTTAAAAATGTCAGTTTTTCTTTCCAATCATATGAAATACATATTAACAATAAGTATATAGCTGTAACTGGGTACACACTAGACAGCTACAATTTAGAAAACGTGAGAGAGACTACACAGCTTATGATACATTTAGATACATTTAACTGATTTGGCCGTTCAGTGTGTTGAAGGAAATGGTTTTGCCATCACAGCACACACTTACAGATGACAGTCCTGAACAACCCAGTCCATTTTCAAAACTGGAAAACTCGCCCATCTCTCGCTATTAAACCATTGCCTTTAGTTTTAACAAATATGGCTTTTGACAGTCAGGGAGCATACATAGGGATGCTAGCTTTTGCATAATTTCTACTAATATTTTTTACTCTACAACCTGTTCCTCAATTATAATAACTAGAACTAGTTACAACCCTAACTTTTGCTTTTGCTTTTTTTGTCTTGTTTTTTTGATTACTTAATGAATTGTTGGCATTGCGTTAAATCAGCTAGGCTTCCAATTAGCTATCGTCTTTCGGATGTTCCCCCCACAATACACAACACTACAGGATATCGGATATCGTAAATATTGAACATATTTAATATTTTGGATTTTAAATCGGTGAGGCAGTGCTCGTTCAAAAAGATCGTAACATACCTCACACCACAGGATAATCTGGCAAATCAAAATCAGTAGAACCATCAACTAATTGGGGCTTTGCAGAGCATCGTCTCTGGGGGGAAATGATCCTGTTGTGTGTACCCAGCGCTACCCTTCCTACCATATTTACACATAGCATGTATGCTACTATCCTATTCAAAGTCTGCAAGTAGCAACTCCACGTGCAGCAAAATCCAGAACCTGGGTATTGATTGAGTGTGGTTGTGGTCCGCTGGATCGGAAAACTTACAAAACAACAATAATAAATCGTCATGTCTTCGGTCGGCCCGTCACAAGGGCTAAGAAAACTCAATTCTTCAGTGTCGATCCACACACACTTCGGGGGTTTCCATCCACCACCGCTGTTCTCTGAACACCAGGGGAGTTGAGAGAACCAACTCCCAGAGACCCAGAGTTTGGCTGCAAAAGGGAGAGTAAGTAAAGTAGGGCCGTGTTCTGCGGTCCAGTCACCATGTTAGACGGCTCTGCTGCTCCGGAGCAGGGGGAATGGATGCACACGGGACCCATTGAAGGTGCTAGCACACCATCTGTGTGCCACACAACAATCCAACAATTTCCCACTTCACTGGTGCATGACATGGCCACCCTACTGTGCCTTTCTACATTCCCTCACCGACGTTTCCCACAAACCATCTTGACAGGGGGGGTGGGGTGTTCCACATCTCTGTTCTATTTAAAGCGCGGCCTCGCCTTCCCGTACATTGTTCATATATATCTGTTAAACCCTGTACCGGCTTCCCGTCGACTTAAAAGATTGTGTATTATCCGTCTCCCGCTTCCCCGAGGTAAAGAAAGACGCACTTGAAAACATCAGGTAGGACCAAAGTCATTTGTCAGATAACATAAGTGATGGGAAGGTCACTGATGTCCAATGACAGCTTACTGTAATAACCTGGCAGCAGCAGAATTCCTTTTTTCTTCTTTTGAATGTACAGAACATCAGGAGAGAGAGATCTTTGATAAACATCCATGAAAGAAACTATTTGCAACGGGTGGAAGGGAGATTTTCTCCGGAGAGTAGTATAGACCTGTCCGAGAGGAGATGAGAATTTCCAGCCTGCAGATCTATTGACGAGAAACCACTGAAACAGAAGGTAAACAGGACAGAAACAGGCTCTAAATGAGGGTCGCAGGGAGAGGACAAAAAGAGGCCATTGGTATAGAATGAGATAATAAGAAAATGGAGGAGAAGAAAAGGAAATTCAAAATGCTTTGGAGTGAGCCAACACTCTTTTCAAGCGGTTATTTATGTTTAAAGAGTCGTCTGGGTGCTTTCTGACCTATACAAATAGGATGGTTTGCTTTTGAAAAAAAAAAAAAAACTAAATTGCATGCTTACAATTTCTTGCTTTGGTCGTGTATAAATATATTACAAAATAAATGCAAAGCCACCAAATAAATGTAAACTGAATAAACAAGCTGCTATGTGCTTTCACAAAAAACAGCCAGAGGGAATGTTAACAACACACCTCCCACCAAGTTTATTTCCGGCTTTCCCCTCTCTTTTTTACCCTCAGGGTTCATAAGTTTAGAGAGCTGCTTGTCACACTATTGCAAATGTATCAACAAAAACTGAAAGGTAATAATCCGAACCCTTCCCTTAACTGAGAAATCCTCCTGAACGTTTTTATCCATTGGGCAACATTGTGTTTATAGTCTGCTATAGAGCCATATAGTGTGGTAGTATAAGTACAATGTAGCCACCATTGGATATACAATAAAACAAATCATGATGTGTTATCAGATAAACACAGCTATCTCATGGTGTGCCCCCTGGCAGACAGTGATGAATTAATCCCATATAAAAAATGATTAGTGTTTAAAAATAGCATTGATTTAGTTAAGTATACATGAACATCTGATTTAAAAAGGCTGCTAGTAATCGGCATGCCAGATTGGATTATCATAGTGTGCTGCTTTTGCTTTTGTACTGTTTCAACCATCACTTGAACATTTGAAAATCAAATGAGTTGTTGGACTTAAGTATTGCAGCAGTTTGGTCCAAAAAACAAACAAGCTTTTTTGCAACAAACGACAAAGAACAATATGTTCTCACTAATACATTTCTCTCGTTGTTATCAACAGTTCATCAGAGCTATACTGCGGCACATATTGGCAAGGTCTTTTTCAACAGCTCTCATCTCAGATAGACTGTGGTTCAATCTGCCAAGCGTATCAAGTACTTGTAAGATTTGGATCCTTCTGAACCTTTTTTGCGCTTTGTCCAACACATGTTTGCCCCCTTATTTTTCTGACTCCCGCAATCTATGAGCTATAGAATGAGACGCGATGTGTTTAGCTATGAAGACATCTTTATCTGTTTCTCTGGAAGAGGGCCAGCCATATCTTAAATCCCTCTAGCTCTTTTATATGATCATTCAACATTACTCCACTTTTAAGAGTGGATGCTTTAAGAACATTTCTAGCTTTTTTCCACAGTGCTGAAAGTAAGACCAAGTCCTTTGGCCCCGTGCATCCCAAGATGCAAGGGGGATATACGCTCCATCTGAACACGACCAAATCCTGCATAAAGTACAGACGATCCAAAATAATACAGACCCCTTCACATTGCACTATGTGTGATCCGCCAAATCAATATTTAGAGCTGGAATAAAGCAATAAAGCCGCAGCCTCTGCCTATTGACTATGGAGTTGAGTTGCTTTTCTTCATCTCCAAAGGCCTTTGGACTTCACCCTTCCCCCCCTGCTCATATGTTCACAGGGGCCTAGAGCACCCAATTATGGCCAGGGGCCGTTGGAAGACTTGGCGACCGACATACGCTGTGAAGTCCAAACGAGACGGCGGCGGCGAGGAGCTGGCACTAAAGGAACCAGCCTGGACTCTGACCCCTTTTTGTACGCCGGCAATTATTGGCCGCCCTTGTTCGGACAGAGAATGACCTGAAATCGCCTGAGGTCACTCGGCTGTTGTTGATTGGCTTTGTTCCTTTGGAAAGTTATTTTACCAAGCTGTTATTATCAGTTATTTGTTTCAGCCAACACTCTATGTTTTTTGAGTAATGCTGTTGGTATATTAGATAAGTAATTTTTTTTTGGAATTATTTTGAAACAGCCACGTTTATTACCTCAATTATTAAATCAATTCATAATAACACTATCCTTTACCTTAATCCTTTTTCATTTTGTCCTTCTTAAACATTGTCTTTTTGTTTCAATGTCAAACATGAGAATGGCTTTAATGAGATCATGGTTTCCCGGCAGATGACAAACGCAGCGTTGTCCAAAAATATGTCTCCTTGTTTCTTGAATTCCTTTCATTCTAATCTTAGCTCTTCCCCGAAACAACGGGTCAGTTGCCTGCTGTGCGTTGCAAACTTAATCATCCAAATGAGGGCTAAAATGGAATAAACAGATCCATTTGCCGATTATGCCAGAACACAGAAAATGCATTGCCACTGGGTGTCCTTTAATACTTGTTTGGACTAAATAAATTAAGAAAAAGCTTTTGAAAGCTACCATGCAAATGTGGAAAATTAACACAGTGGCCTAGTTGCACGTAACCCCCACTGCCTTCAAGGTTATTGCCGAACCATCTTATGCACATTAGATACTTGACTCTCAGATGAGGAATAAGGGTGATTTATGGGGGAAAGCGTCTACATATTCCCTTCATATCTGCGTCGGTGATTTATGACGTGATAGGCGCAGAGCGATGGCGGTTTTATCGGATTTGCACGTCATGCAAAGTAGTCGATCATGTCTGCCGCAATCGGTCACACCTTCTTCGGGGGCCCGCATGACAGGGGAGGTAAGATGGGGGACGGTGGGGGAGGCTCCTCACTCTCCAACTTGTCCCAGTGAAGGGAGTTGTCATATGCAGAGTTGGGCATACCACTACCACCCTAACACCCCCCACTGCACTGCGTGCCGTCGGGTGTAGGGGTGGGGGGGATTTATGGTCCGAGTGACGAATGGACCCCGGGTCTCGGAGTGACATCCATCATGGGTGGGAACAGTGTGTACTAAGCCCCCCCGATGCTTCTTGACTCCCCTTTTTAGGGTGTCAAGAGGGTGAGAGATTTATATTCGGAGCGTGTCTGCCTTGCGATGCCACAATGCGTCCATTTTTATTTTTTTATTCACATACCTGGTCCCTTCCTCATTGTGAGTTATCCTCAGTCTGCTCTTTTTCCTCCTGTCTTCTTCGCCACCGTGATCTCATTTTGTAAACTTGCTAACTCAGTGCTAACGCTAGCGCTGTGGCAATCAGGATATTAGGCGGGCGGGCGGGCGGGGGCAATTTTTTTTATCATGAGTAATTAAACTGGTGGGCCCTTTAAAAAATCATCCCGACCATGCACCGGGATGTAGAGAGAGATGGAGAGAGAGAGAGAGAGAGAGAGAGAGAGAGAGAGAGAGAGAGAGAGAGAGTGATAGGGAGTTTGCCAAGATACATTATTAATGGTCCGATGTCTTATTCAGAAGTCTGTCCTCTCGCACTCTGGAGGGTTTGGTCCTAATGTTAGGAAAGAAATATAACTGGACTCACATTGGGATCCTGCAGCCGTGTTCAAAAACTGTCAATCGAAAAACACCCAAGGGCTCTCCTCAGATGTATTAAAGGTGTGTGTGAAATTCCACTTGATTTTCACTCTCACTTGTTTCCTTTAGTCTCTTTCCCCCTTTTCCTTTTTTTTTAAGTACTGTCCTTGTATTATAAACAATTATATATATATATGTGTATATATATATATATATATTTCACCTTTGAGAACCTGTCATTTCTATAGGCAGTGTGGTCTGACCCTGATATGCCACTGTTTTAAATCCCATTTGAAAATCCAGTCAGTAATTACGGTCAAACTATATCATGTAGATTCACAATCGATGACAAGGGAAAATAATCTTTAATCCTTTCTCTCTTACCACCGACAAATGTAGATATTTTGAATTTGCAAGATGTTAAGAATACGTACTTTTATTGTAACATTCACTTTCTCCATGATATTTAGTTCAACAAGAGCCCCCTATCCGCGACCAATCACAATATAACAACTTCTAGACTCTAAAAGATGCGTGAAAGCGACACAAAACGAAGCAGATCTCGACACCGAAGCGGTTTGGTTACAGTCAAGTACATAACACTTCCCCCCTCGCTATTATACTTCCGATAATCAACTGCAAAAATGCAATACAGCGTCTACATCTACAAAAGCTTATATGATAAGGCAGTCGAACTGTACCATGTGAATAGTCGTTCTTGTTCGTTTGACACAACAAGGTACACCGTATTGTTCCCATCACTTTTCTCTAATTTCTCTGCTTTTTCTAACTTTTATTTTAAAGACACTGAACCATGTCCTCATGAAATGTCCGAACCAGCATTGTTAGATAGACACATACAAGCCATACCAAATGTCTTGGAACCCGCCTCATCGTAACTTTCATAGGCAATACCGGATAATAGAGGGCTATGGAGAGAGCATGTGACTATAGTGAGACTCCATGGACAAAGTTGACCAAAAATGAACCAAAAAAACAAAGTGAATGATAAGGACGATGGATGGGTAGCCCTGGCTTTTTTTTTTTCACATGATTTATCACGTTAACCTCTCTGCCGCCCGCTCTCCCGCCGCCTCTCTGCTGGTCCCCTCGTTGACTCCATCTCAGGTGTGCTGCCCTCGCATTGTTTATGCATGTCTACAAAAAGCCTAAGTGCACATACCACACAAACACACACACACACACACACACACACACACTCCAGATCCACACTAATATTCTGCATATCAATAATGCATTAAGGCCACACTAGCCACACTCTACACACAATGCAGACATTAAGCAACCCAACACATGAACACACAAACACGCAGCCACAATACTTAGACTATTCTTCTTCTCGCTATTTTCCTGATCTCTTCCGCACTCATCATTGATGAAAATCCTAATAAATCATGCAGGGGCTGGCCCTTTTTGTTTCGACTCTCATTCTTCTTCTGCGGCTTTCCTTTTCTAAAGTCGCCACGTCTTTACCCCTCGGGCACAGTATTGTAGACAGTGTGATTAGAACGCTAATGGTGGGGGGGGGGGGGGGACTTGAAAGTGGTTCCTATCACCTGATGGTCAAATACAGCAAGTGTACGGGAAGACATGACAAATATGGATCAAGATCACTAAATGGGTAAGCCTCAAAAGCGGTATCGAGTGTGTTTAAGTGTGTGTTTTTGGACGGGGGGAGGGGAAAAGTGAGTACTATATTTGGGGAAATTCTGAACATTGTAGATACATTATTCATTGCAATTCAAATACTTAATCTCCAAAGGGGTTTTCGGAGTTCTCTTTAAAGTTCAGACCGCATGCAAACACAAACTTCTTAATTTCCTTTTTTTCTGATCAGACGCATTTTATTTCCTTTCTGTCTGTACTGAATGACTATCTTGTGTTGTTCTCCCCAAGTATAACAACCTTGATGAAGCCCACCCGGCTTCTTGTCAGAAAGATCAGAAAATCACACTAATTCACACAAGGTCACTGGGTTTTTCCATCTGGAATAAAAATGTCTTCTTTCGCTCATTCTGATCACTGACGAAAGGTATTTTGTCAGTGATCAAGAACGGAGCCGGCCTTGACGCATTCTGAAGTCGTCGTTTTGGATTTTTGATCGGTTTCAAGGATGGTGAGATGCGTTGCTGCCATGAATACTTTTTTGTAACACCAGCTTCAACTCTCATTCAACTTTACCACTAAATGAAAGCGCACCACAGGAAGGAACAGCTTAAGTCAACTTCAGGAAGGCTCTTCTTAGTTAGCAGTTTTTATGTGCCCTTAAAAGTATTCGTTGAGATTGAGTGGGGAGATGATTATCTCACTTCTACAACTGATCAGCGGCCATATATTTGTCTATTGACACAAACACACACATACACACAGCTAAGATAACACAAACACAGGCCAATAAATAGACAAGTAAGCCCAGAGTTCGTCACTTATTTTTCTTTGTAAAGTCTTTGCTGTGGCCGGAAATGGAAAAAAATCACACACACAGACACACATGCAAACACACATACAAATACATCCACAGTGAGCAGTGTGGCATGACGAATACAACTCTCTCTCTCACCATCAGCCCAATACTAACACAACCATACGACAAACGACTACGGGTGCCCGCCCAAACCCTGTGCAGGCACCCATGGGTTGGGCTGGCAAGTGTGCGAACTCCCAGTGAGGAGATCAAACCATCAGCCGCGCCGCCCTGCGTGCCAGGAAGCTGCCAAGTCGAAGGAAACCAGGCCAACTCCTCACCTGGGGCTTCAAGGGAACAGACAGAGACACAGAGGGGGTGACGGGGGGAGACACACAGAGAGACAGAGTGTGAGTCAGAGAGAGAGACATGCACACAGAAGAGAGACAGAGAGTCAGACAGAGAGAGGGACAAAAAAACACATATATATTTATATATTCAAACAGACAGACGGACAGAAACACGGTGGGAGAGTGAGAAAGACAAACAGAGAGATAGAAAAACAGACACAAACAGAGAGGGAGAGAGAGAGAGACTATGGGTTTTTTCAAGGTAAAGTATTGTCAGATGTAGCAGTGAATAACTATAAAAGGATGAGAGGTTTCAAATGCCTGAATCATACACAGCTTGGCTCCCTTTCAAACACATTTAACACTTTCCGGAACACAAGTGAGACTATTGAAATCGTCTCGGCTGGTTAGAGCAAGCTTAATAAACAGCCGTTATAATGGTATCTTCATCTTCTACGTTTTTGTGCTGTATATTTTTCCGGTGTCTAGTCCAGCCATAACTACACTTTTTTACAGACCAAGAATTGTAGCATGATGGTACAATGCTCAGTCTGTAAAAATACTAGCATCCATAGTGGACTTATATAGAGTAATTTGCAGGCTGTGATTTGTAAGCTGTTCTTTCTACGCGCAAACAACCTAAAATAGCGGCAAATTAAGCCAAATTTATAGTTTATAATGCCGGGATAATAAAAGCTCCTGTAGATTGCTTCAGTTTTTGAAAACGTTCATAAATTTGTAATGCTGTATAGGAATTCAAAATGTTGCTTTGCAGATACTGCAAGGTTACTTTGTCAGCAACCGTGTTACTGTTTATTAGCAGAAGACAATTAACCCAAACATTTTTCATCCTTGCATCCTTAACAACTCCCCAGTATTTATTGTACCTTTATAAATGTAAATCTACGGGAGCCTGAGGTGCATTGTCATCGTGAGCATTTGGACATTTTTAGCAAGGGCCATCGCAGAATAATAACACCCGGCCCTTAGCTCTTTACCCTCTTCCCCATTCCACTCATCCAGCCCACTCATTATTGCAGCCAAAATTGGTCAAGAGCCATCAATTCAATTAAGCCCTGGCCCGGATACACTGATGCTAAGCTCCCCTTAAGAGCAGCCCTCTTAACCTGATAAAGAAGTGGAAGGTAGGAAGTAGACTGTGGTGTAATTCATGATCAATCACTGTCTTGGTTCCGGCCCTGAACCATCTACTCCCAATAGGGAACTCCAGACAGATTTCCTATTGTGACTTCATTCGAGAGGCCCCGGTAGGTGTACGATAAGGGTTGCCTTCTTACAACGTTATTCTGGAAGTAAAAGAAGGTTCGATTAGGGTCGAGACACTTGGTGTTTAATATGACAGAAAAAGGCTGATTCTCATCACAACTTCTTAAAGTGTGTATCACATGTAATTACCTTTGGAGAAAATCACTACCAAGTATATCACAACCAGGTTCAATTATCTTAATCGGCTTCCAAGTCTATTGAGTGCAAACATACTGTTTTCACATTCTCTAATTGGTCTAAATGTCTGATTCTGAAATACCTAGAATCTGCCGTGTTTCTACTAGGCATTAAAGGGACTTGTTCTTTATTTAGAACCCTTGGCTCTAATCTACCTGTCGTAATGCCTACAAATTTAGAACATAAACTCAGATTGCTCCAGTTAAGCTTATCCACAGTTGTGTCTCCATTGCAGCCTCAAAATAGGTTGCTATGGAGGCATAAAAAAATGCCCCCAAACAGAGAAGTAAATCGGCCGATTTGTTCTTGGACAGTCAGACCTATTTTCTTCCAAATCAAGTACTACCTTTTGTAGCTTTGAAATGTTGTCACATTACAGGTAGAACCGTTTTGGGGCAACGGGGCTGCTTTTGAAATAATTGTAAGGTAATGTTTAGACAACTTGATAACAGACTCAGCTGGAATTAGATAGCTATCCAGTTACTTCATATACGCAATTATGTGTTTACAACAATTGTAAGAAGAATTTTGAACTTCTAACACCTGCCCTTGTGGTGCCCAGTGGGGTGTGGGGTTTATATATTACTTATTTTCCGAAAACTAAAGCCACATTTTCTATAAGCCAGAGGAGGGGTAATTTGGGGTTGTATGCTTGAAAATACCACAAATAAGCGTTGCCGCAATGGATTTTTTTTCAGAATATCATGATAAAAGCTTCGGCTTTACTTAAAAAAAACCCTGAATATTTCAGGTAATATCAGGTCCCGCATTTGTATTTTGCTATAGCAGAAATTCAGGGGGGGACTTTTCTTATTCACCACATCTGTGGGGTCCATTGCTGGCAGGAGGATGGCATTGAATACACTTGAGAAACACGGCTTTGCTGTAATTGATCTTAGACAAGATATTCCTCCTAGACCTCATTCCGTCACATTTCAAACACACTACTTGCATATAAAGATAAACTGATGCATTTCAAACCTGAGTGCTCAGAGCTTTCTTGCAATAGGTAATTATTATGTATAACTATCTGAATAAGTGCATTTGAGGTCGACCATAGTGTTATTCTGAAATATACCCAAAAGTGACTCTATTTCAAGTAGCCCAGTATGTGGGCCCACTCACAGCTCACCATTCTGAACCACGACGGTAACCTTAGTAGACATCAGGATTTCATTCAAGCAGGTTATGATAAGAACATTCTGTGTTATTGACAATTGGGTGTGTACACTTACAACATTATTATGTTATATTATAACTTTTGGGACATTTTTTTTTGCACGGTGTCTCCTCCTCTGGCGATCTAAGGGAGAATGTCTTTCCGAAACAAACCAAACACTTGGTTTTTATGAGGCCAACTCACAAGCCCTGCGGACAGACCTGGTGGAACGGGTCCTCAGCAGACGACGGCACAAGAGTGTTAAGTTCTACGATCCAGACTCCCAAGTGCTGCTCCCCCCTTACATTCTATTGTGCCACAATCACCTGAGCAACAAGTAGAGGACAAAAGACGCTTAAGATTCAAGGGCGATGTGGAAGAAGATGGCCGATAGCCGGGAGCTTAATAGGTGCACATTCATTTTATTTCCTATTACTTCCCATTACTGTGCTTGTAATGTTCTTGTAAATAAATTGTTTCATATATGTTGCTTTTTCAGAATAAACATTCTGTTATAATTGCTTGAATAAATAGAAAAACACAGCTTGTTTGGGTAAGGACTCAATTACAACTGGATACAAGTATAAAAAATCATTAGAATTATAATTAAATATCCTAAAAGCTGTCGCTCTGTCATAGTGTTGCAAAGCGTCTGCCGTTGGTCTGCTTGAAGCTGGTTCACTATGCTGTTGGGAGGGTTTCTAACAAGTTACAGCATTTCCCATGCCGCCAGCTCTGCCTCCTTGAGACCGCGGTACTGTGCCATGGGGAAAGGGAATCTCTCTCTGATGGCTCATACTATGCAGCTGGGAAGAACCCTTCTGTTTCCATGGGGGCCTCTCCCATTTCAGTGCCAACGCCACAACCACAGAACAGGCAACCAGTCTGCATTGTAGGGTTGTTATAGAAGGATATCCAATATGTTACTAGCTCTAATGCAATTACACTCCAATAGTCTAGTTTGGTAATAGACAAAGTTGAAAACACACTATAACCCCCATGTCGTACTTGCTGCTTACTTTGCAACACGAGAAGCTGAGTTCATAAAAGCCAATAGGATAGAGCCTTTCGGCCGCGATATAAATATACATCAGGTGTTTCGGTAGTCAGAGTGGCCACCTATTCAGATGGTATCATTAATAAATAAAGCTCCAAAAGGCCTTTTGTGCAACTGCCAATACCCAACACAGCTAGCTGGGTCCACTTTCTTTACAAATAGATTACCTTTTGATCCCCAGGCATAGGTTTTTTACATTTATTTAGGTTCTGATAAAAGGTCTCTTCAACTGCCCGGTTTATAAATGCCTGAAAGTCCATGTGTCCTGTTGCACCCACCCAAGAAGATCCAGATTAATCTTTGGACACAGCACAGGTTTAGTCAGCATTCGGTTGCAATTCTTCAGTTCAGATCTTGAAACTGTTATGTGACTAAAAGATTGATACAACTGAAAAACAAAAAGAGTTACTGGATTGCAAGCATTCACTTTTATAAAAAATATACTATTCCCCCTCTTGGAGAAAAAAAACCTGCATGCAAGCAGAGTAACTGAGTAGCAGAGAGATGCAACTGTCGAAGAACACATCTGCTAATTTTATTTGTGTCCATCTGTTCTTTCTGTACAACATATTGACACCGGTATGAATACACTTAAAAATATACAACTTTTTAGTGTACTACGCAAGTATACCAATAGTTTAGCTTTAAGCTGCTGCTTAGCTTTAAGCCGCAACCAAACTGTAGCGTTCAAGGGTTAGAGTTGATGTTCTCCCTTTGATAGTATCACAACAAGGAATCCATGAATTGAACCTTGGGTTCTTGATTACAAACTAATCCTTTAATCATGAAAGTGACGCGAACTGGAACTGGGCTGGCTTCCTGGGGTTGGACACAGGAGCCTCACAGGCCCGCTTGTGCCTCCAAATAGCTACTCAAATTAAATGTGAATTTGGGTGTGGTCAATTGAACACACACACAATTACCTCAAGCTGCTTACAATTACTCCCCTTCCCTAGCACAACACAACCCCATTGGACATGAAGGAAAACTAAAACAAAACAAAACACACGTCCTTATAAATACCAGACTAAAACATGGGGTCTTTTGTTGTGACATATTTTTGAAATTTTTTCATCATTGCCGTCCATTAATTGTGCACCGATGGACACAATTCCTTCAGGGTCAGATGTCCACTGATGGACCGTCCAGCGTACCAAAACAGTCAATCCATCTCAAACTCCATTCTCAAATTGTTACATTTTATATTTAATGCAAAAAATATTTAAACACAAATATAACATGTGATCAATTAACTTATATGTAAATGTAAGCATATGTAGGCTTACATGTTGCCCAAAGACAGTGCCCATGCATTCCTCCGAGCACACACGGGTGTGTTCAGAAATAGTAAAAAGATAGATACACATTAAAATAAAATGGTTGAAGATGGATAAGGAACCTCATGTTCCCTGAGTTCAGAGTCAAACTACATTTTAATATTCCAGACATAAATGTCCAGGCACAAATTGTTTTGCCGGTTCACAGAGTGTACCTGCACGGAATTATATTTAGAAATATTGGAGGCAGGATGGGTTTCTAAGGAGGGGCTAGGCCCTTCGCTTCATTATTCACTGAAATGAGTCCATTCCGAGAAAACATGTAAACCGTTTGCACACCCTGAGGTTTTCACAGCTGTTTGCCAGATAGGTTTAGATTAAGCTTCTGTGTGTTTGTCATTCCGTTTTTTCGCCATATTACCATATTCAAAAATACAACAGAGGCTGTTTCCAATGGGAGATTATTGTTCGCAACCACACCCACAAACAATTTTAAATTAATTAAAACCGAAAATGTGGGGGTCGGACATGGATTCCTGCTCCATTACTGCAGATGGTGTCTAAAGGTGCTGTGCGTAGGATTTAGCTTTACTCATCTTTAACATAGGAAAACGGTGTCCTACATTGGCCTGAAAGATGCCAGTAGGTACTTCCAAAAAAAATGTTGATGTTCCTTGATAGATTTAAACATATAATTTAGATACTAGTCTGTAAAACGTTAGTTTGTAAGTAAAAGAGCGATTGTCATTGTTCATTGTTTCTTATGGTGAAAGAGCTGTATTGCTAACGGTGCTGTCCTGTCTAGGCTATACTGTAGACATGGATGTTCAACATAGAGGGCTGTGTGGGAGAGGAACAGCTGTCTATCAAGATATAAAGGCAGCATTCTAAGGTAAAGACAACGCAACTATTACTATTTTCATGGGATTATACACTAATTAAAACATACTTCTGAATGTAAGATTCCAATTCTGCCAGGTCTTTTCCACTGATGCCACTAAATTATACACAAGTTAACTATAAATATTACCATTTTGGGGGAGGAAGAGGGGTGAGAAGAACTAGCAAACAGAGTTTTAATTATGGCACAGTGAATTAAGATACCCGCATTCACTCTCCTACGTCAGACGATCTATTTATCTTTTCCCTTCAATTATCTCTCTCTCTCACCCCCTCGCTCTCTCACTCTTTGCCTCCCGCACCACACCCCGTGTCTAGGATTGTATAACTTAATCAACGGGATCATCAGTCATTTTCAGTCACCGCAAGAGAAGGCTGGATATCATAATAGCCTGGTAGCTAGCAGGAGAGAGATCTATTGAGGGAGAGGGAGCTTTAGCGAGAGTGCGATAGACAAAGAGAGAGAGAGATAAGAAAGAAATAATAAGGTTGTGGTCGCATGGAGAAAGGTGTAAAAAAATGAAATGCATCTAGCAACAGTGTGAGAGCCATAGTAGCTACAGTTGAATCTGGCTGGCTGTGAATCTGCCCATTATTAGTGAACTTTCGTTGGCTCAACTTTTACGCAGTCACAGTGGTGACTGTCTTTCCTCGCTGCTGCCACCTCCACACTTTAACAATTATATTTTTTACAAAGGCGCAGTCCTATTAGAGGCCGAAAAACAATCAGCAGACCGCTTTTTGGTAACTGCTTCCCACTGTGTTTTAAATCTAATTAAAAGTTAGAATTGTGAAAGAAGAGCACACACACACACACACACACACACACACACACACACACACACACACACACACACACACACACACACACACACACACACACACACACACACACACACACACACACACACATCCCATATGTCCCCTTATCATTAAAATATATACAATCATTAATGTATGACCGTGCAGGCATTTTCATGCATATCTTCATGAACAGTGTATCATCATTATACTGATATAATAATGAAAGAATAAACATGCTAATAAAATGCACAAGACATCCTACCATATTTCATGGAAACATAATGGTTTGTGTTTTTCCCGCATAGTGTTATGCATAGTTGAAAACACCACATCACAAATTGGTATGGGACAATCTACTTTATTGGGTCTGTGTGTGTGTGTTTGTCTGTAACTATATGTAACCCTTGGGAATATGCGGATCAAATGTGAATCTCAGAAATATACACGGGCACATCAATCCTCACAAATTATGACACAAGCATTTATTTTTAGAAC
Source organism: Gadus morhua (assembly GCF_902167405.1). NCBI lineage: Eukaryota > Metazoa > Chordata > Actinopteri > Gadiformes > Gadidae > Gadus > Gadus morhua. Next base: position 12,740,296 of record NC_044069.1, read on the forward strand.
AACTTAGCCGGTTATGTAATTCTCTTTTAAGGCATAGATGTGACTGTATACGCCAGGAGCTGTCAAAGGAGAGATCAGAGCAGACATTGCAGTCTGTCCGTTCTTAATCCATCCTTCCCTATAGGCTCCCTTCAGGTTGCAAGAACAGCTGGGCTGAACTTCTACTGGCCTGCACACTGACACACAGGCACACCCACTGGCACACACACACACACACACACACACACACACACACACACACACACACACACACACACACACACACACACACACACACACACACACACACACACACACACACACACGCACACACACACACACACACACACAGATCCTTCCAAAAGCCAAGATCTATGCATGTTTTTGTGTGGATCGTCTGAAGTAAAAAAAAAATGGTGACACAGTTTGTCCACAATAAAATAAAAATTGAGAAAATAAGAGCGACTTAGAATCATTATCCATAATTTGTAGCAAGATCCCTTTTAGAGAGATTATTAACCTTAAATGAAGCTGAATGTCATCCAAAGTCCACCATTTTTATTGGTGTTCCCCTCACAACGCGACTACAACCTTCGGAGGCAAATGGAGGAACATGTATTTAAATATTTCTCAATGGGTAACTTGAGGACAGCCGACTGCAGGGTTTGGGTCATCATATTGGTCGTTAGGACGGCTGTAATGGGCCATGAGAGAGGCTGCTTTGTTCAGGCGCTGTGCTGAATGACCTGTGGATCGCACCATCATCTGCGGGCGGATCGTACCATTAGGCCGCCGATGGAGGGGAACTCCAGACACACTACATGCTGTGGGAGAGACAATGGAGATGACGGCAGAATGGCACAGAAAATGGTCACATAAAAGTCATCCTCCTAGCTATGATTAATTGCTGTGTGGTGTTCTACTAGTGGGGAATGGATCTGGACCCTAATACTAAACATAACAATTGTGCTCTATTCAGAGCACCTTTACAACAGTCTCCGTCCTTCAGTTGGAGACGTCGTGTCACATAGTGCGTTGACTTCCTTATTGGATTCAGTTCAGTCCATATTAGTGTGTATGTGTGCACATGGTAAAGGTCACTACCGTATAAAAGCAATGGGGGAAAGGCAGAGGAGAGAGAGTGAGATATGGTAAATTGATTTGAGAGCATAATGCATTATCTTCTCAAGGCAATACACACCACGGTTCATATTCCCTTGGACAGACACATCTGCCCTGTTTTCTATATTGCATTTCCACTGACAGGATGCCCGCCTGGATAATTTACCGGGGGGATTATATGTTTTTAAAATCATAAATGTCATTCTTGGCAACATGATTGTCTCAGAGCCATAAAACAAAACAAACTTAATGGTGCAAAGTGCATTCCCAAGCCAACCCCTTTATTATTAACATTAATGCTTCTGACAATAGAACGATGTAGATGAAAAATGCTTCAGGTGTTTGGAAAGTTCAGACACTTAGATTTGTTCAATATTAACAGAAATAAAAACATCCACCTTTGGTGACAACAATATAAGTGTATCCTTAGATGTCGACCAGAAGCTAAATTCCCCCACCCACCCTTTAAAGTAGATTTGTGTACGTACGTTATAGAGACTCCAGCGTTGCAGCAAGCCTGCTTTCCAATACTCATTAATCTTGCAGTGACTTTCCTGGTGGGATTTGGAGGATTGTAGCCTGATATGTCTCTACCCACATCGGTGTGCTCTTCCCTGCTGCCAGTATTAGTCAAGAGCCACGGAGAGGCACAGAGTAGCCCTGTCTCCATGGAGAGGGATGTGGGCAGAATTCACTGACAACAGCACTAGGATTGTACCAATTCCAGACGCTGCTGTGGGGGCTAAAATGTGGGGATAGAGGTTGAATTGACACAAAAATACTAAACTATGGCAGCAAAACCTTGGCCTGACTAGCTGTCAATTTAGCTGGACAGCTAGACTGACCCACTCTTAAAGACAGCTAGCCTGGTTTGCCTTTTAAGCTATCTAGTTAGCCGGCATGATTCTTTTTAAAATGTAAACAGGCTAAACTGTCTCGCTGTCAAAGTTAGCTCAGCTGGCTTGCTGTTAATGCAGTCTAGTGAGCTAGACCGACTCATTGGTCAGAGAGCTCCCTTGAACTTTGAAAGATGAGGCTAGATAGCTAGCCTGGATCACTGCAAACATTGTAGCCAGCAATTCTAAATAAAACAGAATGGGTGCAATGGAGGACAGGGGGGTGGATTAGGATTGTAAATGAGGAAGGAAGGGTGAACCTTATAAAAGGGAAAACACCTTAAGACTTTATTGCTCCATTAGGATGCATCCTTGCTGACAATTTTTCCTGTCCCACCCTCCTGCCTTCACCCTTGAGGTGTTGAGGCTTTTATGAGGATTTCCTATAGAATGCTGATGAGCCACTTTCTTTTTTATTCACATCGCATCTAACCAATCACAGCGGAGGGCCTGGCAAAGCTACTAACACTAGTCAGGCAGTTGGTACTGCAGCTGGTCACCCATGGCAACCAGAGCAGTAGGTATGGACCAGGTGGAGTTTTATGGTTTAAAATCTGCATTATGATCTAATTTTTCCTGGAAAATGATGGTGGATGTGACGTTGCTAAAAAAAGGCTGTGTTTCACTTTGATGTCCAGATTTCAATTCCTAGAGTTGAATCGTGGATAATATACGGATCCGTACTCTCTGTTCACACTCTGGTCGGCATCGCGTAGATGACCTCATCCACCCCTGTCCGATAGAGGGCCTAGTGGACCTCTGCGTTGACTACCTCGCGCAGCCCAACATTGTGTCTGTGTCGACTGAAGGCATAGCAACCCATTGCATCTTCCAGGTAACAAAATGGATGCAGCTTTTAGGAGGGGGTTGTACGAAGAGATCCGCTGTTACCAGCATTTATAGAATTTACGAAACAATATAGACAGGAAAATGGCGTTGAACTCTTGGAAAACGCTAATGTAAACAACGCTACACTGCATTCCCACCAACTAGCATGGAGTAAGCAATGCAGACCCTCAATTTGAAGTATGAATGGAACTGCGGGTGTGTCCGCGCCACAGGTCTGCGAAAAGTAAGTCTGAGCCTTAAAAATGACAAGACAAAGTTGAAATAATTACGAGGCTTCTGTCAAATGATTTCAAGCCCCTCTTTGCCTTCAGAAGATTTGAGCTCCACTTGAAAATGATCAGTGCACTTGAGACCCAGTAAAATAATATGCTACTGTATCTCAGACCAACGACGCAACGCATAACAACCTTTATCTTCGCACATCTTTTATTTATACGTCTTTCATGTTTCACCGACGCAATTTGTCTTGAGGGTATAGGGATCCATTTTTTCTTTGACACTCCTTTGATCCATGAGATGCACACTAAACGTAACACGGTGATGATAGACGGTCCTACGGGGTTTCACTGCTCAACAATTTGAATGAATCTGGCGAACCCATTATTATGTGCTATGGAAGGGGGGTTATGGGGCAAATTCGGGGTGATCTAAAACCTTGTCTATTTCAATATCTTTGTGCGATAAAAAAGACCAGAATCCATTATTCATACTTATTATAAAAAAAAAATATGTGAGCAATTGCTTTCTAACACACCAGCTGAATCTGGTGACACACAAATTGATAAACCATTTTGCCTTTTCCGAGCACCAACAAAGCTGCCTGGCGTAAAGAAAATTCAAATCGCAGTGATAGATCATGCTGTATGTACTACATTCATCGGGAAACAACAATGTATTACATATCCCCCCCCCCCCTCCCCCTCTACCTGCTTGATGGACACCGACATTACGCAAGGACGATTTGCCTAATCCCCTCTTTGTCATACATCAAGATGTTGGTCACACAGGGGCTGGCAGATGAACAAGTCAATGTACAACATACCAGTAGCGCAGATGTGTACAGAGAGCTTTAGAGAACCTACGGACCTCCGAGAAAGCCATTAACTTCGGTTGTGATCCCTATCGCATGCCGTTTGATCAATGTAAGGATTTTAAAACGCTGCTTTAAATGTCACATCAACTAAATATCACATTATTCATGGGGCATAGCCTGGGCCTTAAAGCTCATTTGGATTATTTATTCTAAACGATTGGGTTTTCTATGTTGTCAATGTCTCTCAGCCAAATGTCATGAAAGGTAATTTGTATATTGTGCTGTCAGAGATTCCATGCGTGGCATTTTAAATGCCCAGAAAATCGTCATCCCCATTCCGACATTACCAGCACGGCACCCACGGATTAAAAAAAAAGGAAAACAGCAGGGCTTGTGCTGCAACACTAGAGGGCTCACATGCATTGCTGATGCTCTGCTTCGACAGCCCCGGCAGATGGATTATGGCCAGATATTGTATTGATTGCTGCTTTGTTGGGTCGAAACAATCCCTTGTTCAGCTCAGTGACTGGCAAGGTGGGATTTAACATCTGAAGGGGCCTGAGCACACCCTGCAGCCCTTCTCCAGTCTCCCAGGACACCGTGTGAGGACAGGACACCTTCAGAACAAGGTTTAGAAAGAGATGGGGGTGGCGACGTGAGGAATAGAAATAAGTTATTGAAGGAGAGTAAAGAGAGGGAAGACAGAGAGAGAGAGAGCTGCAAGCAAACAGAGAAAAAAAAAATAGCAGAGAAGAGATGCTGCGAGAACGGATCTACGAGCATGACGATGTGGTTTGGTGTCATTCCATTTATTGAAGAAATGTTTGTGTGTTTGTGCGTGTGAGAGCGTGCGTGAGTGAGTGGGTGAGTGAGCGATAGAGAGAGACATATAATGTGTGTGTGTCTGCGTGTGTGTGTGCGTGTGTGTGTCTGTGTTTGTGTGTGTGTGCCTGCACTAACCCATTGCGGGTGCGTGTCTGAACCTCAAGCAACAGCTGAGCAGATGGCCCACCCATTGGGAGTCATTAGCCAGTGAAGCTTATTCCTTTTGTCACACACTTGTGTGTCTGTGTGTCTGTGTGTCTGTGTGTCTGACCTCGGAGCCACACCTCAGGGCCAGTTACGCACCCGCACACACCTGGCCTCCCCTTTATATTATTATTATGTTCCTCAACCTTCCACTGGCTCGGAGGTTCCTGGGGGGGAGGGGGTGGGGGGGGGTTGAGCTAGACAAGGCCAGGGAGAGAGAGAGACAGACAGACAGACAGACAGACAGACAGACAGACAGACAGACAGACAGACAGACAGACAGACAGATAGAGAGAGGGGAAGAAGAGCGCGAGGCAGATAGGAGATGCAAAAACCACCACAGAAGAATACGTACCAATGCCCCGCGAGGGTTCCCCCCTGCGCACTCCCAGCATCCACTCCCCCCCCCCCCCCCCCCCCACACCAGCACCTCCACCATCTTTGAAGTGTACGCTTGAAGACAAAAAAGAAGGCACGCTATCGTCTTTTTCTCCTTCTTTCCTCCGCTGCAGATAGAGTCTTATGTCAATAACTCTCCTTCCTTATCTCCATCTTCCATCCCTCCGTCAAACAAACAAACAAGCCAGCAAGGCGGCAGACATCAGGTCCACCCTCCTTCCCTCTCTCCCGCCCTCTCGCCCACCCTCCCTCCCTTCCTTCCTCCCTCCCGCCCTCCCTCTCTCCCTCCTTCCCTCTCTCCCGCCCTCCCTCTCTCCCTCCTTCCCTCCCCTGTATCGCTGCCCCCGTCGCATCACAGGTTGAGCCTGCTGGGTTAAATAAAGCACTCTTCCCCTCTAATCTCCAAATGGCATATATGATTGGGCATGGGCGACATCGGTGGCAATACACAGACCACTCTATCCATCATAACAGCCCCCCCCCAAAAAATATAAAAAGCATCCCAATATAGAGATGGCTGGCCCCATGCCACAACAAGCTGTTCAATTCAGCCAAGCAGTTTATTTATATATATATATATATATATATATATATATATATATATATATATATATATATATATATATATATATATATATATATATATATATATTCATGGCATCCCTGCTCTTATTTTGCATGATTGACAAGTGGTTCAGTTTGGCACCAGTGTAGATTTAAATGTGGATTGCATTTGTGGCTTCATTTCAGTAAAGGACATAGGGATTTGGAAAAATTCTACACGGGGCGTTAAAGACAAACAAGGGAGGGTGTGACACAGCTGGCCAGATGTCGTGCTGCGTCCGTTAGAACCCTGCAATTCCAAAACTCGATAATCTCCTGATGAGGTTGTCTGCCTCGCCTCGTCCGTCATGCGAAAAGACGACAAAAATGAGGAAGCACGGGATTGATCTTGAGAGTAGACATGAGGTATATCTATCTTTCCCATCATGCACCTGACAGGGGGGGGGGGGGGAGGGGTTGATATTGATGTGGTGGTGCTGGAATGAGGAAAACCCTGATGATTCCCAAACCCGCCCTGCCTTAATCAGTCATAGATTCGATCTACTGTACATGTCTTCCCGGTATACATCCACCCAGAGGGCTGTGGCCATCCCTCATCTCTTCCCAAGCAGGGAGTGGGAATGAACTCCGCCTATGGATTTTCCCTCCAAATAAAGTGGCTCATTCCACTCAAACGGCCTCGACCCCAGCACAATTAACCCGGCCATTCGTCACTTTCAAGGGTGTCCGGGTTTCGGGAAAATGTGCTTCCTCGTCATTCTTTATGTTATTTTTTCCCCGAATTCCCTGATAAGTAATAGCAGAGAAATAAAAAGGTTGGACTTTATGAAAAAAATGATATGGAATTATTTGACATGTATACTGAGACATCTCTATCCTCTTCGCCTTCTCCTTCTGCATCTCTCTGTCCGTCTGCTTCAGTCTCCTCATTTCAGTGTACGTCGTTTAATCTATCATCTATCTCTTCAATACATCTAGAAATGATCCATGCAGGAACGGCCCCCTTGCGAACAACACTAGTGAAACACCAATCATATGGGGGTTGTGCGGTATCATGGTAAGGTATGCCGTCGCTTCAGAGCCACTGGGTTCTGAGGCTCCCCTGGCCTGGGAATAACTGTGAGGCTACCACCTTTCGCCCGTCTCCCCCGACCCAGCACTAGTTGAATGAAAGTGCCATTGATTTCCTATGGAGGCACAGAGCCAGGTCGCATTCGCATGCACATGTGGTGCATCAGGTGTTAATGAACATCGATGCTAATCTAATCACCCCTAGAATGCATGAGGGGCAACAAAAGCATTTGCCCAGAGAGAGAGAGAGAGGCTTCAGTTAAGTGCCCTGGGGATTGCACCTATCGCTAGCATGCAGGCATTCCAAGGGCGAGAATTAAAAGGGAATAAAAATGAAAGGAGCACTCACTGAGGAAATAGTAGAAGTTAAATGTGGCCCGAAGATACTTTCTAGGGTGCGTATTTGCATACAGTTACGTTTATAAAACTTCACATCGCTTTCATTTCAAAACTTCAGTCGGGGTAGAATACAAATTGTGTTTTATTACAGGCAATGCGTCACGATTATACAGCTATTATTGGACGATGAAGTAAAAAAATTCAATCTCAATATATTCTATTGGACCATGTCACAAATCCAAATAAACCAGGATATCATAAACTGCTTCAGAAAACCCATTTATTTTTCTTCTATATTTTGGTAAAGGATGAATTATTTGTATTATTCATCTGTGATTTGCGTATAGTATAAAACTCACTGTGTAAATATAAGCTGGATTTATAATGTGAAGGGAAAGTGGAATTGTCATTAAGACATATTTATTTGGTCTGTCTTGCTTTAGTGTAATCTTGGAGTTAAATCCAGTAAGACTCCGAAAGGGGCTACATTCAACAACGGGGGACAATTAAGGGGCTCATATATTTCTAACCTGAGCCTGAATGTCTTTCATAAAAAAACCGAGTAGCCTTTCATCTGGCTACTAGAGGCACACACAGATGGGTCAACTAACCCTTACTCTATTGTGGCAACTGCTGTTATATTAATAAGATTAAATTATGTTCCATAAACGTGTATACTTTTGGAAAATATAACCAAACGGACGGTTGTTTGCATGATGCCAGTTGTAGCGGTAATAGCCCACGGCCAGTTGTGTACTTGTTTGGGTGACAGGGTGTCTCCTGTTGTATCCACCAGCCATGGTTCACAGCTGACACCCCTTCCCAAGGGCCGTACCATCGCTTGATTCTCCTGACACTACTTTACTCCCTTGATCTCTTGAGCTGTTAGAGCTCTCTCTGTGATATTCCATTTGCTTCTTCTTCCAACCATATTGATCACTGACTTAACAGGTAGAATGTTAAAGTCAACAGGATCTAAAGGCCCAAAAAATAACTGTTATATTTTACAAAGGGAAACACGAGTACTATCAAGAATATGTCTCAAAGTTGAATAATATATCTCAAAGTCAGCCATTAACTCTTGTGTTTGTAGGGGCTTTGTGTAGCTTGTACATTCTCAAAGTCTGCAACACAGTAGCTTAATTCAGCTGAACTCTTGTTGCAATATGAGTGGAGTGTAATTAGTCACTGCCTTTGCCGTGCAAGTGTACGATAATTGGTCGCCCGCTTGGCTACATAGCCAGGAGGGTAAACAGACCCCATTAAATCGTCTTGAAGGAATAGAAGGAAATTGATAGATTTAAATTCCGTGAGATTACAATGGATAAAATGCAACATTATTTTCTGACGCTTAATACACACCTTGATAACCCTTAGCAACATAATTAGAAGTTAATTATAGATTCCTGTTGTCGATCTCTTTCAGGGGTATTATCTACAAAAAAGGTTGACTCTGATTCTGTCTGTCTGAATAAACAAAATAATCATGTTTTCACAGTGTTAAGATAAACTTTTATCCCCAATGGCTAGGCTATCCTAACCATTGGGGTTTGCAAAGATAATGTTTCAGCTGGGAGTCAAACACCCTAAACGCTGAACTATCTTGCCCCACTTAAGCACAGCTGAATACAACCTGGCAAGAAAACCCAGAGGTATCTAGTCATTATAGTACTTTGGTGATCAGTATATAAACACACTAAGGCCAGTTGCTCAATTTTACCCCAACCAACACTTATGTCCGTCAGTTATGTGCTTGCTGATTGGCTCATTGTCTTTCAGAGTCTGAACAGTTCAAACGTCTGGAGTAGTTCTACCACACAACAAGCTGCCTCTCTGTGTTCATTCACAATCAAAGGTAGGTTAGGGAGGGAAAGAGCTTATTAGAGAACAGCTTTTTTAGAAAACAACGCAGCTGTTTCATGTATAAAATAGATCCTGCTTCTCAAACTCCAAAAACATCTTTAAAAAACATAAACAAAAAAAACATACTCTGGATACAACCAAAGATATAAGAAGTGTAGTTCTACTGCAATGGAATTGTTCCAAATACACTTTTAGTCATGTTGTTTGTCAAAATGTATGGGATACGGTTGCATGTTGTAAATGAAATTGGTGATCCATGCCGATATGCCCACTGGATATACAATGTGGCAACGGACAAACGAAAAAGCTGTTCAAGCCATCGTTTCTGGGACTCCAGGAGCAACCATTAACCAGGAGCGGCAGGGAGATGTTATGTTAAGGCATCTTTACACAGTGCTGCATTAGTGTATCCAAAGGACCATTGTTTACCTTCACCCTTTGACGATTCATGCCTTCTATCTCTGAAGTGTGGTAGGGTTATCAAAAAAGTTTACTATGTATACTATTTTGCCATGTTGCTTATTTCCAAGTTACTTAGATTGTGTTTTAGATACATGCCATTATGTAGCAGGTATGGGGTGACACCTTGTTCCAGCATGCCTACGGGTAGACTGCGGACATTTGGGTTTAAACCCACAACCCTTCGACTAGGAGTCTAAACTAGGCTTTCAAATCTTTTTAGGGCTAAGGCCCACCATGCACGATCCTGACCAGAAATCGATTGTACACCGACTTGTTGCCCCACAATTTCTTGTACATGGACAACGGTTCCTTAAGGGCAAGTGCATAATAGTACCAATTATATTAGTAACTTATGAGTATTCAATTCCACATCTTTTGATGGCTCGCCTATTCTTGCCTCAAGGCACACCGGTACTCTTTGGTGCATTGGTGGGAAAATACTGCACATGTTGTGCATGTCAACAGGCTGTTCCCGTTTCTCGTCCAAAATGTGTTTTTTTGGTTTGTGTAGTTTCGGTGTAGTCGTTTGTGGGGGTGTTGGTGCCATTATCATTTTAATTCCCTGAACCTAGTAACACAAGTTTTCTTTAAACTCAGTAAATCGTTCCCATACCTGGTTTTCCCTAAACCGATTCAAATGCAGCGTGGGGCATGTAAGTTTGGTCTCCAAACCATATCAATCAAGAGCTTGTCATCTTAAAGCTCAATTCCACTTTTTCTGAATGTGATTGATCAGTACGATTGAATCATCTGTCAAGAGTAAAAAGATGGAATCACATAATTATAGATTTTAAAATGAGTTCAAACCCCAAGACGCAATATCCAACCATGCTGCGACAAACACAATCACACACATGCACACATGACAATCACAGCTTCTCTTTCTCTCTCACAAACACACAGACCGACACAGAACTTGTCATTCTGATGACTGCTTAGAATAGCAAGCTAATTATGTTAGGGTTAATTCGACAAATATTAACATGACTAACATACAAAATATTGTTTTAAAATTAAAAGAAAAGTAATTTTAGTGATGTAATTTAGATCTAGAGTCTTTGAAAGTGGTTTACCTTTCAGATTTCAAGAGCTATTGTTTCTATATAAATATATAAAATAATATAGACAAGGTTTAATTGCTGTCATCATGAATAAAAATAAGAATTTTCCCAGAATATGGGATCACTCCAAACACCCATCATTCTATGATATTGTTAGCACGAATCGTTTCCTATAATTAAACTCACAACTCACAAATTTTTTAATTCTAGCCAGCACACCACCAATTGAACACACAAAGCACACTCTGTAAACAATGTCAATTGCTGTGACCTGTCTTTGAACAGTTGTCATTGAATGATTAAAGAAAACTCCCCCAAAAAAACACCACTGCAGAGTGTCGGAGCGCATCAGATCCACACACTTTAAATAAGCGACACAGAAGTAATAAAAGGTATAGGAACAGAGAGTCTCTCTCTCTCTCTCTCTCTCTCTCTCTCTCTCTCTCTCTCTCTCTCTCTCTCTCTCTCTCTCTCTCTCTCTCTCTCTCTCTCTCTCTCTCTCTCTCTCTCTCTCTCTCTCTCTCTCTCTCTCTCTCTCTCTCTCTCTCTCTCTCTCTCTCTCTCTCTCTCTCTCTCTCAGCCATCGCTGAGTCCTCACGGAAAGGCATTTGTACAAAGTACCCCAGACCCCAGTCAGCTAAAACTCCCTGCCTCGCGGGAGTCGCCATCATCCGCGGCCGGAGCCAGAAGGCCTGGCGATAAGGCCTGGAGGACCAGCCGCCCGGTTGGTAGAGATAGCCGGGCATTAGGAGAGGTGTGTATCAGCAGAGAGCAGAGCGCTCTAGCTCAAGTTAAAAAAACCACGAGGACCCGGGACGGAGGAACAGCGGGCTTCCCATGGCACTCTCACGGAGCCAACCGGGACAAATACATGGAAACACGTTTGCGGTAAGGGTGCACACAGTACGATTAATCCCCAATCTAAATACTGATGATATTAAAGCCTATGTGCAATATAAATTATATAATTACCTGAAACTAGCGCTTCAATCGCTCTCATGCACAACCAGACAACCCAACTAAGGATAAACAAGCACACAGGAATAGGCTAAACTTTTCGAACTCAGCTCAGCATTTCATGTCAATTGAAAGAAGGTCAATCAGAATATGCCCTTTTGCGGTTTACTGTACATCCCTCCCTCATTGACATTATGAGCGCCCTTGATCATTCACAAAGGCTACTGTCGTTTATCCTCATCCGGGCATGGCCCACCCAGCGTCGAGGTGGATCTCACTCAACACTTTCAAAGCCTAATCAGCGAGAAACTTTCTACACAACTCAACGGGTGCCCTACTTCTTCCTATCATGAGAGAGAGTGAGAGAGAGAGAGAGAGAGACAGAGACAGAGAGAGAGAGAGAGAGATATGTTGGAGAACTAAACCGAAGTCAACAAGTTCCCCGCTGATCTGACGCTCATCAGAACCATGTTGTTAAATATAAGTCGATGCTCCGGGGGGGGGGAGCATATGGAGATACGTGCCCCGCTCCCCTCTGTAGGCTACGTTGCAGCCCCATGGTGAGATTGTTTTTTGTTTTCTTAACAGCACAAACCATGGGCTGTGAACCTAACACACAATTGCACACTAATTGGGAACGTATGTACTGCATGGTGGTATGCTAATGCTAACGCCTGGGTGCAGCGGCTTCTGTGCATGCAACCGCCTCAGGCCAGCTCTATGCTTGTTAGAGAGACAGAGAGGTATGGTGCGGTGGTGTAGAGTCTGTACGTAGCTAAGGCTTTTTGGCCTCCAGTGTTGTCTAACTCTGTACCCGTATCCGTCATTCACACTGACCACTCACACACCCACACACACACACCCACACATCCACACACTAACACACTAACACACCCACACACTAACACACACACACACACACCCACACACACACACACACGAGTACCTATCATGTTACCCATGGAATGTATTTTGTTTCCATATAGAGGGTGAAACGAGATTGAAATTAAATGTGTTGATAGTCTGTCAGAAAATTCTCTGCCAACTCTCATGTCAGGAGACCTTATATAAAACATTAAAAACACAATAAGATTCTCATAATTGACGTGATCCTAAAAAATCATTAGGATCCATCGTCAAAAAAGGAGGGCAGTTTACAGCTTTACTCTAAACTCAAGGGGATTTGAGGGTCTCTGTCCAATGACGTGAAATCCCACGCATGGTTGCGTGGATGTAATCATAGCCGACCATTTGCTAGCAGGTCAATGAAAGGGGTTCAATCTTATCACAAGGTTATTGATATATTGCTCAAATGACAATGCGTTTTCATGTGAGATAACATGCCAGGTTACGGCCCCTTACAGCAATGTTGGCAATAATGCATGCCAGTGAAATTGCACAATACAATAAGATTTAGTTTTTCCATTTAATCTTCCTTGCCATCCCACACTGCAATAAACATCTATAATCCCACAGAAACGAGATACAACAATTCATCTGCAAAACATTGCTGGAATGGAATGGAACAGGCGAATATCAGGCAAAAAAACATGCAATCACACAACACAATGCACACGGGGCATTCAATTAACAAAGGAAACACTGCAACACAATACGAGAGCCCAGCCTTTCGTAACAATTGAATCACTTCCAGCTCCGAGAGTTGTTGGAGAAGTCACCCTACTACTCACGTTGGGTCTCTTTTCCATCAAACCTGTTGGACCAGTTTTTCATCTCGGTCAGTATGGATGGAGCGGAATTACACACAGCCAGCCCTCCAAAGCGTCTCATTTTTCAGTGTGACAGAAACGCAGACCTTTGCACCTTGTTAATTCATCAGAACCCAAATACATTCGTGAAACACAGGTTGGTTCCATTTATAAAACCAACCAAATTCGTTGTTGTCTCCCGAAACGCTCCAACGTGCAGATGCATTACAGATAAGGCTGGTTGGAATTGTGTTTCACCATTTTTATCATCATAGTTGGAACGCCTGATAAACAGAATGAGAGAGAGGAATGAGAGAGTGAGGTAAGCTGACAGAAAGCGAGGGCAGAGCAAGTGAGCCTGTGCCAGTTTGTGAGAGCAGATAACTTTTATACAGAATACAGTATGAATAAGGGTGATATTTCCCACCCGGAAGATAGCTCTAGCATTCGAAATCCCTGAATGCTGCATGGCATTTATGGTTTGCTATACAGAGCAATGTAAAATTAAAATAAAAAGACTACACCTACAGTATCAGGCATCCTCGGTCACAGCTGGAGTCTGAAAATAATTTAAAAACCGGAGCCAGGAGATGTCAGACAAGTTTCTTATGTTTTTCCCTTCATCACACTTTTTTTGGTCTTATTTATCTCATTACCATGGGCCTGCATAGCGGGCCATTAAAAAGTGAGTGCCATCAACATTAGGAGCTACACTAAAACACCTGACGCTAGGTGATGAATGTACACTCAACACTGGTTATGAGGATGAATGGAAAGTCCAAAGTGGAAGCCGTGCCAGGTGTAGGGCGAGAAAGAAAATGAAACCAGGAAAAGGTGTGAAAAACTGCCAACATTGCCGCCAATAGCAGATTGGAAATTGAATCCCCAAGGGACAGCAGAACCATGAGAGAACTGGGCTTCAATCAAGTGCTACCGGACTTCACTTCCAAGTTAAAGAGGGTCAGTGGGTCTCAGGGTTTCAGGGTTTTAGTTTCCATGTGTGTGTGTGTGTGAGGGGGGGGGGGGGGGGGGAGGAGGTCGATAGAGAGTCAAGCGGGTAGCGGGGCAGAGAGGCAGAGTTAAGTGAAGGGGTGTGTGTGTAGGGAGGGGGCTACCCTGATAATTAAGACACCAGTACAGAGAGTTCAGTGTGTCAGCAGCATTGTAGACATCGCCAGAGAAAAATATCCAGCGAGAGGAGCACGGGGTGGGGGGTGGGGGGGGGTGGGTTCTGGTATATCGAGGGGGAACTGATCAATGGGGTATTTCACAGGGAGGGGGGGTAGGCAGACAGGGGGAATAGGGGAGAGAGCGATGAAAGAGCGCAGCGAGAGAGAGAGAGAGAGAGACAGAGACAGAGAGAGAGAGGGAGAGGGAGAGGGAGAGGGAGAGAGAGAGAGGGAGAGGGAGAGGGAGAGGGAGAGAGAGAGAGAGAGAGAGAGAGAGAGAGAGAGAGAGAGGGAGAGGGAGAGGGAGAGGGAGAGGGAGAGGGAGAGGGAGAGGGAGAGGGAGAGAGAGAGAGAGAGGGAGAGGGAGAGAGAGAGAGAGAGAGAGAGAGAGAGAGAGAGAGAGATAAGGTATGAGAGGCAATTTAATGGCAACCATCTTAGATAATAAGAGAAGAGAAAGCGGGAACAAAATAGTGATCCGGAGACTAATTCTGGATCTAGATCCGGAGCTAATTTTAGGAGGGTGTTTAAGCTACTTCACTGAGCATCCAGGGTAATCAATTAAAAGAGGGCTTTTAGTCGAAAGCCTTGACTCCAATTACTCCCCAAATGCAATTATTCTCTGACTCACTACCCCTCTTTCCTCCCTGGAAATGGATTTTTTATTAACTGTGTTAAAACTTATGCTGTTACTGGCTTTAGGTAGTATGATACCGCCAACCCCGCTGAGTCATATAAACAGACAGCTTAATATCTAAAAGGCATGCACGTCATCTCTGTTGGGGAAATATATGGTTTGCGTTACTTTACTGCGTAAAGTTTAACATTTTGAATGCAATTATAATGCCACCATTACTAGCTTCACAGAAACCCAACTTCCTGCTGATTGGACCGTTTCAGCGTCTTGACCTCTTACAACAGGAAGGATCTGAGTCAATTATGGGTTGTGGTTCTGAGTAATTTAACCTCATGTAGTAATAGAGATGTGAACACAATCTGCTTCTCAAAACATTTAAGACAAGATATCTCTAACCCTACACCAGATGTATTGAATGGGGTTAGAAAAAACACATACCAGGACAGGTTTCTGCAAGTTATACAACAAAAGAACCAAAGAACTAGGCCAGCAATTGGGAACCGTATGTTGATCAACTTTTTGTAGGAAAGAGTTTGAATGCATCAACCAGCGGCAGCTTGCTGGGTTCATCGGGAATTTCAAACTCCATCAGCAAGCCAATATCTCAAATAAATACAAAATATAGTTATGTGTTTATACCGCAAGGATGGAAAATACTAAACCAAAACCAATCACATAAAACTGTGAATCATAGCAATGTATAGCAGCCGGTGACCCAAGCGAATCAAATGTCAGTTTCCATCAGCAGGTGCTAAACAATCGAACGCTATTATGAAGTGCGAGGCTGTTTTTCCAGTGTGTCCTCATCTTTAAAGTTCCTTTATTTAAAAAGTTCCTTCCTTGTCCCACCACGACCCTGAAACTGAACCACCTGGCACGGCTCCTCGTTAAAGAAACAGTCAGCGAGTCTTAACGAGTGCACAGCCGTTAGCTTGTTAGCCGTTAGCTCCTACTCCAGCTCCATCTTACACTGGAGAACAGTGCCCGTTTTTATGCACGCATTAACATGCCTCTCTTGAATTTGGGTATGGGTGCAGTGGTTCTTTTTCTTTATTAAATTATTGAAAAGCACAACAACACAATGAACCAACACAGGGAGCACCCTGACCTCCGTTCACCATAGCCACCACCGCCACCCCCACCCCCGGCATTGACCGACATCTTCGGCCTTGACATCCTCGCCCTCCACCCCCGAACTGTGTCATGTTCTGTTCCAAAGCTTTTGCCCTTCCTAGTGTTCAGTCAATCAACAGTCAGTCAGCCAGGGTGCCTGGCCGTAGCTCCAGCGGTGTGGCAGGAATAAGCCGCCTTTCTGCGTGTTTGACAGGTTAGCGGACACTAATCCACTGCCACGGAGCACTCCCAAGAGGGATAAGGGATAGGGAGTTTGCCTGTCGTCACGTAAACACATTTAAAACACAGAGCCCTAGCACATGTGCTTTTCTTTTGGGAAAAAATGTATACATATAATATAAATAAAAATAAAGAGCAAACTATATACTATACTTGAGTAGTAGGCCTATTTAAAAACAGTATCACTTTAAAGGTTAAATACATTATTACACCGAATGGATAGAGGGAAGAACGAAAAAAGCATTTTAATATCACCGTTTACAAAGCTGTTACTTTTCCAACATGTGGAATAAATGGTAGCATATTATTCATGTTATTTTTACATGGGGCTGTGCAGAGCATATTGCCTCTCCGTCACAGAATACCTCTATGTCTATACTAAAAGTGTGGCCTTTTTCATTGCAGCTATGAAAATGTGCGAGCAGTAGATCTCTGGGGAAAGCAGGCATCACCGGTCTTGCCGCCATAAGTTACAGTTGCTACACATCAGCTGTGGGAGGATAGCATGTGCTTGTGTGTGCGTGTGCGTGTGTGTGTGTGTGTGTGGGAGAGAGATTGTGAGTGAGATTGTGGCCTAGATATGCAATCCTGACAGCAAGTCACCATCAGACACCTCATCAAAGAAATAAATGATCCTGCCATAAACGCCCCCCCCATGCTTAGGGATCTGCCACTCATTTCCAGTCAATGGTAACACATCATGCTAGGTTATCAGGTAGAACTAATGCAAGAAATGAATCAGATTGCTCGCTTTCTAAGTAGAGGGAAAAACACATTAATAGACGGTTAATGATAGGCAATCACCATAGTAGTCTAATGAGTTATCTTTCGAAGATATGATGTGGTAGAATCGATCTCCTTTGCCAAGGCTGCGTTTGCTGTCAAATCCACAATTGTAAGGGTTATACAGTATGTTCTTTTTAAGTCGCTTGTGTTCTTGTGTTGTCCTTCAACCTGGCATAAACCAATGCAGAATAAGAATGGCATTGGATGCATTTCATTTGCGTCCTTTTCTTAAAAGCACAGACAAAAAAAATAGGTTTCTCACAGAAAATATATCATGTACTGACCTAACACAAACCATGAAGCAAAATATTTAAATTGAGCAAATATATTTAAATTGAGCAAAAGTTATAAATTACGTTATATTTAAAGTAACTTGCCTTCAATAGACTATATTTAATTATTAAAGGAACAAACACATTACATATATGATCACTTGATGTACCAAAGTGCTGTTGTAGCGTTTTACTTGATTTCAAAACTAGAAAAATAATTGCTGATTGTTAATACTTTTAATTGGACGTTAATTTATTGCATAAAAAACATGTTTTGCCTGAATGGACTTTGATTGTGATATTTGATGGTTGTATCCTTATATTTCCCTACATAATTCCTTATCTCAGAATTCTCTGGTTTAGATAAATGGTTCAGTAACTTTTGAAACTTGACCTTGGTTCTGACAACCAGTTCGGAGTTGAAGACTCGGACGGAAAAATGGCAGAACATCTAGCCAGACTGCATACCTGTTAAAAAAAGCTGTGAATCATGGTTAGAAAAGGCCCGTTTGGGTGTGGGTGTGATTGGGCCCTATGCATCCGGCGCAATTGACTTAATCACTGGCGCATGTGTAGTTGCTAGTTTGCAACTGGCGCAGAGCGTTCTTTTCCCTCCTGCACCATGCGTCGGTAAATTAGGGAATGATCTTGCGCCCCGAGGGGCGGCTCGGTGAAAGGAGGAGGCATGTTCTGGCGCAAACGTTCCCTGGTGCTATCTTGCAGTTTCAGAACCCACTTGCGCCACAAACCAGGAAATACCTGGTTTAAAGTCAGTTGCGCGTTGTTCAGATGCTATTTTAAGGGCGCATGCATAATGTTGCTTGTGCACCTCGCGCATACACTTTGCTTCTCTCATCTACCTAGCCACACATTCTTGGAAATTCTCTGATACAGCGGTAATAAGATGTACTTTTAAATCTATGCATCTGCAAACACCGTACAGAAAACACATATTTTCTTGACACAGACATCGTGTACATGCCCATAACTTTTAGGATTGATGAGCATTTGATCAGAAAAAACATTGTTTTACCGCGATTGAGTGTTAAAAAGAATGAATGAATGTGGGTGCGCGTGTGTGTGTCCATCTGTTTAAACACACGCAAACTAAACACGCAACGCATAATACAGTCCATGGGAATGTATATTAACGGGGGGACGCATGCATATTAGGAACACAAGTCGATAACGATAATGCATACAATACTGATAAGAAACAATGTTTATAATGTATTGCGTATATCATTAAATAGAACCACAGTTACTGCATATCATATGTTATATCATATACGTTTTCTTTGCTGAAATTTATTTGAGGACTCGGTATTTCTGAAGTTGTGGAAGAAAACCTTATGCCATGTGTGAATTAGGCCATATTATTTGGCCATAAACTGAGCCCTTTGTAGTTTGAAATTCATGTGCATCTGTCTCGGAGACTGCAGACGCGCTGTCAAAATATCAACTTGTCAGATTCAAATGCGCTCATGGCTCTTAAAGGGGATGGGAGCTGGCACTCTCATTGGTTTCTTTACGTTACGCCCAAACCACACCTACGGGTAATTAGGCTACTTCAGACCAACCCTTTTTAGATATGCGCAGGGCGCAAGAGTCGTTTTTTCGCGCCGGTAAACTAGCGACATCGCCGTAGAACCGCCCACAAAGCTATTGGCGCTTCTCACTTGCGTTTCAGACCGTTAAAATAGGGCCCATAGTGTTGAAAGTGACCAATAATAAAAGGGCCTTCCCTGTGTTTTCCAGGTCATGTTGACCCTTGCGAGCAGAACTTAACTGCCGGAACAGCGTTAGCCTGTGGGAGAGTGTGTTCCGCCAGCGCTCGCCAAGCAGTCACTTTCTCGCGGTGGGATGCTGTGTGTGCCTGCAGCTTAGTTCAACGCACGGGAGCTCCCTTCTTAGTTTGGTTCCTCGCTCGCCCCTTCCTGTACAACTCTTGGTTGTTGAATTAGTGCGCGAGGACTTCTATCGTGCAAGTGGCAGTTATTAATTGCAAGTGTGAAATTATGTAATTTGCTGGTGAGCATGTTTTATCACACCAACCACATGTGAGTTCAATCTGAAGCCATAAACAAATCAGTACGTCTTTAACCAGAATAACATTGTCAAATCGCTGTCGTCGTATAGCTGCAATGTCAGATTTACCTTTTTTTTTTGCATGGTGGGATGGGGGGGGGGTTCCTCCGCCCTGTTGTGCCCAACACTTGCATGATCATCCCAACCCCACCGGACAACCCCCAACCCAACCCTCCATCCGTCACTCCAGCCACAAGGAAACCACCCAAGAACCATCCATCCCTCCTTCGCTCCTTCCATCCCATGCCACAGAGGAGTGTTGGGCCTGGGCCCATCGGTGACTCAGGGATCCCCAGGCAGATAGATAAGAATCCCCGCTGCCCGATTCTCTGCTGCACGGCGTGTGGCACGAGTGCCTGGCGTTTCAATATTGCACCGCCGGTGCATCAGGTTCAAGCCATGACGACGCTTAAAGTAAACAGGCTAATGGCATGTCAGCCTCTCGTCAGTCTGATGTGGCGTGAAGCACTCTGTGTGTGTGTGTGTGTGTGTGTGTGTGTGTGTGTGTAAGCCGAAAGCATCCGCAGGAGGGAAATAGAGAATTTGAGATTGAGAGAGAGAGAGAGAGAGAGGGGCGGGAAAGCGAGAGAGACAAACACGCTTTCACGACGGAAAACAAGGTGTTGCGAGCGCTCCTGCAAAACGCGGCAGAGTGCTAATCGACTATTCCCTATTATATTGTTTGTTGACCTTGCATGCGCGGGTGTGTGTGTCTGTGTGTAGGAAAGCATCTCTGGATGTTGGGAGAAACGGGGGGGGGACCGGGCGGCCATAACATGCGGATCCGCTAGAGTTTAATTGCTTGTGGTGGCAGTCAAAGTCAATATGCTGGTCAATGGGCCGTGCGTCCTGCGGTTCATTTCCCCTTAATCACTCTACACGGGCCCTGCCAATGCATAAGTCTGTCATTATTAGAATAATATGAACGGCTCTGCTGAAGAGGGCCCACGAAAGAAATAAGAGGGGCATATGTAGAGGAAATTAATCAAACCCAAACACAGAGCGAGGGATGGGTGGGATTATGGCTCAGAATCCTGGGTAGCTGGAAAGAAGTAGAAAGGCTGCACAGCAGCTGCCTTTACAGTGCAGGATAATGCATACACGGTTAATGCAATGCCGAGAATGGAAGCACACACATGCGCAAGCACAACTGTGTTTAGGGCGCACGCATCACCTGCCGCAGCGAGGTATGGGTATTCATGTGGCAAAATTCAAACTCCGAGGACATGCCCAGGGCTTTCCATTGGCAGGCAGGCCAAGTGTTTAAAAGACTATAGATGACGTGGAAAAAGAAAAGTATTTGAAATTGAAAGTCGACATTTGACTTAATAATTCCCACACTTCCAAACCAATTTCTCCTGCAATTCCAATGAACCATTTACAAGGGACATGGAGAGCAGCAGCCATCTAGAATTGAAAATACGTGAAGATACACCAGGCGACACATCTGCCCGTGCACAGCAGAAAGGGGTAACGTCCCTCAGAGCAGCAGCCCAGCAGAGCCCTCAGTCCTCACCCAGCTGCTGGCTGGCTCTTTCACAATGTCTGCTCTTAATTAAAAACAGGTGGACACAGTTTGATTAGCTTGTGAAAACATACCGGGGAAGTGAAGGGCAAAGGACAGATCCCATCTCACCCCTCCCTACCTTCCTTCTCCCTAACCGCTCAGCTCAACGCTGGAAGCTTGTTTTGATGTGAAATGATTACGATCAAGTGGAGGTAACCCAGCAGGTGCTTTTGAAAAAAATAAAATGAATTTGAGCACAGACATTGACAGATAATAGCAATTGTGATTTCTCACTCCTTGTGCGAACTGTCAACCTTGAGTGACATGACAAATTATTCATAAATCTATATGCGGTATTTAGTGTCGGGGAAAAAAAACGATTCTAATTAAGGTAATAATCGTTTCTGTGCGTGTGTCAATCATCGTTTGTGTTTCACATTAACAAATCAAGATGCAACACAATGAAAGCGGAAACCCTCACACATGCACGTGTTGTCCGTTTGGAGCATTGGTTCTCATAAATGAACACTACGTGTCTGCAAGATCTAATACCAAATGAAGGGTAGGGGCATTACAGCGAGGTGAGAGGGTTGAGATCAGAGGACATTGCATGTTTAAGTAGCTTTTTGCCTATTGTTGTTGTCTTTTTACACTCATCACTTTAATAACTCTGGTGTGCGCCAGATCCTGTATAACTGACCTTACAATGTATTCCTAATCATGTTCCTCATAATGTTCCTGAAACATTGAATATTCTATGTTTAGAAGTTGAGAAGTGGACTGAATAATTGTCCAGGGAAGATATTATCTCGGGAGGGATTATCTCGAGACCTGATTAAAAGGTGAAGCAGTGGCCGGTGTAGTTAATGTACCATGCACCTGTTTTCTCTTTAAAAACCCAGGAGTAGCAGGAGGAAGGAGGAGGAAGGAGTAGAAATGGAAAGAGAACATGTTCCTTACAGCAGTCTTTGATCTTTTGTTTAGTACATTTCTGTTCATGTGTTAACAAAGGTGCTATCCGTGCTATCACAAACCCTGCTTCCGTCCAACTCATTCACATTTTTCTTTCATCATTATGTTGAAAGAACTCAAGTGTTACATGTACGAAGTGCACAGCTTACCTCTTATCAAAAACGTACTGGCTGGTGCTGCACTGGTCAGCATGGCATTGCTGGAAGAGATGCTGTAGGGATGTTTCAGCATGTCCTGCGGTGTAATGCGCTGTCCAGCATCCAGATGCAGTATTCTCTTCAGCAGGTGCGCCGGTATCAAGTGAATGGTTCAATAGCCACACACTCCATAGTCCAGATATCGATGGCTCATGCCAAAGGGAGGCCTAACGTAGGGCCTCCGGAGCCCTTGATGAGGAGGAATAGGCATACATTAGTGTCACCATTCAAACTTTAGAGTGAGAGCCTGTGACTTTATGTGGGTTACTTGCACCTTCGGGTTCCTCCATCGAGACCTTCTTCCACCAGAGCCACATGGTATGCAAGCCTAGGGAAAGTTAATGATTTTGACTTTGAATCATTTAAAGTTGTGGATCAGGATGATGTTATCTATCTTGACATTGTCATTGTTAGTTTGATGGGATAATTATCCTACTCTCAACATTAACGTCATAAACACATAATTTGAGTTATTTCAAGCATTCCTTGCTAGTTATTTATTATCGTATGTTGACAGCCAAATCAATATCCAATAAGACTTACTTTTATGTTCTCTTGTGGTTGTACATTGGTTGAAGTTCTACAAGTAAAAATTGATTGTTGTTGATCATGTGGCACAACAGACCTGGTCCAGAAAAGAGAAGATGTCCTATACGGTCAAGACTTGGTGTCCTTCCAGATTCTGGAAATCCAGGAGACTCTTTTGTAGGACCTGGATCTCCATGCAGAAGTGGAGCTTATGTGTGAAACAACTGCTCCGTGGCATATCTGTCTTTGTCACGTTTCTTGAATCTCAGTCACATGGCAATCTGGGAACATATGGTCATGACTTTAGCACATTCCTCCTGACCCTAGATAGAGAGGGAGGAGGAGGGAGAGGGGGAAATGTATTTGAATTGGACTGCAGCCAGGACACAAATATTGTGTTTTTCTTTAGCAAATATAGTGAGAGTGTTAATTGAAACATTATGAACTAACTGAAAATGTTCCTGGTCAATCGCAATAAATGTGTGATTCGATGGGATTTAACAGAAAAACATACTTATATACTATTTCACATTTAACAGATTTGAAACTGTGGCCCAGGGGTATACATTGCTAAGCTCTTTAATGCTCTTTGCCTCACATTTCCTAGGACTCAACGGCAATTTAAACAACAACAATTTAATACCACAAGAGACTCACTATCTCAATTAATTAGTGCATAGACTAACCTGATCTTCTTAAGCTCCGTGTATGTACATGACGCATATCAGTGCTCTTCTCGACGGCTCCCTTTAATGAAGCCATGACAGTCTCATGGTAACAGCGAGAGCCAGGAGGTTAACAACCATTTCAAAAGCAATGGAGTCGTTTAGTGTTCTTGAACGTGACACAAGCATTTATTGCACAGTCAGCCTTGCTTTCTCTCACGCCTAGCCGCAAATGTACGTACAGGCCTGTGGGATGGTTATTTGTGTCTGCGCGTGTCCGTTTGTGTGTGTTGTCCCTTTTGCAGGGGGCTGCCGCGTAGTAATCCCCCATCATCCCACAATAGGATAAGGCAAATAGAACATCAGCGCTTCAAATGATTCAATGTTCTTCAAGAGATCAGATGAACCCTTGTGTTGTAATAGGACAGCCGTAATAGATCCTCAAGAAAACGCAGCACAGAGGAAGGTAAAGCCAGGACATCCCAACTCCCTTCCCCCGCCTTTCTCCCAACGTCCTCCCCCCCCACCGCATCCACCCACCCCAGCTTCCCCAGCTCAGTACCCTACCCCGTCCTCCCCTTCGCCTCTAGCGCATCACAAATCCGTCTTCGGTGTGGGCCGCAGTCTGGCTCCATAAAACCGTTCCAAATGAATATTTAACGTGCCACTCATGTAATGCAAATTCCATTTTGTTTTATTTTGCCGTCTGCCTGGCTGGACCATTATTTCCCCCCCCGCTTTTTGTATCGGTTGCTAGCGAGCGTGCGCAGTGCGAGGCCCTACGGACGGGCATAGAGATTGCATTTTTATTCATGAGTGGATATTGCTTGAATTAGCTCACGCTAAACGTAACGCGTGTGTGTGTGCTATGTGTAGCCCCCCCCAGCCCACAAAGAGGACTCATGTTGTTGTTAATAATTATGTGGATCCACATGCTTTGGCGGGAATATTTGGTCTGCTGATAAACTTCTGGCGAGGCTAAGGCTGTTCAATGTGTATCTATTACTTAACATAATATCCATCAAGGATTAATAGTACATTGTGTCTGATCCGATGGCATTTGTGTCTCATTAATGCATAATTTTCTAGTGAGTTGAGCATTAGATATGTAACAGAGAGGGGAGGAGGGTCGGGGTTGGGGCATGAATGCACCGTTACAAGAGACACAAGAAGAGAGTTTGCATCAATACGAATATGTTGCAGGAGGCATGTGCCACAGGTGGTGGGTTGTCCTTATTTCAAGTATATCTGTGTGTGTGAGTGTGTGTGTGTGTGTGTGTGTGTGTGTGTGTGCGTGCGTGCGTGCGTGAGTGTGCGCGTGTGTGCGTGTGTGTGTATCATGGTATTAAATGTGCACCTGTTTCCGCGGCAGGAGATATCCAGGAGGTGCTTTTTAGGATTATGGGACGATTTCAAACAATCAAATACGGAGAGATAAAACTGCAATATAATGGCAAATGGCTGATACCCATTTCCACATTTGCTTTCAAACGAGCACAAGCACGCACACAGCAACACACACACACACTCACACTCACACACACACACAGGCTGCCATGTATTTACTAGCATCATTAAGCGACTCATCTAATTTTGTTTTAAACAGGTGTGTGTGTCAAAACCCGGTGGGGGGCTGAGGGTGGAGAAGGAGTCATGGGGTGGATGTGGTGGCTTAAGCACAGATTTGTATGCCACTCTGTCACCGAGACCCTGGACACGGCAGATGGACAAGATGCTTTGGACCGGCGGTCCGAAGCAGAGCCAGAACTCAGAGCCCCACATCCCCCCACCCGGACCCCCGTGCGCTCTCCATGTGAGGACTGAGGGCCTTGGCAGAGACATTTTGTCCGTGTGTGCCTGTGCGTGTGCGTGTGTTTGTGTGTATGTATGTGTGTGGGTGTCCTGTGTGTGTGTGTCTGTTTGTGTCTGTGTCCTGTGTGTGTGTGTTAGTGTATGTATGTGTGTGTGTCCTGTGTGTGTGTGTGTGTGTGTGTGTATGTGTGTGTGTGTGTGTGGTTACCCATCTCTGACAACCAATCAACAGCAAACCACACGAGCCCCCTTTTTCTCCTCTCCTGGCAGGAAATAGTGGTTTGAAGAGGGTCGACCACTGTTTGGGGGGAGGGTTGAGAGGGGGGGATGAGGGAGAGACATAAAGAGACAGAGAGAGAGAGAAAAAGAGAGGGGGGAAAGGAGAAAGAGTAATGCACAGTGTAATGACTCAATCCCTGATGCTGTGGTCTCTCTCTCTCTCTCTCTACCCCTCCCTCCCTCTCCCTCTCTCTCTCTCTCTCTCTCTCTCTCTCTCTGTTTTCTTTCTTTAACAATACTGCTCTCACAAAGTGCATGCTACTAAGATGCATAAATTGTTTTTCTTTCTATCGCATTTGTCATGAATGTATCACCCATCTTTCTTCTATTTATCCAGTCAAGATTCCACTTAATATAATCCATAAACCCTATTCCTATCGGAACCATTTTACAAGTGCCACTTTTGTGGTGTGGAATTAAGCTCCCATATCTCTTTGTTTTGTGTTGATGTAATAAAAATGTATAAGAAACTGCAATTAGCTGGTTTGTGCAACAAATAAAAAGGGTACAGCTTTACGTTTGACATGCAAGCCGGAGTAAGAAAGCAGTTTCGGTCGACGCGCCATTTAAAGACTAAAAATCCTTGGCCCTCCGCAGTAACGATATAAGCACCACATAAATAAATTGTTCTTTGCTTAAAAATACATTAATACAGAAAATAAGTCGCCACTGAATTACGCAGTGTTGCGTTATACAGGGGACTCAATATGATAGTTTAAAGGCTGTGGAATCATAACTTTATAAATTACTGCCGGGGGATATTGGGGGGGGATTAAACCCCCCTCCCCCCACCATCCTTACAAGACGCAGGACGTCGTTACATAACGTAAATCCTCTGTGAATCGGGCCTTAGTCCTCTTGAAAGGAGAATCCCTGCTTCAAGTCTCTCTTCTGAGGCCCCCCCCCACCCAAACCCGCCCAACCCACCAACCCTCTTTTATTATTCTCTCTTAATGCGTAATAACCCCCCCCCTCCTTTCCCCAACCCAACCCCCTTTCATTACAATAAATTGGGTTGCAACCTCCCCTCTCCATCATCCTATATATACATAATATATATATAATATAGGATGATGATGATGATTATGAAAATACAAGAAGGCGAAAAATATACACGAATTCTTGCGGCATGGCTGAAGTGCACTCAACACCTGCTGCAATTTATTCCCGGTGAAGTCAGGGCCCTGTCTGAACCTGAACCTCAGAGAACCCCTTTGAGACTAAGTGCAATGTGATGATGAAGAGCTTTGTAAAAAAAAAAGAGAAAAAACAGACCTTCAGAACTTTAAGAATATACGATTATGATAATATATCTAAGAGGATGGACGTGAGCGGACTATAGGATCCATGGCCACTTTTTCTTCTCCCACCGTTTCTCTCTGCTGTGGAACAATGGTTCTGGTGTTGGCAGAGCTCTCTCTGGTAGCTGGAGGAGAAGTGATGCAGTGGGGGCCCCATGGGGGGCCGGAGGGCCGGCCAACTGTGCAGTGGCAAGGGAATGCCAGCGTGGGTATTAATATTCATACCCCCTCCATAACCAACAACCACCTACAGCACCTCCATGCACACACACCCACACACACACACACACACACCAACACACCCACCCACCCTCACATTCACATGTGGACGCATACACATACACACACACACACACACACGCACACACACATATACACCTTCCTTGTGCAGCCACTGTGGAGCAAATCAGCACACTTGATATGCTCTGTAATATCTCAGGGAGATAGAGGCCCTCTCTGTGTGTGTGTGTGTGTGTGTGTGTGTGTGTGTGTGTGTGTGTGTGTGTGTGTGTGTGTGTGTGTGTGTGTGTGTGCGTGTGTGTGTGTATGTGTGTGTGAGTGTGTGTGTGTGTTTGTGTGAGTGTGTGTGTTTGTGTATGTGTGTGTGTGTGGGTGTGTGTTTGTGTGAGTGTGTGTGTGTGTTTGTGTGAGTGTGTTTGTGTACGAGTGTGTTTGGCGATAAAAGTTGAGATGGAATGAAGAGGTACATACGTTCTTACATCCGCTCGTACTCCAACTACTTTTGCTCATTTGTATTTCCATCACACTGAATGATGTGAGGCTGCAATTAAACAACTTTGGCAGAGGACGTTTCGACAAAACTTAGTTCTTGATTAGCAGTCTGAACATTGTTATAAACCTTTGTTGGAGATTGAGCAGATCAATCTTGAGACGTGTGGAGATTTATGAAAAAAACAACAAATCACAAAACACTTTAAGCACCCATTTTGCTGCCAGAAAGGATTATGAAAAACCAAACAACAGTCAATTCAGCGTTGGTTTCTATTCATATGCAAAACAAGCATACAAAATAGATGTGATTTCGAAATACTCAAAGTCATTAGTTTAATGATTTAATTGTTTATGAGTGACTCAGCATCATTTACGATGGCCAGCGCTTTCAACCCTTAAATTAAATGCAATGCAAGATTCTCTTTTCACTTTTCTCTCGGCTATTCGTTACGTCCGTGTGCTTTGTGAGCAGATCCAAGCTTGCAGTACATCTTCCATTGTCCCATTTTCTCTCTCTCAATTCAAGTATTTTTTTTCTTTCCAATTCCTTTGTTGCCTCCCTTTTCCCTCGCTGTCTGTCCCTATTTACCCTGTTATTTTCCTTCCTGTTCCCATTCCCCCCCTGTCTCCTTACCCCCACCTCTCTCTCACCACCAAAATATGTTTTCATGCATGAATGATTGCTAGGGTGCCAGTAGGCCCAATGTGCGGACGTTTGGTCCACCGGAGAAAGGTACAATCCTACAGGCCTAAACGCAAACACATACACAGAAGACCATACAAAACACACACAGACACACACAGAAACTGTCTCTTTAGATTGTTGTTTACCCCCAAAATAGAAAAAAAAACTATTCAGACAAGAGATTCAGAGGTTTTCACAGTTTAAGCAGCTATTCCTAAGTTGTTGAGGAGCCTGTTATGTTGATAAAAAGACTGCTGTAACCACAGTGTACTGAGTGTGATCTGTGATAACCGAAAACTACTAGAATGGGAGGGGAGGGCAAGACTGCTATCTATTGTTTTTACTATTTGGTCAAAGTTTCCGGATAAACCCGCTGTTATAATAACCAGAAGACATTTCATAATCGTGAGCCAGCTGCGTAAACTTCCTGGAGCAAAGTTTCCAAATGGCCCTTTTAGACAATCACCCGGCATCTGACGGGTTTGCAAAACACAACTGAGTGTCACTTGATTCAAACACACTGGAGAGAGGAGAGAGGGTAAGAGCTAGAGGGAAAGTAAGGTGTAGGAGAGAAAAGGGAACGAGAGAGAGAGAGAGAGAGAGAGAGAGAGAGAGAGAGAGAGAGAGAGAGAGAGAGAGAGAGAGAGAGAGAGAGAGAGAGAGAGAGAGAGAGAGAGAGAGAGAGAGAGAGAGAGAGAGAGAGAGCAATATCTATTGGGAGAGAGGAATAGATACAGGGATGAGGGAGGTAGATAGAGAGAACGATAGAGGGAGAGCTATACTCCATCCACATCTCCAAGCAGGGTGAATAATCCTATGAGCCCAGCCACTGTGCATTCATCCAGAAAGGTGGAATAACCGAAGCAGGCCGGTGCCCCGTGGTGGGCCCAGGGTCCTCCTACTCATTGTGCTTGTGTTTATTTGAGTCATAACCTGTGAACCCCTATTCAGAAAAATTGCCTCGCTGCTAGCATCTTGAAAATAATGTGTGCATGTGTATGTGTATGTGTTTGTGTGTGAATGTGTATGTGCATGCACGTGTGCATGCACGTGTGTGTGTGTGTGTGTGTGTGTGTGTGTGTGTGTGTAAGTGTTTGTGCTTGCGTGTGTATTTGAATGTGTTAGGGGGATGGCAGATCGGTCGACTTATATGTGATTACTTTTGTTTGTTTGTTTAAATCGTTTTTTATCTTTATTGGGTGGGCCCAAAGTGCACCTCTGTCCCACCCATTTGCACAGATCCAATTGTTATGTAACATTGCTTTCTCTAATATCGTAAAGGTGATCCGCCTTCCGCTCAACATCCTTTTCCCCTGGCCCTGTAATGGCAGAGCAGTTTATTTCCTAATAGGAAGTGATTGTCTGAAACATAGCGGTAAGTCATTCACATTCAACACGTGCAACGTACACGTGCGTGACAGAGCCGAAGGACGGTTAGTCAATAGAAAAATTGCCCCGGATCACTAAAGTGATGAGAGCTTTAATGATTTTGATTCTTTTCATTGTGGTATATTTAAATATGGAGGCCCAAACTTGACATATATAGGCCTAACATGTGGGAATAAATGAATAAGTCGTCGGAAGACAAAGTCGGCAGTAATGAATGCAGAAGAAAAGTTAGAACAAAACATCCGGAAATAAATAATTATACAGTACTGAAAGAACTTAGAGAAATTTAAATTTTATATTAATATTAACATTAAAAGAAAAACAGAACTTTACTGTGGAAATGAGTTCAGTTGTTCATTTTTAAATATAGATGTTATTAATTTTGTCAGATTTAGTCCTCAATAAAAATAAAAGTAACTAACATAATAGTCCCAAAATAATCATGATATCTTGAATGCCTAACGATATTTTACTAACTATATTGCAATTGTTTCTACCAATGTTATCCTCCATTGTTGGTTTGTAGACCTACGCGATTAGCACATTCAGAGCAGTTTTAATCATATTTACAATATTATTTACCATATTATAGACCAACATGGCTGGATGAAGATATCTATGAAATGAAGGTTCATCTTAAAAATAAATAAAATCAACCCTAACGTCCGTTCTAGCTCAACCTGCTAGCTTTGTGTAAACAACTTGTGTTCATGTTATTCCATATAATGTAATTTGCATGGCAACAAGATGTCTCAAGCTAATTGTACCATCTATAATGCAGAGAAATCACAATGCTTATTAATTTAGAATGAGTGTATGTATATATGTATATATATATATAGCCTTTATACATTCTTAATGCAAGTCAACCCCTACCAACCACCACCAAACGCCCCCAACGGCTGCTTAATAAGTAAACCCGATCCACGCTGACTACATAGCTGGACTGCGTGAGCATTAAAAGACGTGCCCAAATTGGACGCGGGGAATCGTCCTGGCACACCGCTCGGGAGGAGTAGAGAGGGAAAAGGTCGGGTCATTCATCACCAGTGTATACCTGCTAGTTACAGCAGCGGCAATAGGAACCAAGACAAATGAACCCTTCCCAGTATAATGGACTTGGCATTCCGAAAGGCACACTCCATCGTGGCTCTGAGTCAACAAGCCACATTCATTCAGTGCCGAGCCGCGCGGTAGCAGTAGCAGCAGCCGTGGCCTCTTCAGCCAGCACCCCACAATTATCGGGAACATTCGGAGGAGGGGGGGGCGCCCTCCGAGCGAGAAGAGAGTGAGATCAGGGGGGAGGACAAAATAATGAATAGGCAAATTCGTTTTAGCCTACCTAGCTGACGATAAGGACTTTGGCGCAACTTACAAATGTTGGTAATTTTCATATTTCAAGTTTTCATTATGAGCTGATATTTCGGAAGCGACTAAACTGTTTGATTGTCTGTCACAAACCATGTGTGTGCGTGTTTAAGTGTGACTGGGTGTGTTTTTGTACACGCTGCATTGTCTGGTTTGGATTATGCACGTTCAAGTGATCCGTCTGACCAACCCACTCACAATTGTTTGTTTTTGGTCACGACGTGAAGGACACAGTCGTTACTTGTCCCGTTAACTGGTCAACAAAAGGAAGGCCTGAATAGACTGAAGGTCTAAGGTAGGCAGGTTCTTTCCATTTCCACAAGGTTTTTATTGGACCAATTGCCGGGGCTTTCTGCTCTCTGGCAATAGACCCAAACATAGTCAGCGATTCGGCCCCAATGGCGGTAATTACTGCACCACTCAGCCAATATGACAAATTAACAAATGTCACAATGCGTCCCCCCAAGCCCCCCCAACATACAATCCCTCAGCCCCATTACCCACTGGCTCAAGGCACTGGTTCAGGCAGGAAGACCTCCGGGTATCTCTAAAACACAGAGGACACAGAGGAAACGGCAGGGAAAATGCAGGTGTCATACCTTATAGGCATAATCCTATTCACCCAGTCAACCCAGTATGCTAAAACATATGATTCATTTGCGACCTAGTTGGAAATGAGTGTGTTATAAGTAAGTGATGAAAGCCCTTGCATTTGCAGCATTATTAAAGTTATGAACTGGGTGTCTGTTTGGATCGCTGGGAAAGTACAAAGCGGATATCTTTGAGATTTATTATTGATATGAAATATAATGTTTTGATTCCTCTGCAGTTGAATTTTTCAGATGTCTGACGACTTCTATCTTCGCTGGATAGAAACAGTTTGACCAATTATATCATGACATCTCTCCGCCGTGCTCCTCATAAAACACCTGCAACTGACTCACGCACAGCTTGGCTAGCTTGTTTCGTCATTCCACCTCCCTTCGGTACAGTAGTAATTCTTGGTTTGCTTTGGGAAATGTGTCCTATTTCCAAAAGTAATATTGTGTCTCAAACACCATTTTACATAGTCTTTGTATAGATCACCTATCAAGGTCAACCTGGCCAATAGAAAGGGTTTGCCAGGAATAGCGGATGACCTACGCCATATAGCAGAGAGAGAGGGAGAGAGAGAGAGAGACGAACATGGTGGTGGTGGCGGTAGAGGTTGGGTTAGGGTGTGAGTGGTGGGTCATCAGACAGCCTGTCAGATGGCCTACAGTGTAGTAGAGACCACAGCAGCATCAGCCGCAGCGGTGTTGTGTTCCCAAACACTAATTACGTTGATGAATGGCGCTGTCTGCACACGGTGCCCCTGGCAATTTATAGCACAGTGACAACTCCGGCCGCCATCACACCTGAAGGACAATCCATGCCAGAGAGCAGAGAAAGGGCGAGGGACTGTGAGCGTGAAGGCACATGGGAGAGAGGGGGAGAGAGGCGGAGACAGAGACGGAGAGGGTACGCTTTCACTGGATGTACCAATTTAAATATGGTATATATTGTAGATATGGTTTTAGAATTTATTTAACTTATGTTGTTCCTTCATTTACTTGTTGTGCTTTGGCCATTCAAACATCAGTTTCCATTCCAATAAATAAATAAATAAAGTCCTTTAAATCGAGAGGGAGAGAGAGAGCAAGTGAGCAAGAGCGAGAGAGTTTTTTCCACCTGTATTATAGCTGTTGGATGCGTATTGACGTGACTTGTCTTGTTTTATCAGGATCCCCGCGAGCACACCGGGCTAACCAAATCTGTAGCGTGACTCTGCACTGAATCCAATTTACTGCTAGCGGGACCACCTGCTTTATGAAGTCAGAGGAAGAGCTGCTTGCATCCAACACATGACCAGAGAACAGGCATGCAGAACACTTTCTCACACACACACACACACACACACACACACACACACACACACACAGACACACACACACACAGTTTCATACACACAGACACACACAGGAATCCACAAAACGAAAGGCAAGAAAAGAGGCTTCATTTTTACACTACATCGACCTACACTGGCATTGAGAACTGATGAGAATGAGAACAATGGCATGCAGATAACACAAACAAACACAATCTCACTCACACACACACACACACACAAAGCAAACACACACAGTTTCATGCACACACACACACACACAAACACAGTTTCATGCACACACACACACACACACACACACACACACACACACACACACACACACACACACACACACACACACACACACACACACACACACACACACACCCACGCAGGACTGCACAAAATGAAAGGGCATTGATATTGTCAAGAAAAGAGGCTTCATATTTACAGTACATCGACTTACACTGATATCTGGCTGCCTTACCGACATGAAAACATGGGCGCTTTGGTGTCTGTTCAAGCTGCAGACGGCCGCTTGTCTGCACTTCTTCAAGGAGGGAAAAGAGATGAAGAACAGAGGTCGTCACATGGGATACACTTCAAGTTAAGTTTTTGCTAGGATCTTCACGGCTGAGAGAGAGAGAGAGTGAGAGTGAGAGTGAGAGAGAGAGAGAGAGCTGTGTGAGCATGTCTGTCTGTGTGTGTATTTTAGGTTGTTTGTGCCAAAGGAAGGAGCAAAATGGCAGAATATGATCAAGCAAGTACCCATAGGAATAAAGAGAATACTATGCGGGTGATTTTTTATTTTGAAGGATGTTTATGTGTCTGCACATTTGCCCTAATGCCCATCCAATAATCAGGAACAAATTGATAAACTAATAAAACAGTGATTGATTATAAACTTCAGCCCTGAGTCCCGGGGAGACTTTACTGACGCAGCCAAATTATTAGTTTGGTGACCTCAGCCCTTAGACCAGGAGAGACTTAATTACCACAGACAAAGTGTTAGACAGGTCAGATACCCCAGCCCTGAAACCAGGAGAGCCTAGCTGCCCCCCCAAATAACTGACAAAAGATACTATTCATAAAAAATGCATGATGAGACAAAATAAATAGTGATGAATTGCAAATTCTGAGAAAGAAACTTGGGCATAAATCAGTGTGTTTCCCCGACTACTGAGGATTGTACTGAGGACCCTTAATTTGGCAAATTCATTCAGATCTTATTTTGGCCCGGGGGAATAATTTACATAGTGCATTACTGTCTTACACAATGAACCTGGCACTTCATCCAGAAATAAATTATAATACCTGCATTACACTTCTAGGTCAAATAGAGCCAAATCAAACAGCATTCCAATTCCATTTCTCATTTTTTGTGTTATTAAACATATCCTGGCAAGATGCCATGACAACACCATGAGAGATTAAGTTGATCACTAATGATTCGTAATTCCGGAGATCAGTTATGTAGAATTCTCTGAAACCATAAACTGTATGCCTATGCTATGTCAATGTTCAAGTAAAATCTTTCGCAAGAGCAACAAATCACAAACTCTCACTATCCTTTTGAATAAATGTTTTGGCTAGACATGCAAAATGTCTGAAAAACAATAGCGGTTTGCAAATCACAATGAGAGGTTGTCAAAAAAAAAAAAAAAAGCCATGTTGAAAGCCAACATGTATTTCCATCTTATTCAAATAATTGTGGTAGGCTAACAAGCATTCAGTCTGTTCTTCGATGGTAACTGAATTTTCTTTCCCATTTCTCCTTCTCCATCTTTCTTCCTCCCCCAGTTAGTTGACAACACAATTCAATCAAGGTGATGCCTGTTGCCAAGCAACGGCTCTGCCCGATTAAGGATGATTTCAAATCTATGACCCACGTGAGCGACGGGTCTTTCCATTTTCCTAACATCTGTCAAAAATATTTGGTTTAAAAAATAAAATTTATTGGGGATGGAATTAAATCATTTAGTGGACCTAGCTAAACTTTCACTGCGGGTTCACCACCGTTTTATGCTCCAAATCAATCTGCCGGCCACATTGCAAGTTTACTTATTCATTTTATTTGCTCCCGTCACATTTAGAATTCTCTTGATTTTAATGTGTTGCTGCCACCGCCTTCTGCAAACGCAACGTGAAAAGCAGACGTAACAAGTCT
The DNA here is from genome assembly GCF_902167405.1 of Gadus morhua. Lineage (NCBI taxonomy): Eukaryota > Metazoa > Chordata > Actinopteri > Gadiformes > Gadidae > Gadus > Gadus morhua. The sequence continues at coordinate 12,775,445 of NC_044069.1, forward strand.
TGCCGCCAGACAGATAAAAGCAACAAAAACAGAAAGTATGTGACTAACTTAAGTATACATGCACCTAGCATCGAGCACTCTTACTCCCACATCATTACATTAAAAAGGGGTCACCCTGTCAGTGTGCTATTCACAGACTTGCAGATGACACAAGACACTTAATAATCATTCTGTGTGCCTGATGGAACTTGTTATCTTCCTGTTCGAACCATAGACTGTATGAAATAGGATTAAAAAACTGGAACCCGTAACTTATTTTCGGTCAACCCAACCTTATTGTAAGTCTTCTATGGTTATAAATTGGCATATTTAACTGACGTATCATAGAGATGTCAAAAGCATCTCTCTCTCTCTCTCTCTCCATCAAAAATAAAGAAACTGGGGAAAACGGGACATGGGTGGGTTGATGTGGTCAGCAAACAGTGACTCACCTCTCTCAGTATTATTAGCATCTTCCTATGGAAGACCTCACATGTAGCCATGTGTGTCACAAACTCTGCCTTAGCCCCCAACTCTTCGCTGAGCTTGAGGGCAATTTAATGATGGAATATTCTTCACATGTGTAGATGAAAGGTATGTGAATATGTGTATGCCTGTCTGTGGTGTGAAGAAATGTGTGTGTATGTGTTTGTTTGTTTGTTTGTGTGTGTGTATAGTACCCAGCCCCATCCCCTATAAACCAGAAGTCATGCTGCTTTTTCATTACTGAAAGGGGCTTTCTATGCAGCCATTGATACCCATCACTCCAAAGTCCCCAACAGTGTTGACAAGGCACTTGTGCTTGTCTCCTCTGAATCATATCATTCAGCTGGCAGAGCACTGGAAAAGGCCTAGCAATTGGGCATTTCGACCAGAAAATAATTCCCAAAAATATTCTATTCACTCTGTATCCCCTGAGAATCCCCCAAACATTCCCCCAACTTTTGCCCAATCCAGCGTCAGACACGCTGGACATGTCAGACCAGCTAAGACTGAACCCAAAACTAGTGAATTTTTGTAGACCTGTGTGTTGGTAAGGGGCCCTGCCATCAGAATAGCAAAGAGATTGGAGAAGTAATCACAGTTAGAAGGCAACAGGGAAATCAAGAAGCTGGCTCTATCGACCTGGGTGGGTTCGGCAGTGTGAGAGTGAGAGTGGGACTGCATTCACCCAATTAAAACTCTCTCAACTTCGGGAATTCATCTAGAAATAAAGCTGGAGACCCACTTTGTCATCAAAAAAGATCAAGAAAGGATATAGTAAGTAAAGTAAAGCTCTGTATTTGTGAGAAGGTGTGAGAAAGAGGATAAGAGAGTTTCAAGATTTTCACCTGACTGTTTCAGCTATCAACATGACAGTGGTCAGCGATAAAATCAGAAAGAATAATCACAAGAAAATAATAAATAAAGTAAAGCTAAAATAATGAATTACCATATATAGAAATGTCTATTTGAAGAGTAATTAATACATATATATTAGAGCTGTCAAGCGATTAAAATAATTAATCGTGATTAATCGCATTAATGTCATAGTTAACTCTAATTAATCGCGATTAATCGCAAATTATTTTTCTATGCTAAATATCCCTTGATTTTTTTGTCCCATAATTATTCTCATTTTAATTCTCTTATCAACATGGTGAAGTGCATCGGCTTGCCTTGTGCAAATGATTTTTTATTGATAACAACATTGGCATATACACTGATCAAAACAGGACGATACAAAAAAAGAGCCTATAGTGCAATTAAACGACTGCTTTGAACAAATGTCATTTGAACATAGCAGTCAGGCTACTGCTTCTTTGTTTTGAGCCAAAGGAAAAAAAAAAAAAAAAATTTTTTTTTTTTTTTTTTATAAAATAATTGCGTTAATTGCGCGATAAAAAATTTAACGCCGTTAAATTTGGTTTGCGTTAACGCCGTTAATAACGCGTTTAACTGACAGCTCTAATATATATATTTTCTTTGTTCATGCAATGTTTTTCAAAGCTGAAGGCAGACTCAGTCTTTTATATCAAGTCCAGAAATGATGTGCGGTTGTGTATTGAGTACAAACAGAAAGTGATTTGGTCATCATTGACAAGAAGCAATGAAAATGTGATGGTTTTTAACGGCCTAAAAACTTCTTATTGCAAACCGTATCATATCGATGCAAAGGCTTTCAGTGATTTCGTTTTTTTAATAAGACCTTTGGTTGAATCTATACAGGCCAGTTTAGCGTGGCTACATGCGTTACTTCCATATACAATTTTTGAGTATGGGAAATTGACATTATAAGCATCCAGCCTTATAACTATTTACATAGCTGTATGTATACCATCCTACCCTAAATGCACTTCGATATTGCCCCGAAATAACAGGACCAATTTCACGTTAGAATATAGATTCCTGACAAATTATCGCTTTGGTAACGTAGCCATGGGGTACATACTTTTTTTGGCAGAGTTCATCTCAATCTTACAGTGAAATGGGACATGGCAGCGTTTTGGTGGCGTCTCAATGTTGAGTGTTTATTAGCCGGCTGATTGGAAAGGTGCTGGCCATTTGCTAACCTAAGAAGTGTCAGTGCACCGCCCGCTGGGCCAGAGCACGGGGGGTCCCTGAACTCAACCAGGGCAATCACTCCTTCTCATTGGGTATAGGAAACTAAATAAAAAAAAATATTTTTCCTTCCACAATTTTTCATGTGTTGACAAGGTGGATAGAAATTTCCTTTTGGCGGTACTTCAAATAATATATTGTATGTTCCCTTTTTTAAACTGATCTGTTATAACTTTTTGCAGAGCACTTAAGAATTAAGGGGAATTGCCTTGAAAAACAAAAATGGCCATGGGGATCATAGGGACTAAAGCCATAGTATAGTAATTAAAGTACACTTTAACGTTGATCAGTCCAGCACATGGACAGCACATGGATCATATCAGTCCAGCACATTGCATGAAGATATATTTAATTGTTCTGCACGATAGAATAAACATTCAGCCAAACTATCAATGGTTAGGTTTTCAGTCCAACATTATTCAAGGAAATACCACTGAAAAGCAACAATATAAGCTGGCCTTGATTTAAAATACCACAAAAACACATTATTAAAGTGTTATGGAAAGTCCCTGCTTAATAATGGTTAAAGGTCCAGTGTGCACAAATAAGTAGCAACTAGAGGTGAGGTTGCAGTTATCAACCAACTGAATACTCACCTCTCCCTGCTTTGTCAAAGTCACCATGGTCAAAGTACAAGTTGTATGAGATGGTAGAGTTCGGTCTATTGTAGAACCTATACATTTCTCAACATAGTCTTTCTATTGCATCCATAGGGATAAACTACATTCATAGACCGGAACTTATTGCCATCTATTATATTTATTGATAATTCATTCTAATAGCCGTCAGCGATACAAGCCAATTTGAACCGATAACATGCCCCCCTCCACTCTATCACCTTTTTGTTTCTATTTAAAAAAAAAAAGCCTTTACCACTCACCCTCAGAGCCTAAAAACCTTTAGGCCAATTCATAGTCCAGCCATACCATTCATAGAAAGGACCACGCATACCTTATGGATCTCTTATCTGACCTCATACAAAGCATGGCATGTAAGTTTCTCATTAACACTATTTTTTTGTGAATGCACCATCCTTCTAATTGATGTATACCTTGCATGTGTATCAATTATTTGCATTAAGAGGTGAAAACAAATCTTAAGCGTTCACATCCAAACTCTATTACATATAATGCAAAGAATAGTCAAACAACGTGCAAAGAATGTGGGAAATAAATGTGTGTAAGTTCTTAATTTTTCTACCTCCCCCAGTCAGTCGACAAGACAATTCAATCAAGTTGATCTATTGTGAACTATGTCATAGCCTTTAGTTGAACATCTGGAAGCCAATGATGATTTGAGAGGAGTACTTCCTGTTCCTGTCCCTTGTTCCTCCAATCAATAACTCCCCCCAACCCCCCCTCACCTGCTACACTTAATAAACTAATTACTCTCACCTCCGTTGATGAGTTCATTTTGCACACTTGTTTCTTGTTTCTAACTTTTCTCCTCTGTCTTATGGTTGAGTTTGACTGGGAGAGTGAGCAAGAGACGACGATTTACCTGAATGTTGCAGTTGCAGCGTTAAATATTTATATTATATGGTGACAAATTGCTGACATTTCCTTTATTAATCACAGATTCTTTGTTGGCAGTCAAGGAAGCATATAATTGGAATTCTGCTCTAACTATTTTCATGTGGAAATGTGGGCACTATGTGGAAATTGTTTTTTGTTTGTGTTTGGTTTACAATGTATGATATAGGGGCTCTCTTAGGAACACTATAGAATGATTACCCCCATGCCTTCTATTAATACTTTTTCGTTTTCTAATCTAAGCCATTTGGAGTGAAAAATAAGAAAACTCCTATACTTTCTTCGTTTCACTACAGCCAGTTTGCAATCCACTCTTCACTACTGGACTCAAACCTAAATAACAAAAGCATGCATTCATTTAAGAAGAATAAAGAGATTTAATCAAATAATTGGATTCTATGCATGCATGTGGTTACACATACAATTATACATCCAAATGATGAGAAGCATTAATATCTCATGAGCAACATTAAACAGAGTCGTTCACTAACCCATGCTGCTCTAAGTCAATAGGATGGAATCCATGCAGACAAATTCACAGGCGGAACAAATGCATATTTTTGCCCAATCCCTCCCTCCACCCTGGTTCATAGTCTCCCTGCTGGAGGATGTTTGATATCCCCCCTCGTGTTAGCCAAGGTCTGGGCCAGCACACAAAGCACTCTAGCGGGTAAACCCTCCTCGCTTTGATGTCTGCTCCCAAACCTCTGTGATGACCGTGGACGGGGGACAGCGGGACACTGAGCGGCTCCCAAAAAGAGATGCTTTGACTGAGACTCATGGTCAAACAAACGTGTCTGTGATGATTGAACAGAGCCCAAGGGTTGAGGCAGTCATTACTGAAATGGAAATGAAATCGTCAGATAGGCGCGTTGACCTCCTCTCATCATCGGTGTGTGTAAAATTTGATCTGGCGTCGGAATCAGGATCAGGAGAACGGTACAAAAAATGGGATTTTAGCGATCCTCAACGTTTGTTCTTTGGATATTCTATTAGATCTTTTCGAGAACGATGCAATATTATGTACGCACTTCTGTTTTTCATGTCACTTATTAGACTTTAAAAGAAAAACAAATTGATATGAACAAATTGTAGTCTGCACACACACGCACACCCTTGACACATGCACTGGCACACGCCCTCCTTAGTGAACTAAATTGTTTGGTTACTTTCAGGATCTAGACAGAAAACGATCTCAGTAAAAATCATCTATTAAATGTATCACTCCATTTAAAAAAAAACACAGAAGAGAACTTAAAACGAGTCGATGGACACCTGGGTAATTGGAGGAAGCTGTCATGTTGTTAAATACAACAATAACTTAATATGTGGTATGTGTCATGCTCGTAGCGGTGAAAGTGACAGAGGTAATTGCTCTCTGCTCTGACGCTTTGATTCTCTTCTTCATCAATAGAAGAAAAGGGCCTTAGGGAGCCCGGCTGAGTGCAAAACTTTAGATCTGAAGTTAATATTCTCCATTAGGTGGTAATAAACATTGATAAAAACCATGAGCGTGACTCAGACCTTACTTTGGTTATAAAGGGGAGCTGCAGTGCAATGAAAAGAATATATTAGAATGCATATTTTGAGTACTTGGGATATTATTATTGCATTTTCCCTAAAACTAAGGGATGTGATTTATAGAGCGAGGGATCCAAGTTTAGGTTCCGCTCATGAATAGCCTTTTGCAAAGAAATACTCTTCATTTTAAAGTTCAAGTTACTGTATGACCAGAGTTAAATAATTCAATTTGCATATTTAGCCGATGATGAAGTACACCGGGGGCAGTACTCGATAGTCCTCTGTTCGACCTGGGATGTAGTGTGTGGCACAAAACAAGCTAAAAAGCCCTTTCCCAACCCCACACCCCACCCCATCTCGTGTCCCAGTCTTTGGGACTGATAGGGTAACTGTTAACTGCTTCATTTGACACGGCTTGATTAATCACTGTGGAAACCAGCCTGGGAACAGTAGTGACTAATGATCCGTGTGCAGTTGCTCGTTTAATCAATCAAGGAAAGGTTTTAACCTTGCCAATATCCAGACGAGACTATTGCACATGTCCAGTGCGAGTGTGCATCGAAATACACACACACACACACACACACACGTGCACACACACACACACACACACACACACACACACACACACACACACACACACACACTTGAACTAACACGGCTTGTCACTTTGACCCTGACAAGGAGCAGCACTTTAGCTAAGGTATCACTGCCCCTGTCTTTTTGGTTGTTTATTATATGGTATGTCACATTTTGATTCAGTTCTCTTTGGTTGGATGTTAGTTGGTAAGTATTTACTCTGAATCGAAGGCTATTGAATGACACTGACAAACACTCTACAAGTTAACAAAGTACACTGTATTTGTTAACTTGTAGAGTATATAATATTGTAAAGCTGTTATGACAGTGAAACACCAACTACATGAACGTTATCTTTTAACATTTTATATGAAAAATAATGGTAATGTGTAGAATATCACAAACAAGCTATTACTTTTTCTTGACTAACTATGTTTACATATAAATACAAATAATAATATATAATAATAATAATTGAATCAACACTACCAAGGTACTTGAACAAGTGTATTGAACCATTTAATGAATACAATAAAAATGTTCATTCAGAAATGAAATATTACACTTAATAAATCCACATGAACGCATATCATTTTAAATATATTTTATTCCAAAATCTTCAAAATAAGTTTCAAGTTCAAGAAAGTAGAATAAGCTTAAACACAATGCAAAGCATCATATACAGACGGATAAAGGATAAAATACATTTTTATATATTGCAGACAAGCCATGGTGGGTCTTACATATTTACAATATGTATGTAAACTTTTATTTACAATCTTTTTTACACTTAGAAAAAAGTTTTATTTTCGTCATTTTGTATATATCTATATGATATATCTATATATGCATAGATATATTATATATCTATATAGATAGATATTTTTGTATACTCCCCACTAGCATTTGTACTACAATAATGAAAAAGAAAAACATTTACATATAATTTGATCCATTTTCTCTTTTTTTATATTACAAATGTATTCCCATAAAAATATATCTCTGTACAAAACCTTTTTTTTTTGTTCGTTCACATGTACCGCTTCTCAGCGACTTGCCAGTTTTGCTCTCTGCAGTTTCGCTGTCTGCTCAGGTACACGTTTTTACTCTCTTACTGTCCAAGCAACGGTCTTAGGCAACAGAACAAAAATAACAAACAAAAATAACAATAAAATAGAGCAACATTTTGCGACATAGTAATTCAGACAACAACCTTTCTCTCATGTTGCTTGGTTTCCGGTGTCTGCTGTCATGGGGCCACGGGCCTTTTTGCTCATTTAAACGGGAGAGATTCACTGGACCGGCACAATGCATGCTCCCCACTGAAGGACATATGTCATTTAGCGATTGTACCAAAACTACACGCGTGACTGAACATGGTTCGAAAATGAATCTGAGCTGTGAAAACAACTGACATGGATCGAAATGAAGAAAGCATGGGCCTAATGTAGAGCGAGAACAAACATGTCGGTGCATGGATAAACATGCACAAAGAGAGCGACGCTGGAAGGTGGGCTGGGCAATTCGAAGTGACATCTGAACGAAATGGCACTCAGTCTAACTGTAGATCACAAGGAACTGAGGCCTCGTGTACTCTTAACCATACATGGTCTATTCCGAACATGCATTCAGTATGCTCTTGGACTCTATAGCAGTGATTTATCTACGCTGACTTGATTTTTTTTGGATGACTCCAGAGACACTAGAGCCAAAAAGATTGAAGGACCTATGAAGTGAAAGTCACCCGTCTGTGAATTATCGTTCCTAAATCCTTGAGGATGTCTCGGTCCTTCATTTAAAGTTTTCTCCAACGTTCTCAAACCCTGAGGAAGCCAAAATGGAAAACACTGACATTAACTATCGGGGATTGACTAAATTTGTTATTGTATTCCAATTGTCCAATTCCGCCTTGAATCGTGTTGATATGATTAAGCCGAGTTTGGATAACTTTCTTTGGTACCTCTTGAGGATGGGGATGCATAATACAGGCCGCGTAAAAATAAAACCCAGCTAAGCAGCAGCTGTTGACAAGCATACAAATGCCAACACATAAATCATTTGCAGGGGCAGTGGACCGTTCTAATGAGCCCATCACTTATTTAGGGAGCGGAACGGGAGCCGAGGAAAGAATATAACGGTATAGGGACGTAGACATCGAGCCCCACACGCTCCGCTAGTCTGCAGGACCAAGACCCCACAATGCAGAGGGACCCGCAGGTTCCCAGGGCAGGTGTGGTGTCGTGGTGGGATGTCCTGTTTGTTTGTAGGTGGCACATAGTGGCAGCGTGACCAACAAAAGGAAGATGATTCCACTGCGTTAAAATACTCCCCCTAGTGGGCAGGACCACTGGTATTTTGAGAATTATGTTTGTGGAAATACTCTTGTATCTTTTACTTTTATCTTTTACCGTATACTAGGACCATAAGGGGAATGTTTTATAGGTTCCATCTAAACTTCTAGATGTCTCTCTCTCAACAATTTCAATCAGTGTGTTATTGACTATGGGCTTTACTTTACCAAGGCACTGTTTTCAACGTAAAGCACTCGCTAGTGGAGATGACGAGAAATAAAAAAAAGCGATTTCTTCGTTGATACGATTTTTGTGTGAAATCTAACTTGAAAAGGGGGCTAATGTGATGCTCAGAGTCAGGGGTACATTTTTGGGGGGGGTTAAAGGATGTTCCCTTTTCATGGAGAAAAAACAAACAAACGTAGGCCGACGTTCTCCCCGGACATATTTGAGGCGGAATAGCTGACAATAAAGTTAAAAGAAGAAATGTATGACAACGGCTGCTTAAAATTATGAGAAACACAAGCAGCGGCAAGATAATGCAAAATGTCTTTCCGTGAAATCTCCCAGGGTAATTAAACTCGTGGCCTATTCTCTTAAATCAATTTGCTCCTGGCAAACAGACGAGCTGATACTGTAGACTCGCTGTCAAGATAAGCCAGGGCATCATAAGTAATACAACTGTTAAAGCAATTACAAAGCCAGGGAGAAGAAAATAACGTAGATCGGTAGAACAAAAGGAGTGATTTGTTACAAATGCTAGGGCTTTAGGGGTCAATTATAGGCCCAGTGTGAAAACCGTCATTACAAAGCAACGCAAGGGAGCTTGGTATTTTCTTCCACTATATGAACGTACATCATGTACCGTAGCATGGCCCATCTCAAATATATCAAAATACGGGGCGCTTGTTTAGGGAGAGAGGCAGCTATGGGATTCTATTCAGCATTACTAATTCGATCAGACTAATAGCAGGCCTTTGAAGTCAAGCATGGCCTAACCGATATCTATCCCTCAAATGACGAAGGACAGAATTAAAACAGGTCTCGTGATGTGAGGTAACCATCGAACCAGAGTGAATAATTGGAGCTAATTGGATGAGGAGGTGTCATTTTTTGCCCGACAATGTTCACGTCATCGCCATCAGCATTCACGGCAGTAACCATGGTAACTAAGCGTACATATAACACCTATGTTGATCCCGCTTGTCGCGCAGATGTTGTCCGAGTTCGCTCTCTACAGCTGCCATCCTTCACCGTAATCCCGATCCCTTTCGTGAGCAGAGATGTGCAAAGATCTGTAAAGCACGTGTTTTTTCCCCACACTCGTCTGCCGAATAATTTCCCTATTGGCGCGTGTGGTAAGTAGTTGCAACACCATTACCACCACAGCACCGAGGGATCTGTGTGTTTTTAATTGTTTATTTATTTTCCCCCAAGTTGAGACTAAACAAAGTGGGTCTCCATTCCACTCACATGGATATATGGATCTATCCAAGGTCTTCCCGCAATGCAAACCCCCACACACACCCCGAAAAAGACAAAATCGATGAGATGTGTAGTCTGGCGACGTGACGTGAATTAAATCCAGCGGGACCTGTCTCAGTGGAAGTCACACGCTGTGACTTCCACTCACGCTGTGTGGCTCCTCTTGCTTGACCAACTTTGAACTTTTTTTTCAAGGCTGTGAGCAAACCTTTTCAATTTTGAAGCTTTGTTTAGGGCTTCTTTCCTCCAAGACTGACCAGCCAACCGGACGACTGACCACGGTTAGGGTGCTGATAATACTGCAAACCTTGAGCCTATCGCTATATATATATATATATATATATATATATATACATAAATATATACCAGTGTGAGTCACAGGAGCATGAACAACCAGAGGACTAGTGGGGGCCGGGGGGGGGGGGTTTTGGTGAGGAAGTTCTAGAACTGGGAAGTTTGACATCTCATGAGTTGATGTGGTCTACCGGGGAAACAGGGGAGCTCCGTTCTACTCAATACCTCAGCATTGTTAGTGCACCACTTTATTTCCCCTACCCTCTCTTTCAATCAGAAAAAGAAAAAAACTCAACATATTTGCAGGGCTTTTTTTTGTATCCAGGAATACAATATAGCTATTTTTTATCATTATTATTTTTTTACCTTGAGTCCAGGCCCTGGAATTTACCAAGAGTCATAAGAACTCTCCTGCTTCCCCTTTTTTTATTTTTTGCCATGTTTATTAAAAAAGAAAATCTGACTCTGGCACTTTGAAATTGTTGCTAGGACCCATCAGAGCCGCATGGTCTCTTCTTCAATCCTATGTTGCGGAGCAGAGGAGCACCTCTTTGTAGAACACTTACAGTCGGGCAATGGTAGGTCTACTATTTTACCACCAATGGGAAATAGGGGGAAGCTGGATTATTACACTGGGGTTAGCTTCTTTTGTTATTTTTTTCACTGTGGAGTTATGTTAGGTCAACACATGGCCTTGAAAGATAGGATTAATATTCATTCGGGTCCAGAGGTTCCTTGTGGACTGAGCAGTCAGGTTGCTTTTTTTCATTGAAAGAAAAGATACTGCCCTTTTCAGTGGAAGATAAAATGTCAGCATACTTTAAAGTGTTTATCTTTGCCTACGTCAGGGTACATCTTGAGGGAGCAGTGATAAGAAAAAATAATAGACATGAAAAAATGAGACAGAGATGAGAAATGCTTTGGGGCAGATCGCTGATATCAACAGAACAAATACGGTTAAAATGCATATTGTGCACATGCTCATGTACACATTCATTCACTCATACACCATCATATGTCTCCCTGGCAAACTTTCCCAATCCCTCACAGAAACACACATACAAAAAAAAAAAACACTCTTTCAAATTCAGTTTGCAGTCTTACTAAGTGCTTTTTCTTTCATTTGCCCTAGCAACCTTTCAACCCCTTTTCTCCGGACACAGCTGCCTTATCAAGAAAATGACATCCCGGCTCCAATAAAAGTAATAGTTAAGCCCAAAATAAAGTAGTCATGGTTGTAGTAGAATCCTTTTTTTAAACTGCATTTTATCCTCAGCCTCAGACCCGTGGCCCAGGAAAAAAAAACTTTTGAGGGTCTGAAATGTTCAGAGACAAAAAAATAAAGAAAAAGATGCCGAAGTCCAAAACAAGCAGTGTGTAAAAATCAAGTCAGCAGGAAAATCAAAGAGAGAGAAAAAATAAGTCTCTTTCTCTTTCTGTGATATACATTAGCGGCATATAAGCTGTGAGGCTCTGATCACCACAATGCTCCCTGGACACCACACGGCTATTTCTTACAGCTACAGGCCATTCCCATGGCTGCTTTGCTTCAAGTGGACCATAAGAAGGAAAAAGAAAAACCAAACAAAAGAAATGGAAATCCCTTTGGGTTTTGGTAGAGGACAGTGAGAGCAGTCGTCACAGCGTTACTTGCAGCTGCGCTCCTAGCTTGATACAGTTTCAAGGAGGAAGCTATTCCTCAACGTATTGTCGAACAAAACCGACAAAGAGGCTCGAGTTAAAGAAGCGCACGAAAAAGAAAAAGCTGTCATTGACGTCACGGGCGGCGGGGGGAGGCTTTCTCGTATCGTCTCGGGGGCTCTCATCATGTTGGGACTCCAACCGGCCGAGGGGGGCTGCAGCCACCGGGGGACGGCGTCGGTGTGTGATGTTCCTCTACTAATAACTCCCTGGTCCACCCTGCCGGTGAGTGATGCCTTCTCCTTCCCTCTGCGCCAGGGTAAAGCGTGGAGCAGGGGACGAGGGACACGTGTGGGCGGGGATAGCGGGAAAGGAAGGAAGGAAGGTAAGGTTGAAGGACAGGAGGAAATATAGATACAGATGTGATGGATGGATGGATGGAGAGAGAGAGACGTAGCGATATATTGGGGGAAAGATAATACGGGCCGTCTTAGTATTATGCCCAAAGAAATAGAATGCATCAAATATACGTTTTACATCCATTGTAAATTGTATTATCTCTGTACTACCTCCAATGTTGATGCTTCAAGGGTCAACATGGTGACATTTCAGTCTAATAGTTTTTTTAAGTAACAATAATTGGCTCTCAAAGAAGTCATACATTAAATGTAATACTTTTTTAAATTATGTCCATAATGTTCCTTTTAGGAATAAAATTGCAGCATTTTTGATGCCACCACCTCAATTTGTAGTTAGTTGGTTATTTGAAACAGGAGACGACACTTAAACCAAGCAAACCTATAACACATTGTACAATACTGCACACAAGGGCTGTGCCAATAACCGTCAACAAGATATTAAGGCATTTAGAGTAACACTATGTTTTTATATTTATATTATTCATATTACTTAAACCCTAATAAACCGCCTAGAACTACTAGGCTGTGCTTTGTCAGTCTATGCATTGTGGCAGTTTATGGATCTAATTCTAAGAAAAATACATTGTCTTAATGGAATCATTTTGGGAATAAAGCTGACGCTAATAGCAATTCCAAAGAAGGGCAATATGTGGCATTTGCAGGATTAAGGTAAAAGCCATAGCTGCATTACCCATAAGACAACGGGGGAAAGACAGAGCCTTAGCTGTCATAACAATAAATATAGGGGGAAAATAAACGTAACGCATCCAACATTTTGTGTTATGCAGTGTTTCGATTTTAGATGATTGCTACTCCAATAAAAGGGTTTAATTTATTAAGAGACAAGGAATTATAATATATATATATATATATATATATATATATAAAACGAGAATTACATCGTCATCGCCATTTTTATTTTGTGATAGCATACGGTAAGTCCAAACCTCCACGCGGTCTACCTCTAACTGGCCGGTCCACCGCACTACGGGGGGCGTGGCGTTCGGGACTCACCTCGGGCCGGGCCCGGTCGCTATACCGCCGTGCACACTGTGCTGACGGTGAACTCTGACTCGTTGGCCATGATGTCGGTGGGCTGGATGTTGCGGTCGTACATGGGGTTCTCGAAGGTGGCCCGGCCGTTGGTGTTCTCGTGGCCCACGTAGCCGTTGAAGGGGACTTTTGGTCTCCTTCTGAGGAACGGAAGGAAAAAGAAATTCCAGAATGAGGAAAAAGGATGGTAAAGGGTCCGAGAGAGCCGTGAGGCCGAGTGGGCTTTTTTTCCGATACGAGGCGTTTCTTGTGGTGCAATGCTGCGGACAAGATACGACGCGATGCACGAATGCAATTCGGATATGAAATAATCACACGATAATGAATAACAATAGCCGGCAGACGTTTTGTTTTTTATTCCGGCTATTTCGGTCTGTGTGTTTATTCGTTTCGGCACTGCTGCGTATGGAGCAAGATGCACACAAGAATGTTTATTGCCCATAATAAAGATTCCTTATCTGTGTATATGAGGGCATAAACATAAAGTGAATAGTACCAATAGAGCCTGGGAGATTTAAGACCACCCCGAATTGAGATGCTCCCCTTATGGCTTGGCGGCCTCCACTGTCTCAGCTGCTCCTGTAGTGTGCATGCCGGCCTGTATGTCCTTGTGTGTGTGTTTTTGTGTATGCGTGCGTGCATGCCTATGTGTGTGATTGTGTGGGGCTACGTACCGGTGTTTATAGAGGTAAAGGGCAAAGCCTGCAATGATCATGGCTATGAAAGGCACAAGGATTGCTGCGGCCACTGAACTGCTGTTGGAGGCAAAGTTGTAGCCTGGGTTGTTTGTGCTTGGGTCCAGATTCTCTGTGGCAATGACAACCAGAAAGAACAAGCACCGTCTTTTAGTGAGATCCATGAATGACTGATGAATCATCAGTGAAGGGGGGAAGAGAAACACAAAACAGAACGTAATGGTAACAGTTTACAGTAAGATTCGATGACCATTAATTAACAGTTAATGCAGTAAAAAGCCTAATGATGTAGCATTAGCATAGGGTTTCTGGTAAGGGACCTGATATTAAATAAGGTCAGGTACCTAACCCTACCTTAATCCTTGTAAATAACATATGAATTAAAACTTTAACTTTTTAAAACTTTTAAATTAATGGTTAAGTTACACAGTAGAATTTCAACCAGACATAACGCACACAGCACACACAAAGTAAGGATTTGTAATGCGAAACGCAAGCCATGTTTAAGCATTTAAATTATTCTGCTTGTCACTGCAAGCACCCCCCCCCACACCTCAACACACCAGGGGAACAACAGAATCCAAAGCCCCCTCTTGACAATGACTTTTAATCACAGCCATCAGCACCAGACACCGATGCCGCTGCAGTCATTTTAGAATCACTTTTCCAATTTAGGGGCAGCCTGGCGGCATGTTGTCGCCCGGCGACCACGGCGACGACGGGAGAGTGACAGCCCACCTGTCTGCCGGCGGACGCCAAGAAAGCCCCAATAAAGTCTGAGGGACAAACTAGAAGGAATTCAATTAGTGTGCTGCGTGGCTGGCAGCCCCCCCACTGGATACATAAGGGAGCAGCAGGCAGATGTTGCTGTGTGTGAGACGCACACACACACACACTCACACACACACACACACACACACACACACACACACACACACACACACACTTAGATGACACACAAACACCCACACACTAAGAGTACTCTCACAGGCATGTGCATACGCAAACAAACACGCACAGACACGTGCAGACTTAAATGGCATGCACACGCACAGAGACACAGATAACACACACACACACACGCACAAACACACCCACACACATACAACACACTAAGCCAGACACACTAAACCAGAAATACGCTTTGATGACACTCGATGGCACATGCATACACACACACACACACACACTTAAACGTCATGGAGGCATGCACACACATAGATGTCCGGCAGGCATGCTCATAAGCGCACACACACACACACACACACACACACACACACACACACACACACACACACACACACACACACACACACACACACATTATCAAACCAGGCAAGACTATTTCCAAGACGCATAAAGATAATTATACAAAATCATCAATGCACAAACACACACACAAATGGTGTAACCCCTCATGTGATGGTCAGCCATTAAATATATCAAACACATGGGGCTAAGGCATTTCCAAGAGACACATAAACATAAATATGCTGCTACACAATCCCACAAAGACACACACACACACACACACACACACGCACACACACAGTCAGGCAGTTTGTCCTGGCACTAAAAGCTGTCCTCTGTGTTAATAGAGAGCTGTTTGCTCAGTCTGTTTGCAGTGGTGACAGGAAGGAGGCAGAGGGGGTCAGAGTTAGTAGTGGCTGGGTGGGGGGGGACAGGGTGGGGTGGCTCAGCACAGCTGCTCTCCGTTACTCATGTGGTCCCCCTCCTCAGCGCCTTAAACCGGGAGCAATACCCATTTCGTTGAGTAAACACGCATTTTAACCGGCGTCACTGAATCCTCGAGAAGCAACGAAATATTCAATATAAAAATATATCCATTGCTGAATGTAGAATACGCAGGCGACGGGGGAAGAGGTTGGTATTAGAGGCATTCTGGTATCATCGTCACATGATAGCCGATGGTTTCTGATGGAGCTCTGGACTAAACACATGATGGCAAACACACAATGTGTGCCACGTCATTCTGTTTTCTCACACGGATCATAAAGGATTTATGATGCATCCTAACCTGAACCCGATAATCATTGATGTTCTCGTCCCTGTTTTGTCATATACTGTGTATTCCATCATCCTGTTTGCCCCTCCGCTACCTAGCACATCCGATGTGCAGAAGACCACCGCACGGATGCATCACACACCAGACGGTGTCAAAGCGGTCGGCTAGCAACCATTTAACGCGTCGAAAGAGACGGCTAAGCTGTGCATCCAAACTGATGTCAGCTGTATTGTTTTATGTTTTGTTGTCGTTGCTGTTGGGTGTGAGGAGGAGGAGGAGGGGGGGTGTGGGACCGTGGGTAATGCATCACTTTGGATGCGGCAGACGCCCTGTGTTTTCTGAAAACATTTTAGAGCTGTGCGGGCTGAATCCTCAAAAACTCGCAAAAGAAAAAAAGGAAAAGACGAAGAAGGAAAAATAAAAGGGCTGGAAGTGACAGGAGAAACCACAAACAGGAGGCGACAGTGTGACAACGGCGGGCTGCCATCTAGGCCAGCGTTCCCTGGCTTTAGATCATGTGACACACATGCAGCCAAGCTGCTCCCTTTTACGGAAAAGGAAACCAGTCACCGATTTTGGTTAAACCTTCATATTCCATATGTGTGTAGGCCTGCCTTAAGGCGTCGAACGGCCGCTCTGTTTGAATGGATGTAAATAAACGTGCCTGAATGTGCATGGAGACACACTTGACACCCTCAAACCAAGCCAGGTAGACATCACGGTGAAGCGACACAGTGTGTTTGTGTGTCTTCTCATGCAGACAACCGGGACTGAGTATCTAAAGGACTCGGAGTTCAGCGTTCACAATTACCGCAAATTACCACAATTACCATAACAGTGATTGATTGGACATTGAAATAATTGAAATTATGGCTTTTGATTTCTTTTGTTGTTGTATTTCTTTGCAATTACCAGATTGTTTTAAACAGTAAACCGACAATGCCACCATTAAGATGTCAGTCCGCATACATCCTCACCTGGTTTCTCCGTTCCCCTGGCAGTTCACAATAGGATATCGCTAAACAAGTTTCACCCAAATCAAATTTCCCCTAGCCTAGACATTTCCCCTAGTATGAATGTTCATACATAACTCTCAAATTTCTAACTCGGGTCTTTCATTCTGTGGTTATGAAAAAAAAGAATAAAGAAAGCCTGAGCTTGTTTATGCGTTGGATTATGCTGCTCCGAGCCTCGTGAAAAAAAAACATGAACACTAACTCTAGCTTGCGTCTTACCCATCCTCTGTAGGCCAAATTGACCAAAGCCCTTTCCGCGGACGAAACCCTGGTACACAAAGGAGTTGGACGAGGGAATGTAGGACACCTAGTCACACGGGAACATCAAGAGAAGAGAACAGAGAGAGAGAGTATCATCAATGTGTCAGGGTATGCGTGCACACACGTGGCGAGAATTGCTATATTTTGTCACAGGCGTCGAGTCGACAGTGAATCTCGTGGAGGGCTCTCGGCGTGACACTTGATGTTTATTTATTTATTACGTTATTGATATGCTTTTTGTTTCGGTGCTCGGGCTTCCAAGAACAAACAGGGGTATGCCTTCGTCGTGCGGTAATTTACACACACACACACACACACACACCCGCGCCACCACACCGCCCTCTGGAGTGACCTAGTTTATATATTTTTCAATTATATCTGGAGTGCGCTGTATTAGTGGGCTCCTTCTTGGCAGAAAGGATAATGTGGGAAGGTTGGGGAGGGGGGGAGGGGGGGGGGGTGGCATGTGTGTGGGTTGGTGGAGGGGGGAGGTGTTCCTGTCAAGCTGTGATTACAAGGTTGTGATTAACTGACGTTTTAATCAAAGTGAAAACTCTCAATGGGCTCGACGTCAGCTCCCTCCCTCAACCCCAATGCAGAGAGAGAGAGAGAGAGAGAGAGAGAGAGAGAGAGAGAGAGAGAGAGAGAGATAGAGAGAGAGAGAGATGTGACCCTTGCATGTCGGGGGGCATAATTCAACCGGGACCACTGCAAATGCATTCCGCTGTGTGATCCAAGCGCTCCCCATGACACGTGTGTATGCCCGCACGGAGACGTGACCTGCCTGACACACAATGTATGTGTCAGTGACTGGAGCACCAGGGCGTGTCGGGGCGCACCATAAACACTCTGTGTACAACATCTACCACTAGGTTGTGTATCTCCACAAGTGGAGAGGATGGTGTCAGCCACTCACGTGTCCGTCCAAGGCCCAGTTGTCTATTTTGAATTTGTTGACAAAGATCTCCACCGGACCTCGGATCTGATGGACCTGCAGAAGAAGCTGAGCCTCTTCCCGCTTGTAGGTGCCTAGACACCGCACACACACACACACACACACACACACACACACACACACACACACACACACACACACACACACACACACACACACACACACACACACACACACACACACACACACACACACACACACGGGCGCAAATACACACAGACACACAGACACCCATAGACACAAACGTGTTAGAACGGTGAATACACCTAATTCAGGTTTTCAAACACATATTATAGTATAGTCATTTAGACTCTTTTACCCCAGGCAACGTTTTTAAGTTTCTACATTAACTCAATAACGAGCAGGTGAGTAAGTGAGTCTTGCTCATGGAATCGCCTACGGAGAGCATGTCCGTGCATGATTAACATCACACGTCTTTACGCGTTTCGGCGCCAACCCACCGGCTAGCTTGAGCTCCACGCCGCTGTGGTCGATGAGGGTGCCATTGACACGGTTGCTGAAGGCCTCGAAGGCGCTGATGCTGAGCATGGCGGGCTGCTTCTTGCCCAGGTACTCGTAGGAGCCCTTCCACAGGGAGTTCTTGGCAAACACGCCCACCGGGACTGGAGGGAGGAAAGTTATTGAATAGGAAAATGCAGGAGAACTTGATGAGTGTGGTAGTAAAAACTTGGGAAATTGAATGATAGTAATAATAGGAACAGAAGTAAGACAAGGGATTATGCATGTCATAGTAACGATATCAACACTTTACTATTGGTAATTCTAACTCCAAACTCATTTTTTTTGTGGGTATTTTGGAATCTCTTTTCTAATTCTTCAAGCTGTCCTGTTTCTTTTGCTGTGTGAAATCAAGATCCATAAAGTACATCTGATACCATAAAAGTGATGATATCGATCATACCTGGATACTTGGAGGGAGGCTCCTGAACCGTGCCCACGGGACTCTTACCGCTTGGGCGGTTATCGGCTGTGGAGCACAAAAATAACACAAGAAACAAAGAAATAAATACGTTTCTGTCAGCAGAAACGGAAAGGAAAAACAGCAAACACATTGGCCAGTTTGGTCACTATTAGTATTTCCTCCCCGAAGCAACTGCTGGTGTGTCCTCCATCTTGCACTACACAGCGTATCCAACTCCCTGGATGGCCGGTCGGGAGAGAATGGGGGGGCGGGGGGGTTTCCTATGACAAAGTCTGACTCATGTCGAGGAGGTATATTGTTGGATGGCAGCCCCCACAGAGCTGAGGGCTATATCAGGCCACCGTGTTTTCAGCTCCCGGGGAGACACTTTAATAACAGCTTACTGCACAAGCCGGCTAGCAGAGATAGGCCACGGTAGTAAACAGACTCCACACCAACAAACAAACGAGCCCCAGTGTAGAAATCAGACCTTAAAAAGGTTACACAGAAATATTGTCTAAGACAATAATATGCGTGCATGCGTGTGTGTGTGTACATATATGTATATATATATATATATATATATATATATAGGTTGCTGCGGCCTCAAACCTATTTTATAGTGGCTGTTTGTGAACTGTGCGAGCCGGAAAGAACAGACAATAATGAATCGAGACCAATCGCTATTGGTCTCGTGCCCAAACTGTGCTTCCACACCAATGCTAAGGCCGAATGGCACCTGTAATGGCAATGCCATGTCAACAATACATGTCCATTACATTGGCTAAGTTTGTATTGTTATTTCTAACCCCTCATTGGTAAAGATACTCACCTTGTCTAACTAGTTGCGAGGGTAACTAAAGCTCCCCAGAGGAATAGGGGGAGTCATTGAAAGGTCCAAGGGAGACACAGGTCATAGGTCACAGTAATGATAATAAGAGGTGTGATTCAGCCATTTCAGCACGTTCAGGGAGTTCAATCCATTTTCAATGCTTTGGTTCAACCACAATAAAATGAAATGTTTTGTATTGAAAAATCTAAACATTTGGGGGACTTTCAAGCAAATTTTGATGTGTGGTTAATCAGATTCCTCTTTATTATCGATCGACATCCCTTGTATTCATAAATACCTATATCGTTACATTATTTAGCTCAGATTCAATCTTTTGCCTCAATGGAGCCCAATGAGATTTACTAGAGAAAGTGACCTCACATTGGTGAACAGATTTCTTCCCTGCAAAGCGTTTCTATCTCTTCCCTATAACCAGCCCTCTGCCCTGACACCTTAATGATCTGCATTGGTGCATAAACAACAAGAACAACAAAAAACCTGCTAACTATGCGCCAAAGTGGACCACATTAATGAGTTAAACAGCTGTGCCAGCATCTCTAGGCTTATCCGCTGTGGAGGTCAGATAAAAGTTGGTCATCAATGGAGGACGAGGGCCAGGAGAGCTGATGAAGGAATAGCTTTAGCTGGAGTCTATGAGCGGCTGTCGCAGGTACTTCGGTGCGAAGCGATGCGTGGATGTGGGGGAGGCAGTGGCAGCAACAAAAAACAACAACACATGAATTCTTAATCAGACGGTTCACATCATTGCGGATGCCTGGCAAGGGATCAGATCTGCGCACAGCATATGAAAGCCTAACAAGTCAAACATCACATGCTGACAGTGTGTTTTATAAATCAGATAAGATGGCATCAGTTGTAGGACCCCGTTAAATGTTCAGTTGAGCATCATTAAATGATATTGGCAACATGAAGCACTCAGTTTGAACATGTTGAGATAATTGCCTGCCAATTCTGTCCTACAATCTCAATTGGGGTAGTTCTGAGCGTTTAAAAAAACGCATTTGGTCTGCAAGTCTGCATGTGAAAAGCATATTCAGTTTTGGCTTATTAAAAATGAAAGTCAATAAGGATTAACCTGTTTATCATATGAATAAGGAATGTAGGTTTGTTTGTATTGCAAATATATCTTTGTGCCATATACCAATTGTCCAACTTGCTGGCGTCACTCACTGTGACTTATAAAACATTGTGCTATGTGTTGATGCTAAGTTAGGGCACCCAAAGCCTGTGCACTGTTGCGAAACAAATTCCTCCAGACCTTTAGTGGAAAAATTCTATCCACACTGAATAGCTACTTGCTACTTGCACTGAGGAAAAGCACCGTATCACACCATTTGGCAATCATTGTCATAAAAGACTTTCAGTGACTAACTGTGTTTTCATTACTCCAACGACCATCGGACGTCTTTGGAGTGAGATGAACAGGGCTTTGAAAAAGCCGGTCAATTTAGAGCAACTGCACGCTGTAGTCATTTGCCACTGCAACACATCTAGCATCTTATGGAATCCTCTGTCAAGAAGAATGAATGCTTTCCTTATGGCCAAAGTGTTTCCAGATAAGTTGCCCAATAAACTGGCAATCAGTGTACTTTATTAGGTGTCTGGCTTCTGAACTGAACCATGAACCGTCTCACAGGAGCTGTTAAAAATCCAATGGATCAGAGCTAAGGCCAGCTAAGGCCCGTCTTTGGCCTTAATTGAGATGCCCCGAAATAAAAAAAAAGCATTGTCTATTCAAGGAAAACTCCAGTTGGAAATCCATCACACAGATCCCGTTGCTAGAACCATTTACAGAGGCAATTAGCATCCATCTGTGATAATTGTGTGGCTATTTTTCTTATATGTATTTAGACACATGCCTGGGGGGTGTCTTAATGGCAGTCAATTTGTCAGGTAGACCTTGTTAACACTGCGTCACCATTTATTAAAGGTGCTTCCCACTAACCTAATCAATGGTTTGGCTAATCGGGTTATGCACCCTCTGTAACAATTCTCCAGTGTGCGCATTGGATTTTGAGCCGTTGTGTGTAGGTGTGTGTCTGCGTTTGTTTAATTATTATGTGATGGATGGATCTTCCTATTTGCGTGTTTGGAAATAAAGACTAAACAGGAAATGGCTAACGGTGCCATTCATCAGACTTAGCAACCTTCCCAACTGCTAGCATGAGCTCCCACAGAATCCCATGCTGACCATACAAAAAAGGACTGCTTCGAATAATAAAGCGTTATGGACCATTAACATCAATCACAGTTTACTTGAATCTCAAGAATGCATTGTGACCTACTGACCACCATTACTGACCTCCTGCCATTTTATAGTTGATGTAATTGACGTAACAATTACAATAGAGTAATTTTATTATAAACCTTGTTGCCTTCTTCCTTTGTAATGTGTTCAAGTGCACACTGTCGGAATGAAAATTGCTAGGCCAAGTCTTTGCATAAATGAGATGTTGGCATTTCAGTATGATTCTGTGTAAAGCCAAGCATGGTCAACTCTTTAAGCTATCAGCAATATGTGGTCATAAAGCCAGCTTCTGCATCTTTCAATGGCTACTCTCAAATTCCAGGTACATTAACTGCCAACCAAGGGATTATTTTAGCAATGCATCAATGGACAATGAATTGACTTCATCGTTCTCACCCATCTTCATGTAAATCAAGATGGCCGACTCACCCGCGCAGAGGGGGGGTTTCCCGGTCCAGCTCCCGTCCGACCTGCAGGTCCTGTGTTCGGATCCCCCCTCCAGGTAGAAGCCGGGCTGGCAGGTGTAGATCAGCGTGTAGCCCAGCGAGGGCAGTTCTATGGCACTCACGTCTGCCTGGCCCGGAAGCTCTGGTTGGCTGCAATGGTGGGCTGGAAGAAAAACAAAGAGAGACGAAACAGAGAGGATGAGAATGAATATAAAGAGAGGGGAAGACATGTGAAGAAAGGGGGGGGGGGGGGGGATAGGAGAAGACAACAAGGAAAGAAAAAGGGAGGATAGGATGACGGATTGGAATTGAGGGGAAAACAAAGAAAAAGGAGGTGCTAACAAGGAATTAGGCTTAGGAATTAGGGAAAGTGGGAGACAAGTGCAGAGGAGCACAGGGTGTTGCACTCCATGGGCAAAAGCCAGCCGTCTCAGCCCTGGGAGAAGATGATCCATCTTCTTTGTTCCTTCTCAACGCTTCCAACCTTGGATTTTGGCGGGGGTTTATCCTCGTCCTTTAGAAGACTTAGAGTTCAGGGGTGTTGTATAACGTAGGACCTGCGAAGCCCTTTGAGCCTGTGGCTAACTTAAAGGCTACACGACTCCCCTTCACTCGTCTAGCCATCTCTCAACAAGTTGGAGAAGGATGTGAGAGAGGTGCGGTGGAAGCCCGGAGTGCACTGACCGATGCACTCGGGCTGGAAGCCGCTCCAGGTGAGGTTGGGCAGGCAGGCGCGGGAGATGGAGCCCTGGAGGAGGTAGCCCTTCCTGCAGCTGAAGTACACCGTGCTGCTGATCTGGAGGGGGACCAGACGTCACAAGCAACACGGCATGAGGATAGCGTAGAGCGCCGACCTTCACAAACCTGGGCGGGCGCATTGAAGGAACAACGGAAGGATCAAAATGTAATCGTGAGCCGTCACTAATGGGACATGGTCTTGTGTAGCTCAAAATAAATTCACGGTTCAACTCCCACTGATGCCACCCATGTTAAGAACACGCAATTGCCGTGAACATCAACAAAGATCATTACTCATATCCAATTGGCATGGTCCAAAGACAACATGGTGCAACGGTGGAAGAGTTTGAATCAAATTGTGTTTTTGATTTGCCCCGACCTAAATATTAAATGGGTTCATTATTGATTGATTTTTCTAATCTTTATTTTTATTTTTAGATTCATATTAAAAAAATTGCATTGTTTTTTGATTAAAGCTAGCTGTTCCTTATTGTTGTCTATTCATTAAGACATTGTGACTTTATCCATCTCCATGGGAGGGTGGGGTTGCCGACATGAATAATTACTCAACAGTCACAGGCACACAGGCTCTCTGTAAAAAGATTGAG
The DNA here is from genome assembly GCF_902167405.1 of Gadus morhua. Classification (NCBI taxonomy): domain Eukaryota; kingdom Metazoa; phylum Chordata; class Actinopteri; order Gadiformes; family Gadidae; genus Gadus; species Gadus morhua. The sequence continues at coordinate 12,799,608 of NC_044069.1, forward strand.
TGCAGGGATCGCAGCCACGCAGCCTCATTGGCTCCAATTAATGAGGTGACTTCAACGTACACTGCTCACCCTATTACATACAACTTATTGTTATTCAATGGATGAGGCCTCGTAAGCTGAAAACAATATGAATCATTTCCCGTACAGAGGTGATACGTTGTGATTACCAACAGCGTGCGTGGAACGTAGACGGGACAAATCTGGAAATTGTCTTCAGAACCCCCCCTGAGGTTAGTGGTATACAAATTGACATTTAGGCATTCAGACGCTTTTATCAAAAGCAACCTACAAAAAATATATCGCTGTCGGTACAGTAAGGATGCTACTAGAACCAAGTGCCAAACACTTACAATTGCTAGGTTTTCTCATTCCCCATATGCAACAAAGACAGCTAGAATAAGAACCAAATGCTTTTCTCAGTCAAAATCTTGTGTTTCTTTACCACAAACACACATTTTCCTCTTGTAGTGTAACTTCTTATTTATTGCAACTTAGTTTATGTAAAGGGCTAGTCCCTTCCAATGAATTTCCTTAGCATCACTATTTCACAGATGTACAATACAAACATTACAAACAAGTAACAAACAGCTGACTGTTGACATCAATGATAGTCTCATACCAAAATCAAATAAACAGTTATTAACTTGAGTCTTTATTTTGTGTACGTGTTATGATTACATTCCTACATTCTAGGGCCTCTGCTAGCTCATCACCAAGAGCTCCATTTTCCAGCATCCTCACCTGGTAACCTTGGCTGTTGTTCTGGCTTCCAAACATCGGGATGCCTGGGTCCCCACAAGTCGTGTGACTGGGATCTGAAATGGAGGGCAGGTGAATTATGACGTTACACAGTCCTTTTGAACGTGGATGTGCGTTGGATGGTGTGACTTTTGGTTATTCGCAGAGCTGATGTTTTTCCCCGAGCGATAATTTGAGATAGAGGCAGTGGGAGGGGTGTGTTTTTTCACCTAACCCTCCCTGGGTGACATATCGTCAGACAGGGGCATGTGGACATACAGCCACGGAGTAGTATTGGTGCACTCACACACACACACACACACACACACACCTGCAATAACTTATCTATTCTTCTTTCACACAGACATTAATCCTTTCAAGAGATTAATTAGCAAGACGGTCTGATCACACAAACACAAACACACACAACACACACACACACACACACACACACACACACACACACACACACAAAATCGCAGTAATACAAATCATGAATCCCCTAGGTCGCTTGAAATTCATGACTTTAATCCAAAATACATCATTAATATGATTTGATGAAGTTTTATACAACTGTTAACAACTGCTCCTTGTCAAGGGAGATGCTTGTCCTAAATCCTTGCATTTGTTTTTTAATTTTGGTCTGAATCACTAATTCCTTAGCCGCACTAGACTCCAGCGTGGTATTAATTAAAGCCACTCATTGTTTTACACCCTGTGGCAAGAAGGCCTATTACTAATCCAATAAGATAGTAAGCATGCACGGCTAACTGACCCATACTTATTTCCCCTGTGATGCAAAAGGCTTTATTTATTTACTATGTTCTGTATTTGTTTAATCTTTTTAAATGGTGGCTTGTCTGGCTAGGGCAGGGAAGTCGGACAAGAAAGTTTGTTAAAACAGAGAATGAATCACTTAGGATAACAGCGTCGGCCACACCACACCACAATTATAAATGGAATGACATGTAGCTTACGAGGCGCAGGATCCCAATCAAACGCTGGTCGCCAATCGACCAATTCATTCAAACTATGGATTGCCTGATGTGGTTGTGGTTAGCGCACTAGCAACATGAACCACGGCCGCCACCCCTGGTCCTCAAGTATCCCACACCCCCCGTCCTCACCTATGCAGGAGGGCTGCGTGCCGCTCCAGGTGCCGTCGTACTGGCAGTACCTCCGGGTGGAACCCACCAGCACCAGCGGGGCGTAGCAGGAGAAGGAGACAGAGGACAGGTAGGTGAATCCGCGGTCTTCCCTCCGACCCTGGGCCGGGATGCCCGGGTCCCCGCAGAACACAGCTAGGAGAGAGAGGGGAACGGGGACCAGAGAGGGGGACAGTGTTAGAGAGAAGGTGGGTGAAAGAGGGAGAGAGACGGATGCAACAGAGAGGGGGATACAGTGACATGAAGATTAACGGAGAGAAAAAAGAGACAGGGAGATGGAGAGATAGACCAAGGACGGGAGATTAAAAGATAGAATAGAAAGAGGAAGACATATTCATTGATATTCAAATCCAATAATAATCCTCTACAAAAAACCAACAGAAATGGCTTATTTAGACTTTCGATGGGGCTTGCACTAGAGTGAACGACACACACAGACACACAGACACACACACACGTGTGCGCGGACGTTCCACATCACTTACGGAAGCACTGGGGCCTCTCTCCGCTCCAGTTGCCCACGCCCTGGCAGGTGAGCACGGTGGGCAGGGACAGCTGGTACCCTTGGTTACAGGCGTAGCTGATGCTCGCGCCCCAGATGAAGTCCGTGCCCACCACCTGGCCGTTGGGGATGACGGGGGGTGGGGCACACACGATGGCTGCCGGGGAAACAATTACGGCGAAGGGAGAAACAAAAACGTGGTAAGCATTGAGGCGCGGTCCACACGCTCCAGTCTGCATCCCCATTCGCCATGGCTGAGTTCCCTTTGACGCGTTCCTAAGCGTTTGCTGCCAGATAAACTGGCCACCCCTTTCTCATTAGCCGTCTTAATTGTGTCTGCTTAGAGGGAGAGAAATGCTCACTCGACTCAAGCCAACTGAAGACAACAGTTGTTTAACTACCACAAAAAGACGAGAAAGAAAACTACCTAATAATCCTCCAGTTGCCGCTGTTAAAATGTTGACCACTTTGAGCCATTGCTCGCTTATATTACTACTACAATAACAACGATGACAATAAGTATATAGTAATACCACTGCATTTAGCTAGCATCCCAGTTAGTGCCACACACTTGCAATCTAGTGTCAGACACTCTCCGAAGAAATCCCAGGTAAACAAATGCTTGTTTATAAAGCTAAACCAAATGGTTGTTTAATATATAGGTAAGGTCTGAGTTGTAAAGAGAGCGCGGTAGAGAGCAAGAGTTTGAAACTAGGCTAAAAATACATGCCCTCCCCTTCCTGCTCCGTCCCTCCCTAGTGCCATGGTGAAGTGTTGCATTCACGCACCTGTGATTGACAGGTATGATGGATTGCCCGGACCAATCAGGGAAAAGATGCCCTAATTGGTCCTCAATGAGCCGGGAGCTGTCTCATACAGAGGCAGGAGCAGTCCCCTTGAAACACATATTCTCATAGCACATTTCACTCACTAATAGCTGACGTATGGTATGGCATTTCTAACAAATTACATTGAAATAATAGCTCTTAAATCTGACCTACACCTTATTCCACTCATACCACAGTTACAAACCACGAGTAGATATTACTTCCATTCATCTATAACGTGGGTTTCATATCGACCTCATCAGCTGAAATAAAAACATTCCTCCGCTGCACTGTGAGCTTGTTTTCACATTGCCTAGGAAACCGTTGTATTTAATGTCGAACTTGGAGCGCGTTGATTCGTAACCGTATAATGGCAGGGGTGTCCCCTTATTAAAAACGAATGCACACCCTTGCAACGTTATTCACTAATCAAAATGCAGCATTTAACGACACTGTGGTATAAGCAGGTTTTCCTGTTGTATCCCTACGGCGCCGGCGCCTTACTCCGCACCACCGGGGAGCTCTCACGCCCTCGCACCTTTGCACTGGGGCTTGGTGGCATTCCACGTGCGGTCCTTGGTGCAGACCAGTGAGGAGGCGCGGTCCACGTCCATGGTGAAGCCCGGCGAGCACTGGAAGCTGACCCGGTGGCTGAAGGTGAAGTCGTTGCCCGTCCGCACGCCATTGGCCGGCACGCCCGGGTCGCCACAGTTGATCACTGGAGAGAGAGCGAGAGAGAGAGACAGAGACAGAGACAGAGACAGAGAGACAGAGACAGAGACAGAGACAGAGAGAGAGAGAGAGATAGGTAGAAAGAGGCAGAGACAGGGGTTGAGAGGGAGAGAGAGAGAGGAATAGATAGAAAGAGGGAGAGACAGAGTGCGATAGGGAGAGAGAGTGCCACAAGAGTGAGAACAAGCACAACAGAGAGCTAGTAATCACAGAGGAAGGGGGCTTGAGATGGAGATGAAGGTTAAAGGGATGTGGTTGTGTGTTTGTGTATGTGTATGTGTGTGTGTGCGTGTGTGTCCGTTAAATGCGTGTGTGTCTTTCTCAGTGTGTGTGAGTGTGTGTGTGTGCATGTGTGTGTGTGTGCGTGGGTGTGTTTTTGTGCGTGTGTGTGTGTGTGTGTGTGTGTCTGTTAAATGCGTGTGTGTCTGTGTCTTTCTGAGTGTGTGTGAGTGTGTGAGTGCTGGGACGGAAACAAGATCAAAAGGGAACACGAGATGAAAGGACCGACGGCTGAGAAACTGAATTAATTGAAGGTAATTTTGCCGTTGATACGATTTTCTACCTCATCATGTCCAAACCACATTACTGTTGCTGATTACATTTGCCCAGCTTTTGATTGTATTGAGTAAAGCGGGGAAATCAATGACATACACTCGAGGATGAAATAAACTCTCCAGTTTACATTCAGTTTACAAACACACACACACACACACACACACACACACACACACACACACCACACACACACACACACACACACACACACACACACACACTGTGTGTGTGCGTGCCGTGAAGGCCTGTGGCTAATGGACTGTCACATGTGTGCTGGCTTGGCCGTTGTTCCTGAAGACTGAGGTTGTCTGCCGGCGCTAACCAATTCAAACAGCCACCATATGAATGTGCCCACACACACCTCAAACACACAACCGCAGCCAAACATACACACACACACACGCGCCAAAAAAAACAATTATGCTAAAGAGCAACGGTAGCAAATGAGCAACAATCCACTACATTTTAAGGAGCAGTCCAATATACCAGGATAATATGCAGAATGATTCTGATGAAGGTCTTAAAGGAGTGGGTAGGGGCCAAGGTGATGGCTATAGGTATGCTATTGAAATGGGGGATTGAACCAAGGACCTCTAGAACTTCTCATAGAAACTGTGGAGACTCTAAACCTCTATTGTAGAGAGTAGTGGATCCCCCTTGTCCTCCTTACTCTAGACATCTTTGAAAAGATGCTGAAGCCATACCAGCTAAATAAAGTCTTGCATCTTGGATAAAGTCACTTTGGTTAAGAACATCAGCTAATTAATTCATAGTGAAACGCAAGTATTAAACATCTGTAGTATAGTTAAAAATAGACAACATTGGTTCTGCAAATATATACCGCTTATGCTATTGATGCTATGGAGCGTTATTCATTTCAGCCTGTGAATATTAACTAAATCCGTAAGAGCCCTTATCTTTATTCACTACAGCTTCTGAAGCAGCATTGTGTTCTCAAAGGTCCGCTGCTTTCAGCCAGGCTCGTCGTGAATGTTGCAATACCTCTATTTTCCTTCTGCTTAGATCGTTGGCTGGGAGCATTCTGTGCACACAATAGCCGCGTACTGTGCTTTTGAATAGACCAGCCAGAGACCAATCTCACACATCCTTTCTCTCCCTTTATTATTTTATGACATCCCAACTCAAATCTATTCTAGGTTATTGAAACAAACCTAAGAAAGCACATCTCTCTCTTCTGCAACAAAGCACGGAAAAGCAGCACTGAATAGTAGCAAATGGGGCAATTGATACGTTTTAAGCATGCGCAAATCACCATCATAATAATTCAGACTATTGAATCCCATTGGGGATTCCAAGAACGAGCACAGCGAGAGAAACCACAACAACAGCGGAATACGACGAAGACCAGAGTGTCACTGACTGTGCCTTCCATTATGAGACATTTTACATCCTGTTCCTAATTGGACACAGATGATGACACTGCAGTATTTATTACGGAAAGTCCAGTGTTTAGGGTCGGCGAAAAAGGTTTTGGGTTCATGCCTGACTGAGATGCCCAACTTGATTCAAGATTCAAGAGATCCAACAGTAGTGAAATACAAAAGTGACACAGAAGGCGTGCAATATAAGACAAAAAGATAAAAAAAAGATGGATACAACTTGATTTAAAAAGTAAGAAATAGCTAATACTTTACTTATCTATTATTTTATTTTATGACAATGTTTACATGTGAAGCACTTTGAGTCTGCCTTGTGTATGAAAAGTGCTGCATAAATAAAGTTACCTTGCCTTGCCTAGCAGCATGTAAACAGTGTAACAATGAATGAAGGGACTGTATACGACCTCCACTGTCTGTCAGGCACCAGTAGTGTAGGAGTTAGTAGGGTCACCTGCTCATGAATGATTTGTATATCTTAAAAAAAAAAACTTAGACTAATAACCACAATTCCTGCTAAAGGACTAAACGGGAAATAAATGAGGTGCAGTGTGGACCCTTTTATTTGGGCGTGTGCCTTCTTACCCGAGCATTCGGGCATGTTTCCGGTCCACGTGCCGTTGACGGTGCAGTGGCGCGTGAGCATGCCGGTGGAGTAGTAGCCCTCACGGCAGGCGTAGGTGATGGAGCGAGAGAACGTCAGGCCGTCGTGGACGGCGATCTGGGAGTTCCGTGGCGTTCCCGGGTTTCCACAGGAGACCACTGAGAGAGCATCGGCAGAAGGAGAGGAGAAGAAGGAAGGTGTCAGTGAGGGAGTGTTGACGCTCACACCTTTTGACAGGCCAGGATCAGAACGTGTTTGTATGCAAGTTTCTATCCGCCCTGCAGCGGGTTACCCTAAACCAAGAGAAAATGATCCAAACTGCTTCTTGTCTTCTGCCCCTGAAATATCAAATATGTCTGAGAAAAAACGATGGCCTCCTTCTGCTTATGATTTGTACACTCAATGAACTATTTGCACAGGGACACTCTTTTTTTTTTGAATCATCCTTAACTTACTAAATCTTATATTATTAATCTTAGTATTAACGGCTACCTGTAGTTAAGCTATTCATTCTGTGTATTAATATTTGTTCCTTGTAATTTTCCTGTTTAACTGGATGACTTAAATTATCTTTAGGATCGATCCATCTTTCTATTGCGCTCTTCATCGATATGCAACCACATAAACCATCCCCGAGCCTCCCCCAACTCCCCGCCTCAATGCCTACAATTGCTCCACTTTGATGGACGTACGCTTCGTCTGGGTTGAAACCTTGGTGTATGCAACCCACCCTAACCACCCACCACTGATTGCTCTGTTCATTACACGATCCAGCTTGCCCCCTGGCCTTCAGAGCCCACCACCACCATCACCACCACCCCATCTCATCCACCCTTCCTCCTCCACCCCCCAGCTATAATGACCAGATGTAGCCTTGCCTTGAAGTGCGTGCCAGACTAGAGCAGGTGGGCAGCATATGAGGTGCCACATGAGGGGGGAGACGGAACGGAGAGAAGGTAATGTTAGGAGAGAGTGAGAGGGCAGGGCGGTGCGGTACGGATGAGGGTTAGGAAAAGTAACTCAGGGAAAAGTAAATAAATCAGGGTAGGTGTTACGAGAAAAAGACGCGAGGTGGGTAGAGAAGTCCTATGTGTGGCCGCGGAATAACAGGGGAATATGTGATTAAAGGTCTTCCTTTGCAAAAAGTTGAATCAGAATGGAATTGGGATGTTTATCTATTGCCAAAGCAATTTCAGAGTAAAAAGCCTTCACGTATTTGGATGAGACTTCTGAGGAACTTTGTTGTAGAAATGAAGGCAGTGGATCAGAGTTTTCAGGGTGACACCGGTGACAACAGTTTGTGAATGTTGAAATATGTTTGGAGGTAGAAGTACATGCTGCCCTTTTCTGTGTGCTATCATTATTTTCATGTTTATTTTAGAAGTTGCTGTACGTCACTTTTCTAAATATTTCATAGTCTCAATGCGTAACATTTCAACTAGCCCACCGGTTAGAATTGACCTGAACACATCTGTAGTCATTGCTGAACAATAATGAACTCAATAATGTTAACAATAAAATCGGACCCTAAAACTGACTTATTCTACCAAAAATAAGATGTGCTTTGTTTACAAGAACCTAACTATCGACGCTTCAAAATCCCCTCCCACTCAAGCCAACCACACGGCCGAGCTACGGTGAGTCAGTAAACTGAGATTGGGGGGACTACTGTTATTGAGTTTTTAGAATTCTAACTGAGAGGGGCTCAATCTTTCACCTTGTGACTTTAATGGGAGCTCTGTCAAAGACCGCTGCTGCCCATTATTGATGGTCAATAAGAAAGTTATATGGTGGGTGTATGTGCACTTTTAGATCCAGATAACTTTATTGTACTCATCTTGAATAACCTACCTCTAAGCTTCAAACTCTAGCCTGCTCTCCACCTTTCCTCTATCATTGTTTGTCCTGTTTCTCCCACACGGTTTGCCCTGCTTTGCTCTGTTTGCTGGGTGGCATGGGTGTGCTAGAGTGGAATATTATGGGGAAGAGAGAAGGACTCTTGAGAGACTCAGAGCAAAAGCCCAATAGCGCAGGACAAGCTGAGTGGAAATCTGGTAAAAGTCGCCAATACACAATGAAACAATCTAGGAATGAGTGTGTGCAGGCAAGTGTGTTTCAGTCTGGTGTTAGTGTGTGTGTACGTATGTGTGTGTGAGTGTGCGTATGTGTGTTTACGTGTGTGTGCCCTTGGGAGTGTGTGTGTGTGTACAAGTCCCCTATTGATCGCCTCATTGGAAAATATTATTTCCCATAGGATCAACACGCAAAAAAATAATAAAATAAAAATCCACCACTATTTGGCGGGAAGAGAACTCCTCTACACATACACACAAATAATTCACTTAAACACACAAACAACACAAACACACAAATCCCCCCCCCCCCCCACCACTCTGAACGTGTGTGTCTCACCGTGGCACTCGGGTTGGGTGCCCACCCAGCTCCCATTGGCCAGGCAGGTGCGCTCCTGGGACCCCCTCAGCACGTAGCCCGGCTCACAGCTGAAGCGCACCAGGCTGCCCGGCCTGAACTCCTCCCCCAGACGGATGCCGTGGAAGGGGACGCCCGGGTCGCCGCACAGCCCCGCAGAGTCCCCTGGATGGTCGGACAGACCACCGAGGAAAGAAAGAAACGCATGAGTGACGATACAACAATGCGCCACATGTTCGGTATGAGGTGGGATAACCACGACGCTCTCAGGTGGCAAAGATTATATTAATTTTAGTTTTCAGTAAACATGCATGACAATAAATAATGATTAGACGTTATCGGATGGTTAATGCGAAGTATGATTTCCATTGCTCATGTGGCAAACCTCATACTATTAGGTTTTCAATGAGCAATGAAATAAAAAGCAAGTAATAAAATATACACAAATATAGTGACTTGATGTTTATGTTAATGTTAAATATGAAATATCACATGAATGACCTGTTCGTATGGCCAAGCCAATTATATCTTGTTTACCAATACAAATAAGCTAAAGCTCATTTGATGGTGCATGGCCATTATAACTCCGTGTCCACAAGATGGTGTTCTCTATTAAGTCACGCTTATATAAAACGGTACCGGCAGCAGGAAAATAGCCAACACTAATAGCATTAGGATTATGATAGATCAATGTACACAAATAAAGTATACCAAAATAGAGACTTCATTTGAATTTGTTTGCACTATGATAGAGACCTCGTTTGACTCCGTTCCAAATAATCACAAGGCATTTAGTGATCCTGCATATTGCTTTCCAATACTGTTTTTATAGTGCTCTGAGTGAACACAACTTTAATAGCGCTTAGCTCAGGAAGTGAGGGAGATGGCCACGAGAAGCTGGATTTTATAGTCGACAGAGAGAAAGCCAGCAATCTCCGGGATATATGAACATCATGAATTGTGACATTAAACTGTCAGGATGAATGTTTATTGTTGTCTTGTCTCGTCTTGCATCGGCTCATAAGTGTGTGTGTGTGTGTGTGTGTGGTGTGTGTGTGTTTGTGTGTTTGATAGAGTGTGTATTAATATGTGTATGTGGCTGTGTGTATGTGGGGGTTGTATGTGTGTGTGTGTGTGTGTGTGCGTTTGTGTGTGTGTGTGTGTGTGTGTGTGTGTGTGTGTGTGTGTGTGTGTGTGTGTGTGTGTGTGTGTGTAAGAGAACGGCCCAGAGGCATCGACCGTGTGTGTAACAAGTGTGTTCGTAGTCTTTCCTCCACAGTGCTTCCTCCAGTCTCCTGGGGCCTTTCGCTTTTACTTTCGACTGTTTAAACATGTTTACATGTAGTCATTGTTTGCCCCGACACTGACCATGGTGGCTTAACATGTAGGAGGGAAATGACCGCACACACAGACCTTGTAGTATATATACTTTGACTTTTTATACGTGTTAACATGCACTCATTGTTTGCTCTGCCACTGACCACATAGGCCTAACACGGCGGAGAAAAACAATCAAACACACACGTCTTGTATGAAATGAACTTGCAGAGCCGTGTGTGTATGTCTGTGTGGAGGAAGAGCTAAAGTCTATAAGCTATAAGTAATAGTTGACCTACCGACTACAACGGAGACTCCCCCCTTCCATCCCTGCGTCTACATGGGCCAATGGAATCGTGTTTATAGGGGATTTGCCCTTGAAGGCCTTGGACTGCACTCTATGGGTCTACCGCTGAGCTTGTGACCTACCAACAACCACCTCCCCCACCAGCACCCTAAAGCTCTTTATTTGCAGGCCCCGGAATTACAAGGGGCGTCTTGGGTGCTACGGGAGGGTGGTTTTACATCTGAATTAATCAAGTGCTAAAGGTACAAGAGGTTGAATAGAGGTTGGGGGAAAGTTCAGCAGGTAGCTCGCATTTCCAATGAACTGAGCACACCCTCCAGCACTCCCGGACTCACTCCCGCCTCAATCCCACTCCCTCCTCTTCTTTTACCCTTTAATTGTGTCTAAGGTGATCTTCCACTCAAAGTTAGCCCTGGCCTTCAGAACAAAGTGACACATTCACCGAACATTTAATCTGGGGAAAAACATTTATCGTCTTTAACTGAATTTGCAATCTGGGAAAGATAAAGTTCACGTGTTTTTTTTTATGGTTTCCGAGACATTATCCAGGCGAGCCCAGACGATACATTTCCCGCCTTTTTTTTTTTACCGGAGCAGTGTGGCAGTGATCCGCTCCAATGGCCGTCCAGCTGGCACATGCGCGTGGTGTTGCCGACGACGATGCGCTGGCCGATGCAGCTGAAGCGGATGACGGCGCCCACGGTGCGGCGGTCTCCGGAGATCTGGGCGTAGGGGGGCACACTGGGCCGGTCGCACAGCACCACTATCCAGGGGGACAAGACACACCAGAGGGGGTACACAGGATACAAGCCAACGATAAGTGTTATGGGGCCTCTGCCATATATGGGCATTGGCTCTGTGATCCGTGTCAACGAGCTACCGGAGGCTGGTTGACACGGAAACGGCCCTTGTCCTTTCGCTAGGCACACATACGTAAGTTGACTTGTAAACGGTTACAGGGCTCAATAAAGATGGGCATTAGCAACCCAAAAAACGACAGGCAGTTAAACGAGAAATGGCTTCGCTTTAGAAAATCCTACGACAAACGCGGCCACTGATCCAAACAACTCCATGAAAACCCAAATTTATTTTCCCCATTAACGACAGCGACGTAGGCGGGCGGAGCCCATAAAGACATTATAACATAACGACGTGGCATAAAAACTCCCCCAAAAAGTTCCAAAGCTGCCAAGAATCTATTACTTTTTCCAACAATCCTCCTCCCCCATCTCTCTCGATGCCCTTGTCAGCCGCAACCTTGTCGATAGTTTTTCCGAAGGGCACTGGCCTCCGAAATGAAGGAGATAAAAGCAGTCTGGACACTCACGCAGGCACTTGGGCAGCGAGCGGTCCCAGGTGCCGCCCCCCTGGCAGGAGATGGAGCTGGTGCCCAGCAGGTAGTAGCCCGGGTTGCAGCGGTACGACACGGCCGTCTGGAAGCTGTAGCGATGCGGCCCGCTGGTCACCACCTGCCTGTCGCTGTTATCAACCTTGCCGGGCTCCGTGCAGTTCACGACTGGAGGAGGAGGAGGAGGAGGAGGCGATGGTGAGGGATGGAGGTGGAGGAGGAGGAGGAGTAGGAGGAGGAGGTGGTGGTGAGGGATGGAGGACGAGGAGACGGTTATGGATGGAGGAGAAGATGGTGAGGAATGGAGGAGGAGAGGGTGAAGGAAGGGGACGAGGAGATTGTCAGCGAAGGAGGTCATGGAGGAGATGATTAGGGATGGAGGAGGGAGAGGATAAGGAGATAATGCAAGAGGGGGTGACAGGAGAAAACAGCGGAAGTGGGTGGAGGAAGGAGAGATTGAGAGCGCGATTAAATAACATAGCGCATGTGTAGAGACACAAACAACAGGTACACTCAAGCAAATGCACTTCATTTAGTATTCTTTGTGTCGGTTTCATTCTGAAGGTATGCCATACAATGCCATACATTTTTCCACAACATCCAAACCCCTACCTAAACCCATTATCCACTGCCCATCCCCTCATTGAGAGTTGCCAAAATCCTCTCCCCCGCAAACCGCCGCTCCCTCCACCTCTCCTTCGGCTGTCAGGCCCATTCCTTCATCCATCCACCCCCTTCTATCTGTCCAGATTAAGTATAGGAGACTGTGGAACCAAACATTTGCTGCCTTGCCATCCAGTCTTTTGCTAGTAGAGAGAGGGAGAGAGTTGGAGCGAGAGACAGAGATGGGATCAATAAAGAGAAAGATAAAGATGGAGAAGGAGGAAGGGACAGGGGAGAAGCAAGAGATGAAGATAAAGATTGGGGAGAGAGAGATAGAGAGAGAAAGAGAGAGAATGAAGGCTGAGAGAAAGAGAGCGATAGGGGAAACGGAGCAAGAAGAAGGAATAAATAGGGAGAGAGGGATAAGGAAAGAGGGAGAGATGGATAGATGGCTGGAGCTCAGTGAAGAGGAGGAGCGGAAAATAAAAGCTCAAAAACGACCAACTTACACATTGCTTTTCCCATTGGGGAGAACCTCGTCAATGAAGTCAGATGAACACTTCTCACCCCAATAAATTCTGATATACTGAAACATTAACAGGCTATTCACAGCCCCCAACGTGTATGTGTGTGTGTATGTGTGTGTGTGCATGCATCTGACGTGTGTGTGTGTATGCGTGCGTGTCTATGTGCTTGTGAGCGTGTGTGTGTGTGTGTGTGTGTGTGTGTGTGTAAGCATTTGCATGTGTGCGTGCGTCTGACGTGTGCCGCTATCTAGCTCTTGGCCGCTAACCCATCCTCATTCAAGCGCCCACGTAGACATTTGCCCTGCCAACGAGCGTCGCCCCCTATACCGCCCCCGTCCTACACCACCCCCACATCCGTCCGTGCATTCCCTTCAGCCAAAAATTAAGCCATTGTATACTTATGTGACTAAAAGCACTCTCTCTCGGCTGTCGAAGGGCTAAATCATCTCTCAATTACCTATTTTAACGGATTCCCTGCAGTTGGAGTGCCAGCTAACCCACGGTGCTTTCATTGTAAACTCTTGCCGCGCTACCAGGCACAGTCAAGAAAGGGCAGTCTATATTTTCCTTTTTTAAGTACACGAGCCAGCACAAGAGCTTAGCATGTCTTATTCAAAGCAGAGGCAGGAACCTCACAAGCCGTTCCTTCCGTCAAACAACCTGACCTCACCTCAGACAGAACGTTTTAAGAGAGATAATGTGGGTAAAATAAAGGAGGGGAATTTATATTTTCCCTTCCCCGGCCTCTTCTCCCCCCTCTTGCTCTTCCCCCAAACAGCTGCTAAGGGAGTTGTCACATGTATTTATTCCTTCATTGTTGCATTGTTTTCCACGTGTGTGCCTTCATTTGCCGGGACGTCAGCAGAAGACACCGAAAAAAGCCATTGTTTAGAAAGGGGCCGTCTTAAAACCTGAATGTCGTTGACGTTTTGTGTTCTGCAAGCATCTCGCACGACATGAAGGGAGAGCGAGGGGAACGCGTCAGAGTCCATGAACCGCGCTGATGTCTTCCTCTTGGCACTTCATGTTTGGGGAGGTTTTTTTCCGTAGGTAAGCGAAGGTTCAGAGTCAGGACACCGGGAGTGTGCGCGACGCACGCGTTCACGGCTGTCGAATAGGGCTTGAATTACTGTAATTAAGGTGATAAATGTGATTGACGGAAAAAAGGGACCACTAAGCAGCTTACGCTTCCCTGCACGGCACACAAGAGTATAATACGCTATCAAAACATCCACGCAAATCCTAGCAAGCCCACTCACTCACTTGTGTGAGCGCCCACACATACACACGCTCACCAAACACACACACACAGACCAACTGCATCTAGAAGTCAGCTTCGGTATGGCAACCAGGCAATGCTAATATGGCGTCTACAGCCGCAGAGCAGTTTGAAGAATGCGTCGTCTGGGAAGAGAAATCTCATCTGCTTATGCATGCCGGCTCTGAATACACTCAACTGACACACACTATCTCAGAGACTCTCTGATATTTTAAAACTTTTTCTCACGCCAACAGAAGGCCAAAAGCCCCGCACAGGCTCCAAACGTCCTCATGTGAAGCGAGGTTTTAAGGCAATGCCTCATTGGACCCGTTCACCGGCCCCGGACCTCGTAGCAGCGGACCCTTGCGCTTCAGCGATAGGGCTTTAGAGCCCACACAGGTGTTCAAAAACTCGGAAGAAAAACAAAATAAAGAATGAATCTGCGCAGAACTGTGAAGTTCGCGGGGCACTTCCCCTCCCTGAGAAAATGCAGCGTTTGTATCGGAACCCGAGTTCAAATTAGGAGGCACGACGTCTCGGAGGTCCGCTCTCTCTCTGCTCAAGGACCCCGGCAATTGCTTTTTCGTCCCCGTCCTTTATTGTTATTACCTTAGTTTTGTTTCTCTGACAGGCCCCGGCCAGCTTTGGGGCATAATAATGCAGGCCCCAGCTGGGGAGGGACCGCATCAAATAAATATTAACCTAGAAGGCCTCGCAGACCTTGTTC
The DNA here is from genome assembly GCF_902167405.1 of Gadus morhua. NCBI lineage: Eukaryota > Metazoa > Chordata > Actinopteri > Gadiformes > Gadidae > Gadus > Gadus morhua. The sequence goes on from NC_044069.1 coordinate 12,814,649, forward strand.
GGGTTCAGAACAGGTAATTAAATCATCCTGCCGCCGTCCCTGATTTTTTTCTCCCGGTTTGAATTTCCACTAATATGCTCTTTTTAGACCCTTCCTCCCCCCTCTGGGTTGTCTCCAACCACTCATTTCCGCTCGCCCGGATGATTCTGCTCGCCTCGGTTAATGCAGGGGGAGGAGGACGTGACCTTGTGTGGGGAGTGTAATCTACATACCCACCCACCCACCCGCAGAAACATACCTGATACCCACACAGGGATCCTATCGTCTGTTGAAAGCACAGTCACTTCATTTAGCGCAGAGTCAGTCACCATGGCTGGTTACGGCCATGCATAAAAAGCATAAAAACGGCAAACAGGATTCCAATGCCTTCACGCCAAAGGCGTATGATATATATGATACGCACCAACACACAAGGGGGGGAGGCACCATTAGGCAAGAAGTCACAACCAGCGGCGGCAAATTCAAATTCCCCAAGACAAATTTGAATGAATGCTTGGCTTCGTATCCTATCACACACACACACAAACGGACACACGTGGGAAAGAAAAAATGCAATCACACGCTTACTTTTACACCTGGGGAGCGGGTTGCTCCACTGCCCGTTGGCCTGGCAGGAGGACTTGCCCGTCCCGTGCAGAACATATCCCGTGTTGCACACGAAGCGCACGGCGTCGTTCAGGTTGAACTGGGTGCCCTGGGTCAGCCCGAAGGTGGGGTTACCGGGGTGACCACAGGTGATGGCTAGCAAAGGCACAATGGAAGAAGTTGCGATGTAGATAAAGACACATTATTTTTTTGGATGTAAACCTGGATGAACAGTTCCGGTTCGAGACCTGAATCATAGCTGAGTAGGGGGGGGGGTGGGTACTTACGGACACAGACGGGAGTGTTGCCAGACCAGCGGTGGTCCTGTTCACAGATGCGCACCGACACGCCGATGAGCCGGAAGCCCGGGTTGCACTGGTACACCACGCTGCCCCGGTAGTTGTAGTTCTCCCCGTTGATCTGGCCGTTCACGATGGGCTCGGGGTTTCCGCAGTGGCCAGCTTTAGGAGACACAGTAAAAGTATTATGTCTTCATCTGTTCGCATTAGCCCTGAGGCGCAGGCAGACACATGGCGAGTGCTCTGCACAGCGGCCCCCTTTGCGCAGTTGGTTTTTAAATGTACGCCCCGGCAAAAACAATATGGTATGTGACTCCCAGCAGGATGGGGGAAACCACCGGCTCATTGATGAAACTAAATGGTGTTTTTTTATGTGAGTCACTTCGGACACCATCTGCTAAATGACTAAATAGTAACTTGGCAGCGAAAACAGAGTTTCCCCTTTTGGAAGCACACATGATGAAGCATAACCCGGTAGCGGATCATCCTGCGGATCTCACCCAGGCACTGGACCTGGGATCCACTCCACAGGCCGTTGGACATGCACTCCCGCACCCGGGAGCCCACCAGCGTGTAGCCCGTGTTGCAGGAGAAGATCGCCGTAGCTCCGTACACCGTCAGCGTTCCGATCTTGTGTCCGTTCGGTGGCGTGCCCAGGTCTCCGCAGGCGATGACTGGGGCGAGAGAGAGAGAGAGTTAGTGAGTGAGTGAGAGAGAGAGAAAGAGGGATGGAGAGGGAGAGGGGGAGGGCGAGCGAGAGAGAGAGAGAGGGGGGAGAGAGGGAGAGGGAGACGGAGAAAGAGAGCGAGACAGAGAGTGAGAGAGACAAAGAGAGAGGGACAAAGAGACAGACAGAAAGAGAGTCGAGTCATGGAATAACAGAATCAATCATGTCTTCTTATTGATCGATCCTCTATGGTGGAACGGCCACAGTCGATGTGCACTTGGAGGTTATTAAAGCCATTTGTATGCATTATGAGTTCGGCGAGAAAATATTTTTGAAGTGAATGCATATTGGTACTGTTTGGATGACGCATCAATCAAAGCTAATTCCATTTTGTGGTTTGCGAAGATCACACTCACTCTTGCAGGCTGGCCGAGGATCTGGGTAGTCCCAAGTGCTGTTGGCCTGGCAACGGATGACCCTTCGACCCCTGTAGTAATATCCCAGGTCGCAGATGAGCATCATGATGGCATCATATTGGTTTTGAGTGCCGTAGATGAGTCTCCATCTTCCGTGATCCACGGCAGAGTGGCTGATGTCCTGGCAGGAACCCGCTAAAGGGATGGACGGTAAACCACAGGACAACACACACTGAAAACTATATCTAGTATGCATGGGAGTAGACTGTTTATATAATACCATAATTTACATAATGTCTATGCATGTTTCAATCGATCATGTGACTATGCATGGGTTTACTGTGATGATTTATTTATGGGATGCGCCATCTTAAAAGCAATTTATATTAATGATCGCTGTATATATGCTCTATATACTCTGGAATATGGTCTGGGATACCTATTTTGGGAAATAAATGTATATGCACGTCTGTATTTACACGTCTATGAAAAGCTTAATTAGCTGTGGACTAATTCCTACACATCATTTTCTACCTATCAGTTCATTCTGTACAAATGCCCTGCTCCAACTGAATTACTTTTGCATTCAGCTGGGAAACATTGCCTCGATAATCAATGGAAGTATCTCCACGGGCAACGAACGCAATGCGTCAGACGGCGCTGACCAAACAAAATAAATCGCTAACGCTCGATGGCGCTAGCTTAAAGTCACCACTTCCCCTCGTCATTATACATTGGTTCCAATGTTAAAAAATAAAGTTTTGGCAACTCTCCCCACGGAGCACAGCAGAGAGTGGACCTAGCACTGATGAAGTTTCAGCAGGGGTGAGGAAGACTTACGCATGCATCTGGGCGGGGCCTCGATGGCGCTCCACCGCCCGGACTCCTGGCAGACCACCGAGGTGGTGATGGGCCCCTGGAGCCTGAACCCGGGGTTGCACTGGTACTGGGCCCTGGCTCCCAGGGTGAAGTCCTGGCCCAAGATGCTACCGTTGACCGGTGGCACCGGCATCCCGCAGGACAGCACTGGGGGAAGGCAGCGAGTGAGAGAGTAAATGCACCTTTTTTTTTGTTTATTGTTGTTTGAAATACACCTGAGATGTTTCGGTGGTTTGTTGCTCCGACCGTTTGATGCCAAATTGAAAACATCTGCGTCGCGGAAAAATGTGTTTGTTTTTCCAGGAAGGGAGCCCATACTAATAAACCAGCGTTGTACCCAGAGTTCACCCCCCACCAGTCCCAGTATAGAGTCACACCTGCTGTTTGAATACACTAGACAGTTCTGCACAGAAACATCGGCTTCGTTCCGATACGCCCGATGGTAAATAGTGGACTCCAGAGCCAGCGCGAGTATTTTATGCGGGAGAGCTGCACCTGCTGCTGTTTTGACCAGACTGTGAGTGGATGCCCGACCGACTCACCGTCCATCGTGAATAGCAAATACTAGAGTCCCCATGCAAGATGGAGGCTGTTTTTTCTCAGGTATTGTCCGGTATGGTGGATGGTTTACACACAAGGATGATACATGTCAACTTGGTTTACAGCATGTACCCATCTTTTTATCTTCAGATTATCTTCTTTTAATTTATATATATATTTGTATGGTTGTTTGATGCCTTTATGGACCAGAAAATATAGAGAGACAGGAAAGTGGCTTGAAAGAGAGAGGCAATGACATGTATCTGCAAGTCGTAAAATAACCTTTGAGTTTGTACAAGGCACATTGGCTGCGTGGTTAACACACACGTGGTTAGCTCATTAGCATCGGGCCACCAAGTCTACCCCCGAAGATTACCTCCAAGGTTTTTACTCGAAATAGACTTTGCATCTTATGGAAATCACTACAAATGATCAAATCAGCGGGTGAGCCCCAGTAAACATAGTAGACGCAAAATGCGAGGCTGTTGTCATCCCTCATGGGTGCATCATAATAATCGTACACCGCTGTGATCTTTATAATGCCAGAACAATGTACTGAAACAGATTGTCGGAGCGGTTGGCATAGAAAACAAAAGCGTCAGCTGCAAGAGTCCTTTATTCCCCCCCCATTCCCTTCCCCCCCTGTGCAGTCAGCAGTGTGCGACACAACTCTCAACCGTCAACTTTATTAAGACGAGATTAGGGAGACATATTCGCAGCTTCCGCAAATATGTGTGCAGTCGACCGCACTAAAGGTCAACACAGGGTCTATCCACCGTGCGAGGGGGTGGCAGCTCACGGAGCAGCGCTTCTCCCCCTACAACCGCTTACTCTCCTGCTCCCGCTCTGACCCCTGTCCGGCCCCGCCCTCCCGGTTTACCTTGGCAGAGCGGCACCGGGGCGTTCCACTGGTAGATGCCCTGCTGGTTGCGGGTGCAGGTTGCGCTGCTCTGGCCCACCAGACGGAAGCCCTGGTCGCAGCTGAAGCGCAGAGTGCTGCCCAGCTTGGTGCCGGTCAGGCTGTGCACCGTGCCATTGAAGGGGTTTCTGGGAGGGCTGCAGTACGCCGCTGTGGTGGAAAAATAACATGCTTTGTCGATGGTGATATGGTGATGGCGATCAAAGAGGTGGATAAAAACACATTTCTGTTCAAACTTTGAATATGGAAGGAGGATTCTGTCACTGTGTTCGAGGTATGATATTATAGAGGAAACTGCCGGTCTTCCTGTCTTGGGTGGCAAGACAGAAAAGAGCCAACATTAATTAAAGTCTCCTTGCCCAGATCTTATTTTAATTAGCAAAGATGACCGTGAGATCAATATGAGTAAAGGTCAAAGAAAATTGAAAGGAAAGAGGGAATTGAATGAGATATGAATGTCCTGCAAATGTACCTTGAATTCACCAGCATTAAAGAACAGAACACCACATTCTTTAGGACTACTAAAAACGATGCCATTCTTGTGATATGCTCAGGGCCGGTATGACATTAAGAGCAGCAGGGTTGTGTATGTGTGTGTCTTCGTGTGTGTGTGTCTTCGTGTGTGTGTGTGTGTGTGTGTGTGTGTGTGTGTGTGTGTGTGTGTGTGTGTGTGTGTGTGTGTGTGTCTGAGGGGGTGTATAATAGGATGCTTGGAGGACAAGGACGTGTTAAAGCATGCCATCCATTACACTTAATCTCTAGGACCACATTACATCTCTATAAAAATGCAAATTATGCCCAAAACCACCCACATCCTCAAAATGAAACCTAACTACGGTTGGGTCGGGCATGCAAGCGCCAAGCACAGACAACAACTAAATGTATCAGCCATCAATGTTGACACCTGAATAAAACATAGCCAGCCTTTTTTCTACTTATAGTTTGACATAACACAAAAAATGAAAAACCCTCTGTTTGGACCAATTTTGGTACTGTTGAGGGAAACATTGGGTAAACCTATCATTGGCTGTAGAACAATTCCTTCAAAGGGGGTCGGACTGCATCAGTTCATCACCTTGGCAATCCCACAAAGGAATCCTGAACAGACACGGTGCCTTGACCCTTTATCAAACCATCTGTTGTCTTGACTTTACGGCCTTGACGTTCACTAGAATAAGACTTAGTCCGAGGCTAGCTTCAAAACAACAGGATGTTCATAGCCTTGCTGTTGTGTTGTGGAACACCTCCATCCTGAACGGTGGTGGTGGAGTTTGTCTGGCACACTCTTCCTCCGTCAGTCAGTGTAAATGACATCCGTGGAGGCACCCCAGCGCGCTCCTTCACTTCTCCCCCTTGTTCTCCCCCTCTCTTCCCCGCTCTGTCTCTCCATCTGTCTGCTTCTGTCTGTGGAAGGTACAGCCCGTCCCTTCTGCAATCAGGCCCTTCTGACGCAGGGGGAGAAGCAGATTCTTGTGTCACCAGGCAAATGGATTGAAATGGATAATAGACAGGAAAATGGGGACGAAGGGAGGGGGGAGGGGGATCTTGGTGTGCGTGTGTGTGTGTGTCTGTGTGTGTGTGACTATGTGTGTGCATGTGTGGGGGGCATGTGGGTTGTGTGTGGCTGCAATGGAGTGAGGGAGAGACAGAGACAGAGAGAGACAGAGACAGAGAGAGAGAGAGATTAAGAGATGAAAAACTGGAGCGGGATAGCCAGACTGACAGACAGACAGCCAAGAGGGACAGACAGACTGGTGGAGGAGAGAATCTTCAACAGGTCTTTGGGGAGGACGGGGCTGAACGCACATCTAAATGAGGCGAGTGAGTGACGTGGAATGAAAAAAGAAAGAGAGAGAGAGAGAGAGAGAGAGAGAGAGAGAGAGAGAGAGAGAGAGAAATGGCGAGTCTGAGATGGGGAAAGATAATGAGTATAGGGGGGGGGGGGGGGGGGGGGGGGGGGGGGGGGGGGGGGGGGGGGGGGGGGGGGGG